>NW_017728915.1:10626752-10635053 GCF_001723895.1 Crocodylus porosus
GGGACCCCACTGGTCACAGGGCACCATGACGATTGACTTCTGTCAATTACAACCCTCTGGGTCTGACCACGGAGCCAATTTCCCAGCCAGCAGATCGTGGTGGAGCCAAGGCCACAACTGGCCAGTTTGGCCAAGACATGATCATGCGATACCAGATCAAAGGTTTTTTTGAAGTCAGGATATATGATATCAATCTCTTTTCCCTTGTCCAGGTGATAGGTCACCTGGTCATATAAGGAAATGAGATTGGTCAAGGAAGACCTACCCGCAACAAACCTGTGCTGGCTATTAAAACTGGAAAAAAACATGCCCAAGTACCTCCAAAGATTACATCTTTATTAGGCCTGTGTGAGTAGGCAGCTATTCAATCCAGCTTTGGATCCGGCCGCTTCAGATGCCAGGGATCCGATCCGGAGCTCCAGATCAGTTTCCTGCTTTGATCTGGCCAAAGCAGCTTCGGAGCCACCTGGGAGATCTGGCCATAGGGTATAATGGGGGATCAATAAAATATCTAAAACTTTGTTTTTTGTCTGATTTGGCATCAAAATCATGATTAATTGGTATCTGGTAACACAGTAGCTTACCAGCCAGTTCTGCAGTAGTTCCCCACCCCCCACCACCCTCCCCGTGCCCCAAAACAGACACAGTTGCACAAGTACCTGTCACAAGTTTTGCTTGACCACAGCTTTAAGTGCAGTTTCCCTCAAACCCCTCCACTTATCTTCTTGAAACTTGGCAGGCTTTGTGGCCTGAGCAGGTGCCACCACCTCTGCAGTTTTCAGCCCGCTGCACCTTAACACACACAGGGTCATCTATGTCATGATTTTTGCCTGTCAGCAGTTTGAGGTGCAGTTCCCCTCAAACCCCTGCACCTATCACCTTGAAACTTGGCAGTATTTGTGGCCTCGCCTTGGGCTACCATCCCTGCAGTTTTCACCCCCCTGTGGTGTAACACATACATGTGACATAAGTTTAGCTTTCAAGAATTTGGGGTGCAATTCTCCCCGAACCCCTGGACTGATGTTCTTGAAACATGGCAGAATTCATGATCTCAGCAGAGGCTACAACCCCTGCAAGTTTCATCCAAATTTGACAAAAAACAACAAAGTTATAGCTATTTAATTGATTCCCCATTATACCCTATGGCCAGATCTCCAAGGCAGCTCTAAAGATTTTTCCAAAGCGGTTCAGAAGCTCCAAACCGCTCCAGAAAACCAAACAAAGACACTGCTTCAATCCGCTGCTTCAGATGCTGATGCACTTTGGACATGCTGCTTCAGACACTGAAGCGTCCGAAGCTTCTCTGGATCTGAAGCACGATCCAAAGCCTCTCACAGACCTAATCTTTATGTATAGATCTGAGGGTAATGCTTAGACCCTCTTGCTTTTTTTCCTACTAGACTATGCTATACCAGTGGAGGATGATAACTAGAATGGGTTGGGAATAATTGGCAATGTGAAAATGCTGTTGGGAAGGCTAGGCTCCAGTGGCGGATCAGAAAAAGAGACTTGAACCCTACACTGAAGAGTCTTCTACCTCCATTAGTGATGATGGTGATTTAGTTTTCTTTCCCTTAGTAAATAATAACCCTTCTTGGCAAGGTCTTGTTAGTTAAGCCACTTCACACTTTATGTGTTCCTACAGATACTGTGTTAAGAGCCATTAGAAAATAGACGTGTACCAGGCTTCTGTACAATAACAGCATGATGGGAATCTGACTAACAAGACATTCAGAGTGTTGTGGCTGAAATTTAAAATTCCTTGTGTAAATTACAGATGGCAAATTAGTGATGCCAGCATTAAACTTGTGTGAACATGTCTGAGTTGCTTAAGGTCACCTGTAGCCTTTTGGTCTATAGGATCTTCTCTTCCTTGGGGCTGACAGTTTTTGGTCCTTCTTTAGCAAAAGAGAGGGGAAGAGTGGATGATTCACAGGGAGTCCTTTAAAGTCTTCATTAGTCTCATCGTTCTGGCATTGGCTTTAGGCCATTTCAGAATTATCTTCCTGTGCATAAAGGAGAAAAAGCCTGTAAATATAGAGCGGTGCCATTAGAAAAGGTACTGTCAGTTATGATGTCAATTACATATCTATCAGAATGCAGTACCTTGTATCATAAAACGTTTGTCTAGCTTAAATATCACAGTTTTAGCCAAAGTGATTGTTTCTGCTTCCATTAATTTGAGTGATCATCACTTGCTGCTGGAAAAACTCATTTGTCTTTCAATAGTCATTGCTAACTTTGGATACCTGTAGCAATGCCTTGGAAATGGTGGTCATTTTGGCTTGGTTTGGTCTTCCTATCTGCAGTCAGTCTTTCAGTTTTGTTGCCAACAAAATATGCCTCAAAACATCTTAGTCCGTGTGCTTGTCATTAACGGCCCATTTTTGGATTATAGGGAGATATTGTGCAGCACTCCAGATACACAGCAACGCTGAAGTCAGACTCAAGGTGCAATATCAAGATTCAGGAAATGTATGTTGCTGATTAACTCAGTACAAGGGCATCGGTGGAAAGACTTGACTGTGTGTGTGGTTGAGCTATCAGTGCATGTATTGCCTAAAACCCTAAAAAGCTTTGGAAAAATTGAGACTAGCAGGTTGGCAGACATGTCTTGCATAAATTAGCTCTCCTAGCTATGTAGCTGGACAAGAGTTAGCCCTGAAATGCAAATCCTTAAGAGACAAGTGACTCAAAAGCACTGGTTTGCCCCATCTTTGTGTACCTGAACCAATACCAGCAACTGTATGATTTCCATTATTTGCATAGAGAAAATCTGAACATGACTGCTTACAACCATCGATCTTGGATTCTTAATATAGCATGGGATGGATCCCAGCAGTGGGATCCAATAATATTGCTATCCCTGTGAACTACAGATAATGGGGCACCTGGAAGCAATCATATCCATATGCTTCCCATCTGTTTAGAAAGGTTTACCTACTGTTTGTCACAGTAGTGGTAAATTGTCATGAATAGCACACCCTCCATTAGAGTTTTGATGAAAAGTCATGCCTGAAGACTATCACATTGGATAACCCATCCCCTCCAGCAGGTGTAGAACTCCTACTGGAGGTATGGATGCATTTTATACTATTCCTGGTCAAATACAGGAGCAACTTTTCAGGGATGCACTTGTTGCACACTCCTGCATGATGATAGTGTGTGGTCAAAAAAAAAGGAGAGGAGCCTCTTTTCAGGCCACTCTTCAGCGATCTGCATAGCCAAATACATTTCCATCAGCACAGAGCCTCTTCAACCATTTAGTGACCATCATGTTTTTCTTCACAAAAGCACTAGAAGGACTGAGCATTCCTTAGGGTTCTGTTGGAGTATGTAAGACCAACTTGCCCACTGCCCAAGGTGACACTGAGTGCATCTATACATGACATTACATCGCTGTAGCACTGTACTATGATGACATGGCATCCAAGGGCAAAAATCGTGATGCCACAGCTGTCACTGTAGTAATGCACTCCTTCAGTATAGCACATCCCTACAGCAGCATAAAAATAACCATGCGCTGCACGCGTGGCACAATACAGGCTGTTACTGTGCTGTCATTTAGTACTTCCAAAAGGAAGTACTAAATGACAGCTCAATAACAAAGGTGCTGTAGAGATGCATGTAGATGCACCCATTTGGGCATCAGCTATGGCCATGGATATCACAGCCATGGCCCTTATTTGGCTGGTTGGGAGTGAAATATCTCTTACAGATGTTCACATAGGACTGGAAGGTAGAAGAAATCTATAAAAATGCTGTGTGGTTAGCTGGGCCATTTTCAAGATTGCCTTAAGGTACTTGTGCTAAAAGCTACCAGAACTACTGGAAGATTCAGCCTTTAGCTTGGCAGCAATAATTATGGCCCTGAGATGCACATATATGGTCCCAACTTCCTCTGTATGCAGAGCTGGCCTTAGGAAAACGGTGTCCTGGGTGAACTTGTATTTTGGCATCCTCACCCCCCACCCAAGTCAGTGGCGCTACTGCTGACAGAGGTGGAGTGGGAGGGAAGGGTTAGGGGGAGCGCAGGTGCTTGGCCAAGTGGTCCCATTCCCCAGCTCATCCCTGTCCCCAGCTGCCACACTACAGTCACCCAGCAGCTGTCAGCCCAGGCCACCACTGCCCGAGTGCAGCCACCACTGATGACAGAAGGAATCACAACACCCTTGGCGCAGCTGTGCAGCTAGCCGCAGCCAGGCAGAGTAAGGCGGAAAGGGGCGGCAGGAGCACAGCTACCCAGGCAGGTTTCCCCATCCCCAGCTCAGTTTCCAGTGCTTTGGACATCTCCCTGACCCCATCATGGGGAGTGGGGAAATATGCTTCCTTAGCCACCCACAGTTCCAGACCTGGCTAGTCCTGAGCAGTAGCTGGAGGTGGGGGGGCAGGAATAGGCTGTGGTGGCACAGGGGTAGAGTGTGTGCATGTGTGTGGTCCCCCCCCGACATCCACCCTAGTGTCCCCTGAGCACAGCACCCTGGGTGGTCACCCATGTTGCCCACTGCTAAGGGTGGCTCTGTATGGATGTATAGAAATAAGAGGGTGTGGGTGTGGGTGTGGGTATGGGTGTGTGTGTAATATATGTATCAGTGTATTACTCAGGTGGTCTCTCAGAAATAACTGAAAACAAGATTCAAAAGCATTAGGAAGATGATAATAAAGGAAGGAGAGATTAAATTTTCTGTTTAGGTTAATTCTTCAGAATTTTTATTTCCTTTGGTCTTTCAGAAGGCCAGAGACCACTGTGTTACAGCTAACAATAATAAAGATGACACCTGGATGTAAGCAGCACTGTGTTTTATGTTTATGCCTCTTCCTCAGCTGAGAAATCCAGCTTTCAGATTCAGACTAAAAAAAGTATTGGTCCTGCTAAGTAGATTGAAAGAGAATCCAGATTAAATAAATCATTAAATATTTTCTGAATGTTATCCACCTGTTCTGGCCTATAATTTATTTTCAGATGAACAGCAGGTAAAAAAAAACCCAACCAAACAACCGCACCGCCCCCCAAAAAATTCCTAGTAACAGATGCTTTGCTCCTAACATAACACCTAGCACTGAAAGCAGTGTATGCCTGTTTTAAGGTCAGTTTGAGATTAATTGCCAAACAGTTTCAGAACCACTAGTGCAGCCACTAAAAATAATGATAATAATGATAATTGATACTGTACTGATCGCATGGAGATTGCAAAGTGCTATAGATTACTGAAGTTTACTAAATAAGTTAGTAAGTAATTACTTAGTACTAATAGTTAGTGATCAGTTAAACCTCTGCACATTTCTTGTGAGGCAGGTGAGTATTATCCCTTTACTACATACTGGGGAAAGTTGAGCTCTTGTAATCAGAACTATTTGTCCAAGCTTTGCACTGCATCAGTGGCAGAAATGGAATGCACTGCTGGACTTCTAGCTCCCAGTAACACAGATTAATGGATTTTAAATGCAGAATAGGACCATTTTGATCTACCCAATCCACCATTTTTTCATGTTTGGGGCTCTCCTCTACTTGTGGAGTCTGAAGACTCCAAGTGAATGAAAAATTTTCTGACTATACATGAATTTCATGTTGGAGCATACATAACACAATTAGATACTAAGTGGATGGAGCTAGAAATTGCTCCTTGGAAGGATTTTTGACAGGTTTTCAGAATCAACAGTTCCCTGTGAAGTTTTGGAACTACTTACTTAAAGGCAGTTATTTGCTTTTAAAAAAATCTTCTATGTTTATCTCTTGGTAGAGCAAAGTGGGCCTAGTATTCCTTTTGACAACATTCCTCTGTTGTGGAATTGGAATACCCCATCCCATCAATTCCAGAAATCCTACAAGAATTTTAGGCCTCTCTAGGCACCATCCTATTGCTTTTCATGCAGGTCAGAACATCAGTAAAACCATGATTCAAAAGACAAGCCAGGGCCTCAGACTATCTAGTACTGAAAGCAGGGGGGATTCTTCTTCTAGGCACATGATGCAACTGACAGGCACAGAAGACAGTAAACTGACTTGCTGGAGGATACTCTTGTCTGCAGCATGGGTCTAATGGAAATAAGCAGGTCTTACAGGAAAGATTATAGAGGCTGGGGGGGCAAGACTTAGGGAGGGAAGTAATAGGCCTAGGGCAGAAGCTACTTAGAGGGTACGGAGGGGGCTGTACTAGAGTAGCAAGTGAGGACTGGGAGGCCAGTGAATGTGGGGGAAACGGACTTCGGAAGGATGGAACAAAGTAACTTGGGCAGGGACAAAGCAGAAGCCTCCCAGGGGGTAGAAGAAAGGAGGGAAATAGATCCTAGTACTAACTGACTGAGTGGCCATTGAGCCAGGGATCCTACTTTGGGCAAGCAAAGTTGGAAGGGGGAGAATGAAGAGGTAACTAGGGGGTGAGAAAAGTATACAAAGTGATGAAGGAGACCTTGAGGGTGGTAACTGATATAGGAAGGAATGAAGGGAGCACAGAGCCTATGTATAATGGATCATAGGGGTGAGGGAGGCACTGGGGAAAAGACAGGAAGTCACAGAGCTCTTGGCCTGAAGTTGCAGGGAAATTTTTTAATAGAAGGATGTAAGCATTAGTTGTGGCGCGGGGGATGGTGGAGGTAGATACTATTTTTACTCTCCATTCCTGACCTTGTCTCCTTCCTCATATGAACCCCAACACTGCTGTCCAGGTTGGCCTCAGCTGAATACAGTGTGCTGGTTTTGAACTAATTTTGTAAGCCTGTGCCATGATATTTTTTGTCACTAGTAGTAAACTTGTCTGTATTAGTCTGCATAAACCTAGCAATATTAAAGCAATAATTAATTAGTTCATAACAACCTGAAAGCAAGAAGTATTGTCTTTTAAGAGAAAAAAAGCCAATTTGTGTATTGATTTAAATGAAGAATAAGTGAAAATCTGTTAACCCAAAGTTTCTTGAGGAGAATTACTAGCATTAATGTTCGATATGCAAATCCCTCTAGAAAAAACGTTTTGGTCATTTTAACAGATTAATGAAATGTCATGGTAAACTCTAGTGTCTATGTTGTTCAGTCTTTGTTGCAGACAAGATGCACTTTATGATGTCTCTAACTCCATCCCCTCATCACATGGAGCAGAGCCCTATGGCCCTGGCGTGACTGTGCTGGCTGTGTTCAGTGCTAGTTGCTGAAGTAATTTCATTGGCTTCCTAGTTTTCATTGTAACTGGTTGGGTTATAAGGTTGAGCTCAACTGCCTATAAAGTATGCAAAAGTTTTCCTAGTGGTGTACAACCTGTCAGTACCAGAAAGTCCTGTCCTGATACGTAACACTGTTAGAAATCCCTGTGCAGGCAGGACCTTTGTGTCCCACCTGAGTTCTGTTCACATGCAGACAGGTAGCTGGGGAGCAGAGCCCCTCTTCCTTTCTGGTCGGGCTGGGAGATGGTTCATGGGCAGTTTGCAGAAGTAGGTCGGGGCAGTCCCCAGGCAGGGAGCTGAGCCTGGCAGCCAGGGCGCCCGCAGTATCAGGCTCAGGCAGACTGGGTCACAGGGAGGGCACAGGAAGTCTTGGGGTACCAGGGGGAGCCCGGCAGTCTCGGCCTCACAAAGCCAGCTTTTCATCCGCGGGCTCCCGGCTCGATGGGCCCGATAATTATCTTTGACAAAAATTCATTAGCAAGTCCTGTCGAGGCAGCAGCGTCCCAGAAATTCCGGGGGGGGAAGACATGATCCCGAACAAAGCCATACACACATCGCGGCGCTCCCTTTGACCGGACCTAATGAAGTGTGCACATTGTCTCTCCTCATCAACAGTTGGACTCGGATCCATTAGCATAAAAACTGTTTCATAAACTTCCTAACGCAGCGTGGGATGCATCAATCAAGGCTCCCGGCTCCCCCGATCTGTCCTTGTCAGTCGCGAGGGAGAGAAATAATCGGGGGGGAGAGGGGGGGGGAGGTCTGCTGCAGGCTAACTGCGGAACAATGAGCACCGCCAGGCTGCAAACGTGTGAACTCTTGTATCTAATCTGGAAGTTATGGAAGGCGGTGTGACATCCGGAACCCTTTCCCTTGCCCTGACGTGGGGCAGATAAGGGTAGATTCCCCCAGCTGAGAATGTTTCAAGCCAAGTGACGTCTTGACAGGGGAGATAGACCTGTCACGCGTGGGCTGCCGGACTTTCAGGGTATTGACGCCACGAAAACTAGCCCCCATATAGAAATGGAGCAGCTGGAGAGAACTGGGGTGGGGGGTCCTTGTGAAACACGGGTTTTCAGCCCTGCCATTTCTTGTTTCTGTATCTCCTGGCGAAGAAAAGGCTTCAAGTGGCTTGAGCAGGGTGGG
>NW_017728915.1:10635198-10646128 GCF_001723895.1 Crocodylus porosus
CAGTTACTGCTGTTTCATTTCAGCGACTGAACTCAACAGGTTTGTGCCCCTGGTTTCTGGACAGAAAAGAAATCAAACGAGGGCAGGCAGAGAAAGCGATTAGAGGCTTTTATGCCGGACTGCAGTTAGCTTGCGAGTTTTCTTCTTGCTGCCAAAAGACGAATGAAGTCTACAGTGGCAGGTGTTAAACACTTCAGAATTAAGGTGGAGGGAGGTTGGTTGATTGTTTTGAGTGCCTGATCCTAAAATAATTGTGCAGCTAGTCTAAATGAAAGCCTCGCACTTAAACAACATGATCTCTTTGAAAGAACAGGCTTCAAATTATTCCTCAAATGCTGATGCTCGGAGATGTTGCAACCTATCTTTGGTTGAAAGGTTTCTGTTTTGGTTTCTGAAAGGTTCTGGTGATTTAGGCAGACACTGTCAATGTACAAGACGGGACAGGCGCATGTCCTGGCGCATCCCCGGCTCTGCGGCGGGCGGTCTCACTGCGACCCGCGCTGGACCAGAGCGCTGCCCTTCTCCGCCCTGTGCGCTCTTCCCATCAGTCAGCTCCACTTATTCCTTGGTGTGTAAGTAAGGCAAGCTGTCTTTAAGACAGGCACAGGGAAGATCTGTCTGACGCCGAGTTGTATCACACTTGAACGGGAGAAGTTCTTGAACTAGGGCGTTAGACTACCCCATCCTGTTACATTATTGCAATAGAGCAGCAGGAGTTTAACACTACATTAGAAATCCATATTCTTCAATGAGTTTGCATTTGCTTCGTTGCTCCTATCATGATTTGCCCCCAGTAGCTACAAGGGTGCAGGCGTGTAGTGCGCCACGACGCTACCGTCCAGGGTGATCACCGTGCTCCATCCAGGTTTCAGGGCGGTCCGCTAACAGTGCTGAGGTGTGGGCTGCGGCGCTGGTAGACATATAGGGCATGCCCACCCTCCCCCGCGGGGTCTGCAGTGTCGATGATGTTTGCAGCGTGGTAGGGAGGACGCGTGGCCCCCACACCCACCACGGAGCTTGGTTTTGGCTGGAGCAGGCGCCGTGGGCAATCTTAAAACTGGCGCAGTACAGGAGGGCTTGGAGCAGAGGACTCTATTTACTGTTCCTTTCGCTTGAGATCCTCCCCCCCTTGCTTTTTACTAAAAAGTCTGCTTCCAGCCTAGGCAGCCTTTGCCTTTCTTGGCTACCAGGCGAGGGGGAGGGCGGAGATTGAAGGGTCCTTGCCCGTAGCACTGGTGTCACAGCGCTGGGCTGGAGCGAGATCAACTAGCTGTACAAGACGGGGGAAGGGAGTCTCAATCCCAGCCTTTGGCTGAGACAAGCTTAAGCGCGTCTCAGCCGCCGTCTTCCAGGGCCCCGTCCTGCCTGAGGCTGGGTCCCCTTTTTGCTGTGAAACTGAGCTCTCTACCCTCGGCAGGATCGGGCCCTACTTACTCTTGGTTGCGTGCTCGTTTCCAGAGGGATCGGGGCTGGGTGATGAATAGAGCAGAAATCTGGCCCCCAATAGAGCTCATCCCCAAGATCTGTATGTTGATCACTATGTTGAATGCATCGCGTTTGCTCTTTTAAAACCTGGCCCAGCCCGTTATTATTATTATTATTATTTCCTGAACTGTTCAGGCTCTCTGCAGCCCTCCGCTCCCTTCTTTTCATATGAGTTCTGCGTCAATCCTCGCTCTGATTTTTAATCAAAACAGTATTCAGAATATGATTCCCAGAGATTATATTTTGAGAGATTTGCGATACATATCTTGCCGCTATGACAGATTGCAGGGAGCTCTGAGCTGGCTGGATAATCTGCACCGTGCTCGCTTGACCTTTAATAAAAGAAGAGTAAAATAAATAATAATAATAATAATAAATAAAATAAAATGCAAAATCTTAAGACTCCCAGCAGGTCCCCGTCATTCCGTCGCCTGCCCTTTAAAAAATCCCACCCCAACGTGTTTAAGTATCCCCTAATCGCCATTTCGGGACTAATCTTCCTAAAGCAAGTAGATCTGCGTTTAATAAGGGCAGCGCTGGAGTGCGGGGCTGGAGCCGGAGAAGTCTCCAGGGAGAGGCGGAGGCGTGGGGATAACCGGGCTCCTGCCAGGCAAGGAGGCGCTGGCCTGTCCCGCTTGCCTCTCGTCTTTTCCTCTGGGTCAGTTTGGTACAAAGCTCCGGGAACGGGACTTAGGGGCGCCTCGGTTCGCAGGGGGGCCCGGGCCCGGCTCCCACTGCAGCTCCCTTGGGGGCAAGGCTCCTTGGGGGCTTCCTGGGACCATCGGCGCCAGCGCAAGAGGAGCTCGTCCGTCTCCCCGGGGGGAGAGCGAGGCTAGGACGCCTGTCAGTCCTCGGGGACTGGGGAGAAAGGGACCTGCCCTGCATGTGCTTCAAAGCAAGGGCCCACCACGAAGGTCCAGTCCTGTTTTTCCTGGCTGAGACCCCAGAGATTGGAGCTGTTTCTTTGGGGCGGGAGTGAGAGAGGGGAGTGCTGAGGTTCAGGCGAGGGGCTGTTGTCAGCACACGGGTTCTGTATTAGTGCCACAGCCGAGCTACCCGCTCCCCTTCCCTTCCCCTTTCCCCGTGCAAGGCTGGGCAAGTCCCTGCAGGGCATGGATGTGTAGATCCCCTTCTTGCTGCGGCTCCGCCCAGGTGAGTTCAGGTTACTTCGGGCATCCCAGCGAGTGTCTCAAGTTTTAAGGACTCGGAGGCCCTTGGCTCTGTCTGGATGTGTGTGCAGGGCGACCCTCTGCTGCTGTCCCCAGCGCTGCCAACACCTGGGCCTCCCTGCTGGGTGCCAGAAGGGGAAGGGCTACTTGCAAGACCCCTCCGCCTGGGCCTAATGCTCTGTATTACAAGCACTAATCCTTCCAATCCGACTTGAAATAATGTTTCTCTTTTCGCAGCTTAATTTTCCTACCTCTAAGCTGCAGGTCACTGCACCAACCTGTCGCCTCTGCGGAGCTGCTGGGCTTTGCCAAGAACGGTTAAGAAAGTGGAAAAGCAATATCCAAAAAGAGCTGCGAGCAAGTCGCCTTTGCTCCTGCAGCTGAGAAGCTTCCCTGCTTTCGGGGCTCGTTTGCTTAGTGCCCTGAACCCCAGACACAGGCTCCTGGGGACACATCCCCTCTGCTGCCTGTCGTTTTTTCAAGCACAGAAGCTCTTGGAATTGCAAGAGACGACGTCCCCCTTGGTCTTCCACCCCCGCAGCCTGCAAAGACTCCTTCGGCTTTATCAGAAAGTGAAAACCTGAAGCAAAAAGACCAGTCATTTATTCGAGGGCCGCTCAGGGCAGAGCCTGGAGCGGAGGCAGTGGGAAGATTAGGGACATTTACAGACTAGTTATTCTGAACTTCCAGAGATGTAGGAACAGAGCTGAGTTTCTATCCTGTCACCCAGTCATTAAATAGGGGAGAAGGCACTTAGGTCCTCAGTGTAGCTGGCAATAAGGTCTGAATACGAAACTGTGGAGCTGAAATGTGAATGTCTCTTATTAAGATTCATGGGCGATTAGCAAACCCTTCAGAGTGATCTGTCTAGGATTTCTAATAAGAACTAAAAAGTTCCCAGCCTCTGCCCCGGCGCCTGAAAACGCCTTTAATTACCCCCCCACACACACACACACAAGGAGCAAGATCTCAAGCTGCAGCAGGGGAAATTTAGGTTAGATATTAGGAAGAATTTTCTCACTAGGAGGGTAGTAAAACGCTGGAACAGGTTACCCAGAGAGGCTGTGGACTCTCCATCCTTGGAGGCTTTTAAGACCCGGCTAGATAAAGCCCTGGCTGGGATACACTTGAGAATGGTTCTGCTTTGAGCAGGGGGTGAACTAGATGATCCCTGAGGGCCCTGACAGCCCTGCCTGGCCGTGATTATATGATCGCAATCTGCAGGTCAGCTTTGCAAAGGGGCATTTCCTGCGGTCCTCGCTTAGGCAACTCGGAGAGGAAGGCCTCGACCCAAGGCAGGCAGACAGCCGTTTACCATGCCTTGCAACCTCAAAGCAACCCGGTCCGAATCGAGGGGTTCAGCTATAATCGCAAGAATAGAGAGGAGCCTCCGCCCCGCTCCCAGCTGAGATCAAACCGGGCAGGGAGGCTGGAGGGTCGGTGAGACGTGCTGCCCAAAGGGAACAACTCCTTGAGACCCTAATCTCCGCCCGTGCACACTGGTGGGGAAAGCGCACGCGTACTCCTAAAGCACTGCCTGCACGCCACTTCCAAAGGCTTTCCCCCCTCATTGATTTTTTCCCGACCCCATTCCACGCTTCACTTCTCGGTCACACGACGAGAGGACCTCCACCTCCGCAGTCCCACTTGTCTTGGTGGCCTTTGGTAAACACACAGAAGCCTGCTCGATATTGAGGATTGATTTCCCTGATTTATTAAGGTAAAATTCATTGGACTCTATTGACCACAAATGACTTAATGTAAATGGTGACCCTGGTGAACTTGGAAATAGCTGGTATCGGGTTGATCTATAGATGACCTCTTAATTACCACAGTTATTAATTTAAATTATTGCCACTGCTTCTAGAAACAAAGAAACATTCTTTCCTCATCTAAGCGCGGTTTATTAGTCCGACAAAAAAGTGTTTGATGACACTTTTAATTAAACAGAAACAATGCAGAGATGCGGTTTCCCTTTCTTCCCTGTCTTGTAAAGCACAGCACTGCTCTTTAAACTGGATGGTGGTGATGTGACCCACTAACAATGTCCTACTTTGCTACTACAATCCAGTTGCTAGACTTCCAACGGTACCCAGCCGGTTTTTTGTCCCAGTATGCGAGGGGGAGGGAAACTATTTTTTAAAGGAGTAGGGGTGAGGAGAAATCCAACACTCTTGGGAAATCAATCGCCCTACTTGTCACGGGTGGGAGCAGCTCAGAGTGAGGTTACCAGTTCTACAGGTTCACAAGACGGAGTCACACCATTCAGCTGATCCGCTTTAATTAGAGACTCTTAAAAATACTTTCAGCCATATCCTTGTACAATGACAGAAAAGAAACAGCCTTGCATGTCGCACTATTAACTTAAACCATACCCCTCTCTGTCTCCCCAGAACAAACACAGACATTATGATTTACAAAGATACTTTACCAGAGGAAGAAAAGAAAATGAAAGTAGTAGTTTAAAGGAAGACACAATGTGGGCGAAAGAAAGCAAAAAGTTTGGCCTTTTTTTGGTAAAGACAATCACTGGGGGTTTAACAAATGACAAAGTAGTTGTACATTGAGGGCGATGTGGTTCGCAGTGGACTCAGAGATGGGAAGGAGTACTGTTTTGTAAACTTGTGCGAAACTACAATGATCCAGTGCATGAGACAAGGTCTAGAATTTATCACAGTTCCTCCGTCCTGTTTCCGGTTGTGTGTTAAGTCCCATCCATTTGTTAAAAGCAAGTTGTGCAATTGATATGACGGCTCCCCATCACAGGGGGAGGGAAGCCAGAGTCACAGTTAATGCTTTCAAGGAGTGGAGATCATCATTGTTCATGGAGGATTGTTTTAAGCCAAGATGCAGACTGAGAACCATCTTCAGGATTCTCAGAAAGACAGAGGCTAACCTGGTGAAAGGGAAAGAAAGGTGATGAAAATTGCATTGGCATTGGTCAAGTGGGGCTTCCGCCCCTTAAGAGACTAAAGACTTTAACTGCACCCCCAGCTACAGAGCGGGGACGGGAGTAGTCATCTCCTGTCCTGCAGAACGGGAGTGCGACACGCTGAACGGAGGCACAGGCAGTGCCCCCAGGCACTTCGCTACATTTGGACCCAATTAGTGCATGCTCCAAGTAACATTTCAAACGCATTTACTAGAAGAGTTGTTGGGCCTGGGAGAAACCTCACTGAAAAGCAGAGCCCGTTACTATCTCCTCTGCTCATCCTGGCTTCACAATCTAGCCCCCGCCTCGGTCTGTAACCTCTGTACTAGAAGATAAAACCCCGACTTGTTAAGTTTGCGGCTGTTTGGAAAAGAGCAAACTCGTGTTAGTACCACACACCCTCGATCAGCTGCTTGAAACGGGCTTTGAGACCAAACAGGGTCCCCCCTTGCAGACCCAGCCCAGCCTCTCTTTACTGACCCACTGACAAGACCATAACCTGATGTAGTGCAGGAAAGTCAATCACCTACCTCACCTCTTCAGCACTGGCCTAAAAGCTGTTCTCAGTTTCTCTTTATGCTGTACTAGGCAAGCTTCACTGAGATCTATGGCTCCTTGGGTAGGTTTCACATTTCTCCCAAACCCTGCGTACAGACACAACCAGTTCATAGTCAGCGGTTCACACATACACACTTGCCTGCTTCCTCCCTAGGCCAACAAGCTTTCCAGCGTCCTGAAACCTAGGGCAGGCTCTGATGAACCATCAATGGGTTGCACTACAGTAATTAGAGTGGTTAGGACATTGGGGAAAAACAGTTATCTGCAAAAACAGTATTTAGGGCAGCAGACAGCTCTGTGTTGCAGCGAATTACCCCCCAGAAAGCCCAGTGTGTGTTTCGTGTGACATGTGGGACACAGTTTAATGAGGCAAACCAGCGTGGTGGAATAGAAACAGCCATTACCACTAATGGGGAAAAGAGACTGGGCTGTTTCGGCAGAGCTGCATGGTTTTATCACTTAAGGATTTTTACCCCCTTCAGGATGAAGAGAAATATGGAAGTCCGGGTACCTTCAGCTCCTGAAGAATACTGGCACGTCTCCCCCAAGACTGGATAGGAAGGACAGTTCAGCTGTATTGACTGGAGGTTGAAAGTGGAGTTTCTGAATATCTTGGTGGCCTGGGGCAGCTCTTCAAACGCACTGTCAGTACCAGGCTGGGTTCTTAGACTGGCGAGGGGCCTCCCTTCACTGCAGTGCCCAGGGACAGGGTGCCGTCCTCTGAGCAGCAAGCAGTCCGGGCTCACCGTCCTTGGTTCAGGGGTGCTGGGGCTAATTATAACATTGGCACCTGCCGTGTGAGCCAAAGACCAGATTCTGGGCTTTTCTGTCGTTTCGTATTGTTGCACTTGACTCATAGTGCCCACTAAGGGGCCTGGCTTTTGGCCCACGGTCTCTAAGAAGTCTCCTGCTGCTGCTGAGCTGGCTTTGGTGCAGGGGAAAGTGTGAAAACTGCTTGGTGGCGTCAAGCTGCAGTCGCTTTTCTCAGACTCAGCCAAGGCGGTGCTGAGGCTGGAGGCTTCTTGATGGGTGCCCTTTCGGTCCCCGTCTAGCTTCTCGGCTTCCTCCTCGTCTAAGTCATCCAGATCACTCAGTCTTAATTCCTTTTCTTCCTTGCAGCTTTTCTGATCTGCTTTTCAAAATAATGAAAGGGGGAGGGGAAACAAAGAATTAGCGAAATTGTGAAAGGGCATGGGGGAGGTTTTGCCAGGCAAGATTAGTTACTCACTCACTAATAGGGGTGCGCGTGTGCGTGGAAAGAAAGATGCTGTTATCTGATGACTTTAAACGCAACTTCCTCCAGAGCTGGGACTTACTGTTGTCTCTTATTCTTAGATGGGGCCTGTCCCTTCCCTTGCTTTTTAAAGCACGTTTGCTGCTTTCAGGAAAACAAGAGGAAATACTCCATTTCTTCTACCTTTTCCGGCTTGCCTATTCAACCCCTCTCCTTAGCTTGCCTTTCCCACCCACCTTTGCCTTCAGGTTCCAAGCCATATTCCTCCTCTTCTCTCTTGTTTTCCTCTTTTCTCTCCTCTCCTGCTTTGTTCTTAGGAGACCAGGTCATTTTGTTTTCTTTCTTGAGCCTACGCCTGGCGTTAGCAAACCAAGTGGACACTTGAGTCAGAGTCATTTTGGTGATGATGGCCAGCATAATTTTTTCCCCTTTGGTGGGATAAGGGTTTTTCCGGTGCTCATACAGCCAGGTCTTAAGGGTGCTGGTTGTTTCTCGAGTTGCATTTTTGCGTCTAGCCGAACCACTGAAATCCACGGTCCCATACCTGCTGGGAAATATTAAAAGAACATGTCACCAGCATTTGTTACCCAAAAGGAACTTGCCTGTAAGATGGTCTAAACATAATGCGTGCATAAAAACAAAAACAAAAACAAAAAACAGTGGCTTTCCTTAAAATTACTCTGCTCTTGTCCCAGGGAGCATCTTCTGCTACTACTCCACTAGCTAGCTGGAGCCGGGGCTCCCACGTTAGCATCCTGTCCCGCTTGGTAATTCACCCCTGTGTGTGTGAAGTCAAAAGTATTACTCTGTTTTAACATTAGAGCACCACGTGTCACCACTTCAGTAGCAGATTTTGCCAATCCAATTTGTCTTTTCCTAGACAATTCATTCCATTGCAATTAGCACTGAGATTAGCTGCAAAGTTTTATTTTAGGTGACTGCTGTTACTGGGCGCGTGGACTCCGTATAACATTTGTGAGCTAGAAAATCCCGGGGTTTTTTGATGTCTGTTGCTGCATCACAGAGGGATATTAATGTTATTCTCAAATGATCAAAGGGGTTTTACCTGTCGTACTGATACTGCCCTAAGGAATGATCGTAGGGGTAGTAGGCAGCAGGCTGTGCGATTCCCGAGTGCAAACTGCTGGTGCCATCCTTAATTTCATACTGCGGGTTCTGGAAGGGAAGGAGCAGCTTGTGACGTTAAGATAGATGGTAGTAAAATCCGAAATCCCTCCACTTGTGGAAACTGCCCGCTTTCCTGTCCCCTGACGCTCACCCTGGTTCTTTGCATCTCTGCTGGGCTGAGATGTCCGCTGCTGCTTTTCCCCCAGGAGAACTGTGCCCATTCCATTATTCTTGGCTATTTTCTCCTCCATCCAAAAGCCCAAGTTGGTCGCCTGTTGCAGGAGGGCTGTCCTCCCCTCCCCTCCCCTTTATCCCTCCCCAAAAGTTACAGGGATAGAGAACATAGTGACAAGATCACCTGGGCACGGTGCTTGGATTTCTACTCACCAGCGTGGTGTAGAGAGTGGACGGGTCTGCACTGTAGGGAAGGTAGTTGGCATAACTCTGGCTCGCTGCGGCGGCTGCATAGGGAGAACTGTACATCCCCAGAGCTGCATTGAGTTCCGTCCTGGTGCTGGCCAGCAGCCTGTTCTCATAAGAGGGACAGCAAAGAGTAGCAGCTTGGGCAGATCCAGAGGTAACATCCGATACGGATCTGGAGGCAGATTCACAACAAGTCGTACTGGGGCTGGCTGACACAAAAAACTGGGGAGGGGAGAGAAGGTTCACGCCGATTACTTTAGACGCAGCACGAGCGTGGAGCAGGGACAACATCCAGGCAGGCGACTAATGATGGGAAATTGCAAATAAATAGAAAGGGAGGGTGGGGGCGTGAGAGCGATTCATCCAAACTTTGGGAAAACCAGACTTAAATTACAGCCTCTCTCTGCCCCTCGCTTCTCCTCAGCCCCCAGCGCTCAGCTTCCATTGATTTAAAGGCAAGAAATTGCGCTTGCCGTTAATTCGACCATAGACCAAACACTAAACATGTCAGATAATGCAGTCAGAGGCATTAGCTTTCCTTAATTTTAAAGGCAAAAGAAGCCAACTTCCCGAGGAAAAATCTTGCTGTGATCCCGGGATATAAATAATCCAACTAAAATACATTATGGATCAATTTGCGGTAGAGACGCATTTTTAGGTAATTTGAGGGCAGTTTGGAAGCCGCCCGGCAAGAAACGACTTATTCTTAGAAAAAATGCAGTTAAGGACATACGGGGGGTACGGTGGAGGAGAATGGAGGAGGCAAGTTACACACAGAACTGATGCATCGGAAGACCCCACAAAACGAGACAGCTATGCCCGAATACTTTCGGCAGGTACCCAGCCACTAGCGCTCGAGGATAACATCACAGAGGAAAGAATAAAGCTTCTGCAAAAGCTTCGCTTCTCTACTGAAAGCTGGAAGTGAGGAACATAGGTAATAGATCAATACAGATTTGTAAATCAGCTGCACCGAGGCTTTTTTTTCTTGCACTTAAAATTGAACAGTGGGAGGAAAATCAGCTTCCCTGCCCTGCAAACTGAGGGTTATTTATTTAATCCTAGCATAACACAAACGACACACGCGCGCACACATTTAAAAAAAGAAGACTCCAGATGTGTCCTTAAAAAAAAAGACTCTAAGGAAGGGGGGAAAGGAAACAAGACATCTGGAGTGCAGCAGCAGCAGCAGAATCTGATCAAAAGTGAGTGCTACTCACTTTTGTCTTACCTGTGAAGTGGTGCTGTAGGGGTATCCGAACTGAGAGAAGGACATAGCTGCTCCTTATTTTTGGACCATAGGCAATATTATTTTTTCTCCCAGATCGATTGCAACTGAACCCTGCTTCAGGATGCACCTTCTCGCATACACATTTCCACGTATGGCTTTTTTTTTTCTCAATTATGGATGATTACACTTAAGAAAAGCAGCCAGGCATCTGAGGCATAAGGTTTGAAGCCTGAAAAAGGTTACCCCCACCTCCCATCCTCCTTATATATATATACATATATATATATATATATATGTAAATATATAAGTTTATATAAAAAGAAACGCCCTATTGTATTGAATGTTTAACTGAAAAGGGGGATTTAAAAGAAGGGGGGAAATAACATAAGGCTTGCAAAGATATGGAGCCTGCTTGTTGTATTATTTTCTGCTCTATAGTTCTTTAGCATTCATCCATGGGAGAGTATCAAAGTGACGTCATAGTAATCCCGAAACGACAGCACCAGGAAGGATATAACAATCTTTGCCAATCATCTCTAACATCTAAGATGCACTCAACACTTGTTTCATGTTGTTTTAATGTTGTGCTGTGATGCACGTCAAAGGCAGGGACCTGAAATGCTTTGCGGTTGGTCTCTCTCCCTCTCTCTCTCCCTCTCCCTCTCGCTTTTTTTAAAGCACAATCCAAATGCGATTTAGAAGAAGAAATAAAGGGGGGGGGACTTACTGCGGTCATTAAGAGAACACAGTGTAAGAACCCCCCCCCCCCC
>NW_017728915.1:10646864-10669051 GCF_001723895.1 Crocodylus porosus
GGGCCCGGCCGGCTTCCCTGACCCTCTGCTGCCCGCTCCCAAGTGGCAGATGGGCACTCGCTCCCCCTCCAGCAGCATCAATTAAAAAAACCCACCCCAGTCTGTGGCTGCAGCTGCTCGGGCTCTCTAAGGGTGGCGCTGGAGAGCCGCGAGTGAAGCCGGGATGTGATCAAACGGCGCTAGATCCTGATCTGAGGGAGAGACGCCCACGCCACGGGAGAACAAACAGACTTAACCTGTTTCTTCAGGGAACGAAATGCGCTCAGTCAGGTAGAGCCACCTTCTCCTTTCCGCCTCGTCCAGGTTTACAAGGGCACAAGGCACAAGCCAGGCAGCGCTGTCAGCCCCCCACCCCTCTCCCTCCACACCGAGCCATGCAGCTGCGGGAGGGGGGACAGCTCTGCCCCAGCCCGGGTGGTGGAGCCTGCTGAGACTTAGGAGTAATTACTGCAGTATCAGAAAAAAGACACACACACACACTGAGATCTAGGGGGAGTAGCTATTGCAGCATCAGAAAAAAGAGAGCCTCAACACACCCACCCCCGGCTCTGTTAGGCTTGGGATGGGCGCAGACACTCGTTTCTGGCCCCAAGCCTGGGAAAAGCTACTTCACCCCCCACTCCACTATCTCTTATTTATGCCAGCTGCCCTGTGTCTCCAGAAATCACCATTCTGTCAAATACTTCACTGAAGCAAAGCAGGCCCCCAGTTGCTTCTCAAAACAGGAAAATACAACACTTAAGAAAAAATAAATACTAATAAACCTTTAAGAAACAGGGCTTCTCACTTGGGAACTAGTACAATGCTATTGCTAGAAGCTGCACTCGCTATGCCAGAGAGAATTCTCTCCATGGAGTGAGGGAGTGATCTGTAGGCATTTATGCACAAAAAAAGAACATGCATAGTATGTTTTCAGTATTTTCAGGTGTTGTATTTAAAGCCATAACCTGTGCATACAAATGAAGATCTATTATTAGGTAACAGACTTTTTTTTATGGAGATCTGGATTTGTTGCAGGATTTCAGTATTGGAAAAAGCTGCTGAGTACAGAATCTCCTTGTGCACCAGTGGGGTGTCATGGGCTATCCCCATAAACTTTAAAGAACTGTGGTGGTAGGATTACAGGAATCAATCCATGCATGGATAGATAGCAGTGATAAGAGGAGGCCCAGACACCCACTATATTTCAGATCATCTTAAATAAAAAAAAAAACAAAACAAAGCAAAATAATCATGTGGACTCTGTACTTCATTGTGGAACAATATACTTAAATGTATAGATCTGGATATGAGCTGACTTCCCCCTGCCCTGCCCTTGTACAATGATAAAGTGCATCCTTTTCAAATCAGGAAGGGATGAGTTACCATATTAGTATTGTAATATAGATATGTAGGTAGATCTTACACTACTTACGTATTCCAACTCAGTGGGCAGAAATGTCATTAATAGGAACTCTTGATGATCTGGATCAGTATTGCTTGTTCTGTGTAAGGTTCTCCACTTCCTTTATTTGTTTGCGTAGAATAATCCAAGATAAAACAAATCTTTCCAAATGTTAAGAATCTCTTTTAAGTCATGATGTCTAGCATCCCATTCCCTACATGTATTTAAACTGGAAGCCTTGCCCAAGCAAAGGTTTGGCATCTAGCCAAGGCGAGAAGTTTCAAAGCAATAGATAATGTGTAGCCTCCTGAAGAACTCACTTGTTCATAGTCTGTTTAATTCCTACAGCCTTAAAGAATCCAGGTAGCTGAAAGGAGCTGATATAATCTCCAGATCAACTTAATAATAATAATAATTCATGATACTAAAAGAAAATATATAGTCTTTAGCTTAAAGAGTATGCAAAATAATATGCAGGTTTCAATCAAGCAAGCAGTATAAAACTGAGCCATTTTAGCTATTGTTAACAGTGGCAATAATTTAAGAAAATTCATTAAAGAACACCTTTGGGTAACATTACTGCTAATTATTTAATTGCAAGCATTCCCAAGGGAAAGCATGTTAATTATAAAGTAATAAAGCCAGTTGTTCTAAAGCTTGATTCAGCAGATTTTATTACCAATTTAGTCTTTTTTAAAAAGCAAATTTCTTAAATCATCTGATAAAAGCAACACCAACAATTGTGTGCATCCCCCTTATGTTACTAATACGTAAGAGCTATATTGTTGTATCATTATTGATTTATTCCCAATTTATAAATCCAGCTAAGTTGAATAAATGCTGTGAGCAAGTTTACCCCTCTGACCTTAAAAAAAGCAAATGAACACTGAAACTGCAACAAGATTTAAAGTGCAAAACAATTTTTAATAGACACAAATGCAATACTGTATATGTCATCCTTTACTCAGCCAAGTCAATATTAAAACAAATCTGTTACCTGTTTGTTATCTTGCAGCTGAGTGCAGCTTTGAGAGATGGCCTTATGCAACCAAGTTCTCTCCTTATTTATGGCATCCTGCCCTTCGGAGATCTTTGTGTAGCTTATACTTGCACAAGAACCAGACGTGACCATTTTAAATTACCCTTACAACCTGAGAAATTAAACTGTGTTCACAGTAGCCACTACAAGTTCTACCTTTCTCCCACCAGCTTTTCAAGAGGTCAGAAGTTCTGTCTCCTCTTGTTTCTCTAAAACCTACTCCCATTCACCCTGTTGGGACATCTCATTTAAAAACTGAAATCAAAACTGTTGAAAACATCTTTCTGTGATTTGTAAACCTTGGCATAAACCTTATGTTCATGGCTTCTTGTACTAATCTTTGTGCAGTAAATCTTTGGGGAATTAGTACTTTGGTACTTGCTATTGTTTTTATTAGGGTAAAACCACTTCAGCAGCTGTTTTTCTTTTGTTTTTCACACTGAAGACAGTGTTTTGTGGGAAAACTTATGCTTCCATAATGTGGCACCTGACTCTTTTAATTCTTTTTTGTATCTATACTGACATTTATGTAATCTAAACCAACCCAGGCATGCACACATTCTATACATGCTGTATGTGTTCCTTTTTATAAGGTGTCCCCCCAAAAATACATTTATATTATGTGTACACCAAAGAAAACGAGGTGGATTTCAAACTACAGTTCTTAAAGAAGTGTGCCAGAAGTCTAACTGAAAACATTTTTCCTGTCCTTCCTATTACAGTGAAGCAAGAGGACGTGAGTCCAAATGAAGTCTATAATTTGATTTTTGGTGCTTTTCATTTCTACATCACTTAGTTTGGCTCTGATATTGCTTTACTTAGAAGGTAATTGCTGTGAGTTAAAGTGGTAAGTATGTGCTTTCTACTAACTCAAATGCAGCTAATGATAACAAAGTGAATAAAATAATAGGTTAATTGAAACAAACATTGGACTATAAGGACAAGTAATATTCTGAGAGGAGTGGGAAGAATCAAAGTTTCTAAAAAAATTAAATATATAGGAAAAATGCAGAAAAGAAAGTATATTTATATTTTAAAGTATGGATTTTTTGTTGTAGGGGTTTTTTTGTTTTTTTTGTTTTTGTACTGAGAAAATGAAAATTCTTCAAGTCCATGCATGAATAAACAAGTACAGCTGGGCAGCCTAATACATAATTTATACTGATCAGTCACTGCAGATCTAACCGAATAAAACCAAAATGAACACTAATTGTTTTGACAAACTGAAGTAGTGTATATGATGGTTTATTGTGAAGCTTGCTGCTTACTTTCCTTATATCAGTGGCTATTGTCACCAGTGATTTCTGCAAGATAGAAAAAAAACTAGACAAAATTAGGACAATATTAAGATGAATATCTTGTCATAGATACAGTATTTTAATTACTCCACATATAAGCAGAAAACAGAAAGAGCTAGCATCAGAAAAGAGGTAAATTGACAATGTGAAGCATGGAACTTATCTTGATTTACTAAGGGATGGGTAGTGGTTGCAGTAGTGCAGAATACAGTTAAATGCACAAGACAATATTTTTTACTAGATCAAGTTTGAAACACCAGTAGGGATAACTGAAAAGACTTTTCAATGGTTGTCTTCTGAAAAGGGAATGCTTAAAGAAGTTCATTTCCTTGAAATTTGTGTTCCTTGAAGTTTAGGTAAAATGTAAACTAGATTTTTAAAAAATCTATAGAAGTTTGCACAGTTTTGAGTACATGTTGGTATGTTGGGGAACTAATAGATATGCAATAAAATACATACAGTAACAAATCACAGGACTGGAGTGAAATAGTAACACTAAACTGACATTGGCCTTTTATTTGGTATGCCTGTTGAAGTAGTTACAAAGGTATCTCTTTACTTTTCCTCTCATTTAGTCAAACTGTAAAAGATCTTTTAACATTTTTCTTCAGAAATGAAAGTAAAGAGGAATCAGGAGTCAGGGCCCTCAAACAGAAATTCAGAGAGGGCCTCCCTATACAACACAGAGTTGTTCTTTCCTGTTAGCTTGCCCCATTTCCTACCTGTCAAAATGTTCCTTCTAACCATATCACCTTACCTTTACCCTCTGTGCTTCTGTCTCTGATTACCTCGGAACCAGACCCCACTCTATATGACAACTCTTGTTAATTCTTTATGGACTGAAGGGCCTCGGGGCACTACTCAGGTTGTTGGAATGGGCTTTATGCTCATGAGATGGACTGGAACTACAAAGGCAAGAGTGAGGTGTGGCAGTATTTAGGGCTTGGGTTTGGTCTATACTACAGATAGGGAAAGTCAGAGAGTTTATGTCTAGACCTGATTTCCCCAGAGTTTACATCTGGTTAGGTTATAATATTTGGAACTTAAAGAAATGTTTCTTTTAAATTTAGATGCAAAGTGGCTATTCAATGTTTCTGTCAAAATTTTATATTCTATATATCATGACCTTAGTGCAGTGAAGGCAAAATGTGTAGAACCTTCATAGAGTTTGAGGAAGAGACCTTTATGCTGCATAAAGGGCCCGTTATTTGGTCAGAGCAAGATTCGTGTGAAGCCAGGGGTAAAATCCACCTCTGATCTATGGGGTGTGCTAAGGTCACTCATTCATTTTATGTCCCTCATACTAATGTAATGTTGGTATTGATGATCTTAGAGGAATGGTATATTACAAATAATGTAGTGGAAGCTACAATGAGCATGTTTCCTCTATGGATCCAACAGAAGAAGACTAAGGCCAGGTACAAACATTACACTTTTACTGGTATACATGATCAGAAGCCGGTCTATACCCATAAACAGAACAAAAAATTGGTGCACAAAACTGGTCTTACTTGTAACAAAACAGAAGTTTGGTACATACAGAGTGGTTTAAAAATGACAGAACCTGGTTAAGATTTGAACCTCTCCTCCCCCTAAGGGCTAATGTGTGTTCTATTCATTACCAATCTAAACTATTCTGCTTACAGAAAACCATATGACTTAGCTTGATTCTGCATTGGATTCTTTGAATGTCTGTACCTAGCCTAAGTGTTCTGCTCAAGATCACAGAAGATATTAATGGCAGGTTGAGAAATCTAACCAGGGAGGCTCATGTCTGGTGCAGAATCATGATATTATGGCAGATGGTGGAGGAAACTGTAATTTAGGTGCCCGCCCCCCCCGGGGAAATTCCAAATCCTTTAGAAACCTAGGATCAGGAAGACACAGGGGTGGTTTAACGATACCTCATCCACCTGGGCTGCAAGTTCCTTGAGTTGACATAGGATTGTACTTCAAATATGCAGCCATGTAGGTTTCAGTTTGTGTCCACTAAAGTTGGTAGAAAGAATTTATAATGAAAGAGTGGTAATTTCCCCATCGTATCACTTGAATAGGGTGGTGGGGCCACTGCATTCATATAAATCATGACCCCCGCATAGCCCTCTGCAGCAATCTGTCTGTTGTCAGCATATTAGTGTTGGCTGGTGAAATTTCCATGGCTACTGTGTCATTGCCATGTTATTTCAAAATAGGTTAGCTGTGCTACACAGTGGGCAAGTCTACACATGCATTTAATGTGCCTGTGTTTTCTTTGCAGAAAATTCAGGCTCATTAAAGCACTCTGGGGTTCACGTCTACATGTGCACCCCTGTTGGGAACAAATTGCACCTGACAGGAGCAGCCCAGTCCACGGCTGCTTTACTCTGCCCCCCTGTAGCAACCAGGAGGAGCTCCAAGCTTTGGAAGAGACATGGGGGCTGGTTCCCATTGCTAGGGTCTGAGTACCCATGTGTGTGACAGGCAGCATCCCCACCAAGTGGGGACAGCTGTCTTGGTCACATAGGGATTGGGTCCTGATCCAATCTCCATGTGACTGTGATACATGAGTCCTGGCTACCAGGGCAGCTCTACTAACCACATGGAGATTGAGACAGGTCCTAATCCCCACATTTTGGAGAGACAGCTGCCATTACAGCCAGCACAGCTGCCACTACAGCCACCCCTGCATCGGAAGTAAATTGTTCCCAGTCAGCATCTACACATGCTCTACTGCACATTGGCTAATGTGCCATTTATCTAGTACCTGTACTTTCTGGTACTAGTAAATGGCACATTAGCCTAATTTACTGCCCAGTAAATCCCACACATGTATAGATGGTGACTCATTACTGTGCATTAGATTAGGCTAATGCACAGTAACGTGTCTCATGTAGATGCACCCACTAGCAATGACTATCATATCTTTATCTTGTTACAGTCTGGCTCCACTAATTTGTTTTTATTTAGGACTAGATTTTAATATTGCTTACTCACATTGAAAGTACCATACTTCACGGGCATTCTCACTGAGCTCAATCTGTACCATTTAATATGAAAAAGGATATTAGAACCTGGTTCTTATTTATCTTGACTTAAAATAAAAAAACCAGGTTTTAACCACAGGTTTCAGGTTTTAAATATAAGAGTTAGAAAATAATTGATGAAAAACAGAATTGTAACCTAGCCAGAATCATCTCACCACAACAACTGTTATGAAGCCTCCCATTACCACAAGCATGAGTAACAAGATACTATTCTTGATTTTCATTTCCTTCATTCCTGTTGTATCTGAGTGGAATTCCACTGACCACATTGAATTAGTCTTGATTTGCATCCTGACTGCAGGTACAGGCACAGGCATTATACTTTTACTGGTATAAGTGACTGAAAACTGATCTATACTCAGAACAGAAGTCTGACATGCATAGCCTGGCTTAAAAATGGTGGAAACAATGGTGGAACCTTGTAATTCTAAGATTTGGCCCCTCCCACCAAAGGTCAAATGTGTATCCTGTTCACTACCAATCTAAGTTACGATACTTACAGAAAATCATAGTACTGAGATCAATTCTGCCTTAGGCTTTTTGAATGTCTGTACCTAGCTCTTGTGTACCCTTTTTTTTTTTACAATGGTACTGCCTCATATTGAACTCAGTTCAACAAATAATAGTACGTGTCTGTTTTTCTCCAGTTTTTCCTTCTGCTGTTACTTCAAATAGTACTTAATTCTGTTAGTTACATCAGAGGTGGAACCTTCTCTGGTATATGGCATCTGCAACACACTACTCTGGGGAAGCTGGGACCACTTGTGATTTCACACACAAGCAGCACTAATCTACAATAAATCTTATAAAATCAATAAAAATATGGGAAGTATATCATTTTTAAAGAAAAAACACATGAGACATGGCCATTAGGGCATAGCCATTCTAATACCTGTGTCTGGTTGAAACTGCAATTAAAAACATTCCAATAATAAATCTACTTTCAGTCTCATTTAATGCTTTTAACTTTCTTGAAAGTTCAAACTAGTATCCCAAAAATGTGCCAGGACTTTCACAGTGTATTTTATAGAGTCATAAATAAATACGGCAATTAATCTAAGCTATATTTCTTTCATATTTGATGACAATTTATTATGACATTCACTCATTCAGTGCACAAAAACTCTAATGCACTTAAAATCGGATTTCAAACCAAACGTTTTATGGGAAAATATAGTATTGATCATCCATTTAAAGATATCATGATGATGATTCATAACCTACTATAAAAAGGATCTTATGAGGACATACAGAATGAGTTTCATGGACCATTCTCTTCAAAAGTTCAGAATTTCCAGATCTAGAAATCTAATTGCAAGTTTATATTTATTATTCCTTTTCTGCTTTTTTATATATAATATACTACTGTGTTGTCTATCAGTTCTTTGCTTTAAATCTAAAAAATAAAAAAACCCCTCATATATTTGAGCTGTTTTATAAATGAATATAAAGATGCCAGGTTTTTCACACAGGCCAGTGTAAATCAGAAAGAAATCAATTGAAATCACTGCTTGCCTTCCCCCAAATATGTAGAGGAACATAATAAATCCAGTTGCACTTTGGGTGAGTGCCACTGTTTTGAACATGTATATTGTGCAGCCCAAGCCTTGAGGATCTGCAATCATGCCTCTTCCAAAACTTGGCCTTTAGTTTTATGATTTCATACAGCGTCCCTTGCTATCTATACTTCATAGATGACTATATAGGGCCAAAATGGTTCTTTCTGTGTTGTCCTAAAGTTTTCCAAAGAAGATAAATGTTATGAAATAGACTAAAACCATGCAAACTTCTGTTTTGACTTGAGATGATGTTGTTTCATAATTTACCATGAGTTTGAGTCCCAGAAGAAAGAAAACAGGATAACAGTGCATTGTAGCATGATGCACATGTGTTAAGATGGCACACCTATCTTGCACAATGCTGTGGATAGCCAGATATGATACAGAGGTTTTTATAGTCCTTTAGCAGAATTCTATAGAAATTCTCAATGAGAAATTTCCTATGTAGTCAGTTTTGTGTGCAGCTCAACTGTGTAAGTCCCAGCTTGATCCTCAGATACTATACTATAAATGCAGACAGAAGGAGATGAGATCAATAAAAGTAGGTTAAAAGTAGTTTTTATTTTCCCAATCACAGATGAAGGTACAGCATTTCCCCCTCCCTGCAGATACCCACCTTTCCACCAGGCTGTACCATACTAAATTACTATTTGGGCTTCTGTGAGTACTACCAAGGAGAAATGACACAACTGTATGCATACACTGAATTTCTGTGGGGCAGTCCATGACCATATCTAGTTTTTCAAGGGACCTGCAGACATTCAGATATTTGCAGAGTGGATTTCACAGAAGTAGGCAGGCTCCTGCTTTAGTCAACGATAGTTGAATTTTACATCTCTCTCTTCCTGAGATTTCTCATTCAATGGTACTTCTATGTTTGAAGTATCCTTAACCCTTGAAAAACGAAGAAGGTATTACCATAATTCTTTTACAAGCATCCCACTTCAATGTAACAAGCCTTGGACTCTGATGCCAATGCATGGAGAAGTAGCAGAAGGAAATACCTAGTGAAGGATAAGTACTTGTTTAAAAACATGTCTCATTTATAAATCAATTTTAATAACATATTTAGAAGCTCTCACATTTGCCTTTAATGTGTTTCCATTTTCCCCCTTGATCATTAATTTTTAAAATATTTTTCTTCTCATTTTTCCTATTCTGTCCTTTCAACTTTACTTCTAACTCATAAGGTTTAATTTGTAAACACTGTGTTTCCATAGGATGTATATGTAATTAGTCAAGAAAAACACTGTTATCCCATGAAAGCAATTTCAAAGGAGTTGAAATAATTGGTTAAAAGATATTGAACATACTGTATAATTCAAAAATGGATATTTATTTTAATTAATTAATTTCCAGAATAAGTAGAAAACATTTTTCTTTTTTAAAAAAAGGAAAAAAAGATGGGTAAATTTTCTAGGTGTTCCTAATTAACTTGGAACAATTATCTAAATAATAACACAACAGTCATGTAAGTACATCTCACATTTAGACTAGCTCTTCACAGAGAAATATACAAGAGGCAATATAAGGTGATATCTTTTATTGGACCCAGCTGCATGATTGGGATAGAGATAGACAAGCTTTTGAATGCAAGACATTCTTCATATCACCTAAGAAATCCTTGCCTCTTGAGTAATTCCTGGACCATCACAGCTACAACATCAGTCTAACACTGTCAGAGAAATACAGACACACCAACATGAAGGTCATTGAGAGAGAGGGTTAGTTAATGATTACTTTCTCTCTCCATATGAAAACTTTATGTCTATACTTTCTAAGCTCAGAAACGTGTTGGATCCCATATTGTGTGGTATAAAAGGAAGGACCTCATAGTGTAGGTCCGAAACATTAGTCCTTAGACATCAAGCACCTTTTGCCCTCAGTAGGAGCTTTAAGTTATGCAGAATGGGACCTGGAGGTAAAGGCTGAAAGAGTTTTTTTGTCCTTTTGTTAGTCACCTAGGATTCTGTCATGTACAATAGCTGTTATTAGATTTGAGCAAATAGGTAAATCATGCATTGGTATCTGTGGAAGCTGCTCTGCAAAAGCTTGTTCATCATATTCTTGAGCACCTTATCTATAAATATGTAGAGAGGATGGGTGGTTAGGACATTAGTTTGGAACCTCGGAGAGGCAGTTTGAGTTTCCTGCTGTAGCACAGATTTGGAAAACTTCCATTTATTTTGATCTTAAGTAGTGTTTAAGACCTTAAGGTTTGTCTACACTGGTTCTGTGCTGTCTCAAGCTGTTGCCAAAGAATAAGCACCATCCATCCAGTCCTACTCCGTACACGTCATACCCTGAAATGCACCAGCAAGAATGCTCTGGGCAGACCTGCCCCATACTGCTGTTTTTGTGCACACAAGAACTCAAGACCTTGGGAGAACTGGCTGGGAACTGATGGGGACTGGAAGCATGTGGGCTCAAGCTGAACAGAGTCAATGCACATATTCCTGTAGAGAAGATGATTTACATGTGTTGCAGTTAAAATGGGAAGTTTAACTTGGTGCTTATGAGGGTTGACCCAACACTGCCATTGATAATTAGCAGAAAGGCTTTATTAATTGGATAATGAGCTTATAGGAAAATAACAGGTAAGCTATTGCAATGTACAAATAAATGATCTATAAACAGGTCCAGTATATTTTTAGCTGTAATAGTGTTTTCTCACCAACATAGGCCAGGAAGTGGGTCTTGATGTATATTGCTTTTCACCGGGTGTGGCTCCATCACTGAGGGTGGTCAGCTAGCTGTAGGTTACCATGGACCAACATGGTTCTTCTCTCCTGGGATGAATGCACTGTGCTGGCAACTTCACTTCTCTCTAATACCCTTTCTTCAAAGCATATTTTCTTGATAAACTGATTATCAGAGCCCAGACAAAGCTGACAGGGTGAAGGGTCATTGTCCTGTGGTTGTGTTGTGATTATTAATGGTTGGGATCCAGCCCTGAATGTTGTCAGTGAAACTGACATGCACAAAACCCTTGATCACTCCAGAGGTTTACCATTCAATTAACTGCAATAGGGCTTGATTACTTGAATCAGACACCTTAGGTTATGAATTGTGAGGTGCTGTATTGGTCATTGTTACAACAGGGCAGATCCCAGATTATTTTTCAACTGGCATTGGTGCCTAGATTGAGAAGGAATGTGGTAACAAGGAGGAGACAACCATTTTGAAAGGGGAAACTATTCATAATTAATCCAGAGTAGTTAGACATGGGGTGTACTTGATACCAAAAGCCAGAGATTGGATTAACTGTATTGTATTTTGAGGGGTCCCAATCATGAACTTTTATTCTTGTACAAGAGTCACTGTTATAATTTAGTCATTTCAATTTTACACGTAGGTCTGGACAAACTCTGCGTCCAGCAACATGCTGCCCCTTTTTGAGGCAAAGTCTGCCTTCTGAAGTGATCAGACACATTTGAAGAATGTATTGAATACCTGGACATTGTGCCCGCATTTAAAACTGACACTTTAAAGGAAATAAAACCAAAAGTCCTGAAGCTCCAGTAGCAGGTTAACATGAAATATGTTAGGAGTGTCCAGATATCCTACCAAACTGGTACATATACATGAAAGAAAATATAGGCCTTGCTTTGCAGAATTTTTATATGGACAAAGCAAATGATTTGATTGGAGGGAACAAAGAAGTACAAAGGTCTCTTCACTGAGCGTGACATAGCAGATCAGTGTCAGAACCAGGAACATAGCCTAGAATCCCTGGTTCCAAACCAGTGTGCCTGTCCACTAGACAATGATGCCTCTCCAATACAGTGTTTTTTTTATAAATGTCATCTTGAAATTCTGTGGGACATTGTTTGGATCAAATAATACCTTATCTTCAAAAAAAGGAAAGAATACAATGATTTGAACCTCACAATATAATGAAGACTTCTTAACAAAGCATTTCACTCATATTTCTTTATTTGAAGAGAAACTTCCCATAGACAATCAAATGGTATAGTTTTTTATAGAACTGGATAATGGCTGCTCATCAATAGCAAAGCAGAGCCAACAAGAAGAATTTTAGACGTTCAATAATATATGATTTTTATTAGAATTTTATTGCATTGTTGTAATTAATTTACAGTGCCTGGAAAGACTTCATCCTCTTTTTAACTTGTGCCAGGTATTTTTTTTTATCTGCAGTCCATTATTCATTTATGAATACTTCATGATTTGTAAATGGCAGGCAAAGCTAAGTATGCAAAAATGTAATAGAGATGGAATAGAAATCTGCCACATTTCTTATTTTCACAGAAAAAGTTAAAAGGAATATGTTGTCTATTAGCTTTTTTTAAATCACTACTGGTGAAATGCTTCACTACCATATCTATCATACATCTTCTCAGTCATCTCTCTTGTGTAGGAGTATGTAAAGCTGTGTGTAGATTAAATGAAGGGCATGTGTGCATGACACTTTAAAGAGGTTAAATGCTTTTACACAGCTTTAATGGTGTTGGTGTTTGCACGTGTCAGCGGTGTAATGCGCAGTAATTCCAGTCACTGTAGCAAATTTGGCAGTGTAAGGCACCTTAAATGACTTGGGGCTCCAAGGAACTTTAGTTTGCTGCCCTACAACCACAGAACAAAACACCAGGCTCCGCGCAGCTCAGGGGCTCTGCAGGAAGCCCACGGAAGCAGCCTGGCAGCCCGGGAATGCAGGCTCCACCCAAGGGAAAAAAAAAGAAAAAGCGGCAAGCCCCCTCCCCTCCCCCACTGGAGCCTGCCTGCCTGTCCGAGCTGTACAGGGGGCTGATGCTTCCCTCCATGGCTGCGGTGCCCCCGGGCGTGCCCAAGCCAGGTGACTGCAGGCGGGTGCCACCTTAGGAGGAGCTGCGGGTGCCACAGAGGGAAGCACCAGCCCCACCCCCTGATATCCCAGGGACTGTTCTACCCGCCAGCAGCTCACCCTCCCCTCCCTGCCACTGGAGAGGCAGGTAAGTGCATGGGTGTGTGCATGACATGGGGGTTTACTTGGCCCTAAATTGAAACAGTGTCTTGAGAAAAATCACTGCTTCAATTTAGGGCCCCTGTTTCGTCTACACACGCTCTATGGTTCCATCCTTTGAACAGGCAGTTAGACACTGTCCTTTCGACAGAACTAACTCAAAGCCTTTTCAATGGTAGCATATCAGAAACCTTCAGAAAGAGAAGGATAAATAATGATCTTTTTTAGGGTGTGCGTAATTGTCCATATTTGATTCAGATTTGGCCCAATCGGGGACAGTGATTGAATTTGTTGATTTATCACTGTCCGTGATTCAATTCGGCCGAATCCGAATCTGAAGATTTGATGTGATTCAGAGAATCAGCGATTCAGCCATTGACGCAGCTTTAATAATTTTTTCTACCTACTTCAAGGTACCAGCCACAGCTCATGAACACTGTGATTGTAGGGTAGATGGAGCATCCCATAGGAGTGCGGGGTGGGGGGGGTGTGCTCTGTTGCGAACCCAGAAGTACTTCTGGTCCCCTTCTGGGTTCGCCACTGAGCAAATTGGCCCCCCCTCCCCCACCGGCTTGGTGATCAGCCACAAAGGGACCCTGGGTGCCCCCTAGACCCAGGAGACACCAGTCGCCAAGCTGGTTGGGTGCAGGGGGGTCTCCCAGCGTGCTCTCTGGCAGACTGGGAAGTGGACCAGAAGTGCTTCTGGTTCACTTCTGGGTCTGCTGCTGAGCATGCTGGTGACCCCCCACCCCACACTCCCATGGGATGCTCCATCCACTGCAGCATTGCAGCATTCATGAGCTGCCTGGTACCTTGAGGTATGCAGAAAAAACATTTAAAGCGGTGTCTATATCTGAGTCACTGAATCTCTCCAAATTGATTCAGAGGTTTCTGATTCAATCTGGAGAGATTAAAGGATCTCCTGATTCAATTTGGATTCAAAGATTCAGCCACCAAATCAGGCTGAATCTCTGTTGAATCGAATTGGGGGCCAAAGCTTTGCACAGACCTAATTTTTATCTAGCTGCCAGTGAAGCCAATGGCAAATCTAGCAGTGTTTTTAGTTATACTCTCATTGGAATCAAAGGCTAAATCTCACCTTCTCACAAACAAAGTTTGCAATTCACAAGACATTATTTGTGTGTTCATTATTGTGTGATCTACAGCTTTGAGATTATTTTGTTGGTGAAGCTGGCAGGCAAGACTGTAGGTTGTTTTTCCAAGATAAACACCTGAAATGCTTCCCATTGGACAACTGTGGCCTCAGCTACACCACAGTCTGATGGCTGGGAAATTGGCTCCGAGGTCACACCCAGACAATAGTAGTCAATGGAAGTGAATCATCATCGTGCTCCGTGACCAGTGGTGTCCCCCAGGGCTCTGTCCTTGGACTGGATTTCTTTAACAACTTTATCAACAGTGTAGACATTGTTGTCAGAAGCACACTGGCCAAGTTCACCAATGACACTAAACTTTGGGGCCTAGCGTCCACACCTGAGAATAGGCTAGTGATCCTGGCTGACTTGAATAAGCTTAGTAAGTGGGTGGATATAAACCTGATGATGTTCAATACTGAAAAGTACAAGGTACTCCACCTTGGGTAAAAAAAACCTGTAGAATGCTTATAGGCTTGCTAGCACCATGGCTGAAAGAGACTTAGGGGTCATGACTGACTACAAGATGAACATGAGCCACCAATGCAATGTTGCAGCTGGTAAAGTAAATAAAACTCTGGCTTGCATCCATAGATGTTTCTCAAGTAAATCTCAGGATATCATCCTCCCACAAGGCTGTATTCAGCCTTGGTGAAGCTGCAGCTGGAGTACTACATCCAGTTCTGGTCTCCACAATTCAAAGAGGATGCCAAGAAGCTTGAGAGAGTCCAGAGGAGAGCCACGTGCATGATCAGAGGGCAGGAGAATAGGCCTTATGATGGGAGGCTGAGAGCCATGGGACTCTTCAGCCTAGAGAAGCGCAGACTCAGGGGTGACCTGATGGCTGCCTATAAGTATGTAAGGGGTGTACATCAGGGTCTGTTCACCAGGGCGGCCCAAGGGCTGACAAGGACATAAACAAGGTCATAGACTCCTCCACGACCATTTTAGGCTGGACATAAGGAAAAAACTTCTTTATTGTCTGAGCCCCCAAGGCCTGGAATAGACTTCCTGCAGAAGTGGTGCAGGCACCTACTCTGGACTCATCTAAGAAACGTTTGGATACTCATCTTGCTGGGATCTTTTGACCCTAGCTGACTTCCTGCCCCTGAGGCAGGGGGCTGGACTTGATGATCTTCAAGGTTCCTTCCAGCCCTAATGTCTATGAAATCGATGAAATGTAGATCCTCTCCATCTTTCTCAGAAGGATGTTTGTTGTCCTAGTGAGAGAGTCACCCATTTGTACCCACTTTTGATCCTACAGAAAGCTTTAAGGATCCAGTGATCTCTGATTGACAAAAAGGAAGGATAGGAAAGCTGGGGCAGGGGTGGGGAGGGTAGAGAGCACTGGAAGGAAGTGCATTGTCAACTTTGTCAACTAGGAGTAACTCTTAAAGTGGTAAATGCAACTTCAGTGTTTATTGGTAGCATTTTTTCATGGCCTACCAACCCTTTTTCCTTTAAAACAAGGTTTCAGACAATTGCTTCAATTAGTGCAACACAGTTAGAAAAGAAACCCAGCAATGGTGCAGATCTAGAGGGCCTCCATGGAATTGGTTCTGCAACTCCAATATATTAATGGACTTTGTGCTACTGCTTTGAGGGAATTCCCTCTGTGAGAAGTCACAGAAATTTCCTTCCCCTTCACCTCCTATCTGTCCTGCAGTAGTTGAACAGTTTCTTTTACTTCATAGGTATAAGTAACACTTTGTTTGTTTGTTTTTTAAAAAGCCTTCTCTTCTATCACCATGTACCATGTAGTCCATCTCCAGAAAAGGGATTTGGTCCCAGGGTTAAGTGTGATCATTTTCAGTTTTCTCCTCTTCCATACCCAACAGAAACTGTTTAGCTCAAGTAGCCAAAAGAAACAATGTCACCCAATTCCTCTTAATACATTTGCATATCTTCTGGGGCCACTGGATATTTATTATAAATCTAACTAGGTGCAGTTCCTCTGGCAACCCATTAGAAGCAACAAATTGCTTTTCTCTCTACTGTCTGAGTGGCTTCCTTTGTCACTACCTTAAAAACAATTTTCCTTGTGTTTGTGAATAAGTCAGTATACACAGTCTGGGCATAAATAAAACAGAATTTAATGTACTAGCTCATTGATAATATGAGCTGACAACAGCACTGAAAGTGTCTTGCCTATTTGGGTGTGTGTCTTAAAATGCCTGCTGTAGGAAACTGGCTTTCCACAGCTTTTATGTTTGGATATAGTAGAAATAACTATGGGATAAGCATGCTGTAGGCAGTAGAACAGATGTAGATCCATACTTGGTAAGGCCGCAGCTGGAGTACCACGTCCAGTTTTGGGCTCTGCAATTCAAAAAGGATGTGGAGAAGCTTGAGAGAGTCCAGAGAAGAGCCACGTGCATGATCAGAGGTCAGGAAAACAGACCTTATGACGACAGCCATGGGGCTTTTTAGCCTGGAAAAACGCAGGCTCAGGAGCAGTCTGATGGCCACCTATAAGTTTATCAGGGGTGACCACCAGGATCTGGGGGAACATTTGTTCACCAGAGTGCCCCAAGGGATGACAAGGTCGAAAGGTCATAAACTACTGCAAGACTGTTTCAGGCTGGACATAACTGTGTCCAGTTCTATGCACCCCATTTCAGGAGAGGTGTGGACAACACTGAGTCAGTGTTAGAGGAGGCCCACCTGCATGATCTGGGGAAAACAGGGCAGACCCTACAATGAAAGACTGCAGGACCTAAACCTGTTCAGCCTTCACAAGAGAAGGCTGAGGGGGGACCTGGTGACCATCTATATACTCACTAGGGGGGACCAGAAGGGTTTGCGGGAGACACTTTCCCCTAGCCCCCCCTGGCATAACAAGGAATAATGGACACAAATTATTGGAGAGTAGGTTTAGATTAGACACCCGCAAGAACTACTTCACAGTTAGGGCAGCTAGGAGCTGGAACTAACTTCCAAGGGAAGTGGTGCTGGCTCCTACCCTGGGGATCTTTAAGAAGAGGCTTGATGCCTACCTGGTTGGACTCATTTGAGTCCGGTTTTTCTCCTGCCCAAGCAGGGGGTCGAACTTGAAGATCTACAAGGTCCCTTCCAACCCTACTTCTATGATTCTATGATAAGGAAGAATTTCTTTACTGTCCCAGCCCCCAAGGTCTGGAACAGTCTGCCATTGGAGGTGGTTCAAGCACCTACTCTGAACACCATCAAGAGCAAATTGGATGCTTATCTTGCTGGGATCCTATGGCCCCAGCTGACTTCCTGCCCTTTGGGCGGGGAGATGGACTCAATGATCTTCCGAGGTCCCTTCCAGCCCTAATGTCTATGAAACCTATGAATGGTAAATAAACATTGTTGTTATTATTAAGTGGCTGTTTGGTCATGTATGGGATACAGGTTTGATTCTGTCTAATTCTAAATGGATGGCTGTTATATAAACTACTCTTGCACCTAGCTTCCTAGTTGGCAGTATGTTGATCAGGTAAATTACTGAGAGTGAGCTAGGACCTAATCTGAATTTGGAAATGCTCAGAAACACATTAACTAACTTGATATTTAGTGAGTTAATGTAAAATCCTGGCTATGTTCAAGTCAAAGGCTAGTTTTAGCCTTGCTTTCCAGAAAATCAGGATTTTTCTTTGACTGTAGACAAGAACTACTATTGTTGTGTCAGCTGCTCATAATTAGTTTTGGGGCCCATCACAGCCAGCTGATGTGATGCTAAATTTGACATAACTTGCCTAAGCTGAATGTGAAGTCATGCTGAACACTGTACTAGTTAACACATGTTCTAGCATGGTGTGAAGGTTCGAGTGTAAATGAGAACCAGAGAACCTTGGGCTACTACTGCTCACACTCTAACTGTTCTGTAGACATTTTCAGAGTCCCACTTTTAAAGCAGGTGTTATTCATAAATACTAAAATTCAAGCTCAGAACACACTGTATTGTACAGTATGGTGAAATGTGTGTTTTAACATCATAATTCAGCAGGACCCTAATGAGCAGCTTCATGCAGCATGTACAACCATGTATCTTGTTTCTCTGCCTGGCCAAGCTGCCTGGCAAATTATCGGAATGTTTTTTTCTTATTATTATTATTCTGTAAGACAATTTTGCCAAGACGCACGTGGAATAGGAGAGAACAAGCTTATCCTGATTTTACAGGAGCAGATAGTGGCTCAAGGCACCAGGCTTGCATTTCTGAGACAGACTTTTGTTTTGTTTTTCATTTCTGTGAAAAATGTGGGAGCACTTTATCAATGCTCCTAAATGTAAGGGATTAATGTTACTAATAGTCATAATTCAAGCAGGCCTTATTCTCAGCTTTGTACAGGCCCCCGCCTGAAGCCTACAGCTTTCTACCTGTTTGAGCCTCTTTTGAGAACAAATTGTGAATGTTGTCCAACAACTTGGTGATTTTTGTGGTGTTCAACAAGGAAATCAGGCTGCAGCCAGCAAATTCATTATCACTTGTGACCTAAATGGGCAGGATCTTTTTTCTAAATTAAGGTAAGCTTATTTTGAGACCCCTAAACCTTTCCAATATCACCATTTAATTGATGAACTATGTAATTACACTCAGCATTTTCCTTCTAATACTGCAAAAAAAGAAAGCATTTACTTCCAGCAACACATCTAATAGCATTATAGTTAGGAATGGTACTGTTGGATTTTTGTTTTATTGGTACATTGGGGTCAAAGGGTGGACAAAATAATGCTCAAGCGATTTCTTGTGGGTGGCTAGCATGTTCCCAGGAGAGGGGAGGGATGTGGTGAAAGGTAAGCCAAAGCTTTTTAAGATAAAGTGTCAAATCTGATCTTTTTACTCAATTTTATTTGCTCCTTTGCAGTGAATTACTTTGCATCTTTAAGGACTGCTGTATTTGACAAAATGTGTGGGTTTTACTTCACAAGAGAGGACAAAAATGTCTTCTGTAGTTCCAAAGTGATCTGATGTGGCTTGTCATGACATCTTGGATGCATCTTGCCTCTTTAGTACAAAAGAAGGTGTTTGGATATAATAGGGATAAGAAGTGAAAACATCATATACAATATTGATAATTCATGCTACTCGCTGGATTGGTAAGAAGATGCAAAGCTTTTTGGGACAGGTAAAGTAAACATTGATTTTTTTGGTGGGGAGAAGGAATGAGGAATAGCTGCTAGAGGAATCATTTTGATGGGAATCAGATTTAAGCTAGAGTTTTACATTCAGGGTGTTAAACAAGGTTTTGCTGGATTTGGTCTTAACAGTAATATTCCTTATAACTGTAGGAAATCTATGAAATCTATGAAATGCTGCTGTCAAGACAAGTGGAAGTATCATTCTTCATCAATGTAATTTTAATTAGCCAGAGCAAGAATCACTGAGAAAATTCTATACATAGTTATAAGACAGTCAGCCAATATTAGAAGTACCTTTCTCCAAATTCCTTGCACTGTTTTTTGTGCTGCTGTCTTTCTATTTATACTTTAATAATCTTTTAAAAAAGGTTTACCCACATCGCTTCTACCTTCTTTCAGGAAGGTTAACTGCTCCTTTTAGAGCTGATAATGCTTTTGTGGAAATTAGCCAAGAGCAAGTGATACAGTTGATAATACCTCCCAGGAAATGGATAACCTCCAAACTGGTTCAGCTATTGCTATGTGGGGTGTGGTTAGGAAAGATCCTGGGTAAATACTCCATTGTATGTCAGCCTCCTACCCCCTCAAAATGTACTTATATTTACAGAACCTCTTCAGAATAATGTTGTCCTCTCATGTGCAAATAATATCTGTAAGGGACATATTTTCCTTGTATCTTCCATATAGCACCCACTCATAGCCAGAGGAGTTTTTCAAAAAGCAGGTTCCTTTTTATAGGCTAAGTGATGACATAAGCATAGGTAAAATGGCTTGGTGCTGTTCAAGAGACTGTAGCCACCTTTTGTCACCCCCATTTTTTCAGCTTCTAAACAGATAAACATTTGGAAAAATAAGCCTGGAATACTACTGAGCTGACCTTGAAGCAAACATGTGCAGTAATGTGGAAAATGTTTTATTTAATAAAAATGCTGAGTCCATTCCCTCCCCAAGGACCAGATGCTGCACTCAGTCTGTGCACAGTCAGCTCCATCTAATATTAATAGAGGTTGTCATGTGCAAAAGTCAAAGACAGTAGCTGGTCCAAAGCTCTTAAACCACATGATGGCCATGGATATGGTGTCAGTGGATCCCAAAACGATGGTCCAGCTTGTCATGGTGTCAAAGGACAATCTTCTCTTTTGTAGCAGCTCTTACTTAGTCTGTGGCATACCCTTATATTACTAACAAATCTCTCTCTCCTTTTCTGCTTCCCAGCATACACAATCGAGGGCCTCTTTTAGTAACATTGAGCATTAATACAAGGACTTTTAAAGTGAAGCAAAGGTCTTGGGAAAATTGAGATTGGTTAATGCTGAAATGTCATATGAGAAAGAGATAGTGTTTGATCAAATATATTTTCCCTTAGTTTCTTTTTTTTTTTTTGAGATCCTGCAACCAAAGTGTCAGCCATGTAACTTATAGACCTCTCATCAGACCTATCCTATAGAAATCCATTTGATACATCTCAGTGCAAGAGGGCTGAATTTGGATCTCTAAATTGGCATGACTATGTTAGCTGTGGTCCAGGTCAATATACCATATTGTTGTAACAGCGTAGCCAATTGTAGCTTGTATCAATGAACAGCATTGTTAGGTCAATTTTAAACCAGATCCTTAAAGTCAATGTAATTATGCAAATATTGACCTTGCTATTAGCACTTTTGCCCTAATAGCTCTATTGTATATTTTACAAATGAAGTTACTGTCACATTTCATTATGCTGTTTACTGACCCGTTGCTTAAGAGGTACTATTATAGCTCTCAGGTATGGGTCATTCCTTCTTGTCATATTAGTATGCATTCCCACAAGTAAACTAAGTACCTCTACCTAACAAAATCCTTTTTACAAATCTGTACAGCTGTGTGGCTTGTTTTTTGGTATTATGTTTATGTTGTCAAATGTCAATTTTACACAAACATATTTTTCTCAAAATTATTTGTATGAAATCTTCAGGCACTGTTATCTATCCCAAGTTTTTATTTTGAGAGCTTTAAAAAATGGAATAATTTAGGGGGTCTGATGGGAGAGCAGGTGACAGACAGCAACAGACCTCATCCTAGATGGGATTGATTGGATAGAGGGCAATATTAAATATATGATTTCTATAGTTAATTAATCCTCATTGCCAAATCACTTGTACTGCTGATCAAATACTCCATATAGGTGCTAGATTGAAACAATGGCATTCAAAGAACAATATTTACTGAGGGTTCTCTTTGATCAGGTTGACTACAAGGAGTTCATTACTTTAGTAAAGATAGAAGAGTAGTTCAAGCATCAGTTTTCACAAAGCAAAAGCAAGCAATGAATGGCATATGAACATGACAAGCTCTAGATGCTGATTCTGGAAAGCATCTAAGGTCCTGATCTGGCAAAAGTTTTTACTCAGGCAGGCCACTATATCCATGAAGAGCTCAATGTAGGCACCAAAGATCTATCTAGATGAGTTGTATCCACAGAATAATGCTGAAAATGTCACACCCATGAGCTACATCATGAGCTTTTCTGGGCTTTTGTTTCTAGTTAGGAAAGATCTGGTACTGCAGAAGCATCTGCTTGGCATTTATTTCAGTGTTTCATAGATTTCATAGACATTAGGGCTGGAAGGGACCTCGGGAGATCATCGAGTCCAGCCCCCTGCCCAAAGGGCAGGAAGTCAGCT
>NW_017728915.1:10669846-10719446 GCF_001723895.1 Crocodylus porosus
ATGAGTGACTGCCATCAATCACAACCCTCTGGGTCCGACCATGAAGCCAATTTCCCAGCCAGCGGATCGTGGTGGAGCCAAAGCCACAACTGGCCAGTTTGGCCAAGAGGTGATCATGGGATACTTTAAATTGCTATTTAACTCCTTGAATCAGCGGTGCAAAGTATTGAGACATGAAGATGCTTTGAGGAGAAGCTGATCAACTTAAGCCAAGTGCTGGCCTACGGAATCCACAGTGCATTACATAAAGGAAAATAACCATCTCTCTGAGAACTGGCTTGGGAACTTTGCCTCAGAGAGCTTCTAATGGTAAATTAAACTAATGTACCTACTGAGAGTGCTGTCTGTTTTAAAAAGTGATATCACAATATCAGTATCTCTGGATAAATATATGCTCATTCTACAAGTCTTTTTGTCATGGCCTTTTCAAATATAGGTTTACTATATAGGTTTACTTTTCAAATATAGGTTCTATATTGCTTAGAGGCCAGGTACAGACATTATGTTTTTACCAGTATAAGTGATCAGAAACTGGTCCTTACCTGTAACAGAACAGAAGTTCAGCACACAAAACTGAAACAGAAGTACCCCTAGCAGGACAAAACTTCAGCACACATAGACTGGTTTAAAAATGACAGAACCCGGTCTAAGATTCACGCCGAGGGTGAATGTGCATTCTGTTCACTACCTATCTAAACTATGCTGCTTACAGAAAACCATGTGACTTAGATCGATTCCATCTTGGGCTTTTGCAGTGTGTGTACCTAGCCACTGAGTACAGCATTAGTTCAGCCAGCTATCAGTTTTAACACGCACTTGTTTGACACTGACTTCAGTGGAAGTTTTCTGGGCATGGAAGTCAGGAAACTGCCCATGTCACAGGGCTTTTAGAAGGTGTGAGAAACCATTCTAGTGCTGAGAATTGGCCTAGATCTGCTCCCATTTAAACCAGTGTGAGTGTTACCATTAATTTTAGTAGGAGCTGGATGAGGCTAACAATCAGAGGTATAGCAGGGACAGCTCCATGCCATGGACAGCAGTGGCACATAAGGCAGCACTAGATTGTCGTAGTGCTGTCAGTGGCAGCACAGCCATCACCAGCTGTGCCATTAGCTATTTTTGTGTCCCCCTATCATCTATCGCCAAAAGCTGCTGCCTTGGTCAACCCCCTAGTTCTGCTACTGCCTATAATGAGAATTTTGAAAAATGTATACTCAGTTGACTACATTGTCATAGCAGAAATGTTCCCAGGTAGGGGGAAAGAAAAGATTCAATTTCCAGTCCCTGGGTAATAGGAGAGTGATAAGTGCCAGACAAAGAGACAGGAGTTGAAACTCTAGCCAAAAGGAAATCTCTCTCAACAGCCACGCATATATCTGCAGATATGGTATTTTTGGCTCTAGCACCTGGATGCCTCATCTCTGTCAGACAGTCTTTGATATTCTGATCTGTGCGATTGCAAGGTTTTTCCTAGCTACTCTGATTGCTCCATCCACTGAGCTGGATTCTGAGCTTCCTGTACTGCCCCTCTGGCTCAGTGTAGGATAGGTCCACCCCTTTCTTAAGGAAATCACAGGTATAGATGTGCCAATAACCAAGGTCTTATTTATCTTCAAAGGAAAACCTTCCACAGATGAGGTGAATTATACCGAGTGCTTGGCAGTCCCCTTTACAAGCCTGTATTAAACGTAGAGAAATATAAATTACTAAGATCAAAATCATCTCTAGACTAACGTTTAAACTTCTTGGAGTTACAGTAACATTCGCCACCAAAATCCACCATTATTTTAAGACTAACAAGCCCCCAGGCAAAAGAGCTTTAGCATTCATTTTTCATTACAAGGCACGTGTTCCCACAGATGTCTGTAATCCAAATATCCCACAGAGACAGTGCTGTTGTGCATGGAAATCATTTGGTCCTAATTCCCATGGAGCCCAACTTTCCATTCATTTCCAGAGGAAACTGGCCTATGTGTACCCAGCCTAAATGAATTCTGTTAGCCCATAATAGTCTACTTTGTCATCCTCAGTGGTGCCCTTCACTACTCAAACAGGATTTGGCCTCAAGGTGAGGAAGGGGAGAGTTAAATCCAAAATTTTAATCTTAAAAATATTCTCCAGTTAGTTTAATAGAACTGAACCTAACAGAAACACTGTATGCAAATCACTGTAGGGGGGGGTTCTTAGGAAAGAAACTGTCAGATTTCAGTTTTGAATTCTGCAATGAGATCTACCTGAGAAGATCACTTCATCTACTAAGAGTTGTATTGCCTGTAGTGATGCTTTGTGTGTACACAAGATTTTGCCTGCATTATTGCAGGACTGGGAAATTATATATAGTTTTACATGGGATGCTATTTGGGTCTTTGCTTGACCAAGTGGATGGATACACTCTTCAATCTATTACCTATAAGATAAATGTGACACTGGGCTTAATCTATTCAATTTTGATTTGAAATAGTTAAGATAGTGTTAAGCCCTCATATGAATGCACTTAAATCAGTTTAACTCTTGTTTAAATTAGTTTAGCTTGTGTTGATAACTGATTGAAGCAAGAATTAAGCCAGTTCAAGTTCATCACAGGTAGGGGATTTGCACCAATTTATCAAATTGATTTTGTTGACCCTGTGTAACATTTTCTGTATAGGTAGAGTCCAAGAGCTATAGAGCACCACTATAGTAACAATCCCTATTTGTGTCATATTGTCTTTAGCAGCACTGTACATTTTCACCAGCTCGTGAACACTTTATGAATCACTGTTTGAATTTATAAATCAGGAGGGGAAAGAAAATAAAAACAGGGAGTCATGTAAATAGCAATTCCTTTTCTTTAATCCGGTTCATTGTTGAAAAGCACATCAAGCTGCTGGTAGATAAATATTTTTCTGGAGTCAAGAACAGAGAAGCATGTGACATTTCAATTACCAGTGTACATATTTAAATGTAAATAAGTGACTTCTTTCTTTACTCTATAATTCAACAAACCTTACAATTATGATCTTATGATGATATTTTCGTAGAACTTGTAGCAACATATGGCACATCAATAAGCACACAAGGCAAGAAATGAAATTAAGAATTTCTGTGATGTTGTTTGTGTGTTTGTGACTACATTATAACTTTTTTGTGCTTTAAATAACTCAGTTCTTAATTTACCAGTTTACATAACTGGAATGAATTTATTGTGTGCAAAACTTTATGCCTAGTATTTTGATTATGTATGTTTTATATTGGATGTAAAGATTTTTGTTGTTAGTGTCATGCAAAGTAAAAATAGTGTTTCCAGAACTAAAAATACTGGTAAGAACTGCATATGGCTGCTTAGTGCAAACTTGTTTTAGTTATTCACATCTATTGATAAAAGGAACAATCTGGTAATGAAGTCTCAGAACGTTTTGATCCTGGCTGAGGCTGAGGCTATGTGAATTTGAACTGACTTGTGATATTTAGAATATTTCTCAATGTCTGTGAATCAGTTCATTAGGAGCAAGGTTTAAAACTTGCACATATGGGAAAATTCAGGCTTTGCAGTACCTGTCTCTGATTCAGCATGGTATCTAAACACATGCCTGACATTTAACGTAGACAGGCCTTGAAGTGGAATTACATGTGTGCTGAAAATTAAACATGTGCTTAAGCCAACCATGGAACTGCAGACTGGTGAAAGAGTAAGCATTGGGACTAGATAGCTCAATGGAGAGTTAATGGGATACAGAATCTCTAATCTCCAGGTTTTTCTGTCACTTCTGTTAGTGAGTGTTATTTTTTTGAAAGATGATCCATAGCTTGTGTGCAATGACTTGCTAACCTCAAGCCAGTTGCTGCCAGGTAGATGTTAGTACCTCTTAATATTATCATAACTGTCACTAAACTGGCACATGTTCAGTTAAAGGTGCCGTAGGGCCTTTTACTGGGTCCTAATTCCTGTTCCCAACAATTACACTACCTGCCATGCCACATGTACATGGCAAGAGGTTTGATTATGGAATCAGAGGTCACATCTGAATCATGCTCTTTCTACTATAGGGGAAGCCAGAGATCATGATTCTGGGCTCACCTGTCACTGGCAAGTTGAAAGCCAAGTTCCCATAGCCTAGTGTGAACTGGGACTGTCCCAGGGCCTGTGCAGACAATCAGCTGATTGTCAGTCTCAGGCCTGGAACAGCTCAGGGCAAGTTTGAGCTTCCAGGCTGTTCCGGGGATGGAGCACACAATCAGTTCATTTTTAGGCCAGCTCAATCCTGGATCTGGGTTGAAAGATCCCAGGCTGTCTGAGCTGGGGCTCAAAATCAGTTTTTTTGTCAGCCTGGGGCAGTGCGGGGTGGGGGGGGCTCCCTACTGGGGCTGCCCTGGGGGGGTAGTGCCAACAGGCATGGGTTGATGGGATGACACGGGCTGATTCTGACAATCGGCTGATTGTCAGAAATGAGTCCCCGAGAGCCCCTGTATTTGCACATGCCACATTCAATTTAAGGCACAATACCAACCAGCCATAAAAATGTTCTAAATTATATGTGGGCCATTTTGATTGCTGTTTTCCCATATTACAACACTTAAATTGGATGCACGTGTAGCAATTAATAGGTTAATTATGGCATAAATGTAACATGTAAATCTTACAAATAGTTCAATCAGCACAAAATTTGCATTGCTGTTTGAACTGGAGGACAAGGTTCATGCAAAATGGGGTTATGTTGGAATGTGGGGAAGCTTGTACTATTATATTCTAAAATGAAGCTTTGTATCTACCTTGCAGATAAATTCAGACTTCAGTTTCAGTTTCTTTCAGTCTAGCATGCTTTGTAATTGTTAAGATATCTCTAACATGAAAGCTAGGAAGAAAGATCACTCATAGTAAATAGCATTGAATTAACTAGAGTGTGCGTGTCATACAAGAGCTTGTTTGTTTTGTGCAGTATTTAGCCGTTAAAAAGGTCCTTCTGAATATCTGAGGAGGATTCACACATCTTAGGTACAAAATTACCTCTAGATTTTTTTTCATCACTATTGGTTGCTCCTCTCTTTCTCTCTGATACTTAAATATAGAAATTGTAACTCAGCTGAGTTTATGATTTAATAAATAAAATGACAAGGAGGCAACTAAGCTATGCATGAAAGTGAGTACTATATACCTTACCTATTTATGCAGCACACTCACCTTTTCCTGAAAATAAGCTATGGAACATGGGGGTGTGTTTCTTAACCATGTAAACTGATTTTGTTCTGTTTGGTTAAAAGGGAATATCTTTTTTTTCTTCATTCTGCATTCCCAGATTAAGGTAGATGTCTTATTTGGGGGCATGTGGAATGAAAATAAATATAGCAACTGGAATGGGATAGTAAAATTTCTACCAAGCCTCTAAGAATACTATATTTTGTAATATACAGTTTAGACTTTGATACAAACTGGGTACATCTACATGATACACTGACTGCACAGTAGCCAAAAAATACTGTGCAGTAGCGTGTCACAGCATGGACAGTGCTAATATGCTTATGCATAGTATTATTGTGCACAGTAGCATCACTTAAAAGATATTCACCAGTGCTACTGCACAGTAACTCCAGTTACTTCACATTTATTTAGTATTTGCAAATACAAGTACTAAATAAATGTGCAGTAATGACTGCCCAGTAGCATCTTGTGTAGGCCACGGTATTGCTGGGGAAAACTGACTATATCATGTCTTTTAGTAGAAGCTTGTTTACTGCATTGCATTATGAGACTCAGTGCATTAGCCTCCCTATTCAATAGATGTACAGTATCCCAGACATGTTGATATGCTCTGGTGCTTAGTTTTGGAATCAAAGCTTGATCCAAGTCCAGACTTGTCCCTTATTCATGGAGGATTGGTTCTGAAGTTTGGATTTAGTAATTCTTTGCAAAGAATGGCAGCTTATTTTATTCTGAACCACAGGCTTAAGGAGACTGATTTACAGTTGCTGCTCTTCATGTCAAGGCAAGTGTTATACACAATATATGAAGTTTAGTGTAAATAATTTAACTAGCCTTTGAACATGAAAATGGCACATGATAAAGTAGCAAAACATAACAAGTTTCCAGCCCAACATAACACTGAGTAGTTACTCTAGCTAAAACAAACAGATTTTCTTCTGAAGTGAAATTGATTTAAATGTGAACATCTATCAGGCTACACCATAGCAAAAGAATTCAGGCATCAAACTGCATTTACAACTGATCAACAACTGCAACTGTTTGCAGATGTAATAGACTGCATACCAAGAAAAGATTTAGGAAGGATCACTTACAAAAGAGAAAAAAGGATTATACAGTGATAAACATTAGTGACGAAGATTTGCTGGCATCTGTGACATATTTACTATTTGACAGGGAAGTACAAAATGCTTTTCACAATGATATTAATAGCCACATCTTTTTAAAGAAACTGGGTCAGATCTTGAATTGGCACAGCTTCATTAATTTAAATCCACTACATTTTTACTATTTCTTGTACTCCATTTATTTACTCGTGTGCAGTATCTGAGAGTGATCTTCCCTTGCATTCCCCTCTCTCCTCCCTTTTCTCCTCCAAGCATTGCAAAAGAAACTCCTGAATCATCTTCTTATAAATATCACTTCAGTGGCACAGAGCATGAGTTACTTTTCAGCTGCAAACTCTTGTTTCCTACACATTGTTTTCCAGTTTCAAGTAAAACTGAAAGAGCTAGCATTCTGTCAGAGGAAAGAGTTTTTTAATGATAACTTAATTTCTGAATAAGTTGGATAAAGACTACTGCAAGTTAATCACTGCCTGAATGGTAAAACTAATAGCAACACACAACAAAAAATGAGAGGCTCCTTTTATGAACCAAAATCTCCAGGAAGAGCTTCTGCAGCGCAGTTCTCCACTAAATAGATCTTGGTTGAATTGTCACAAGGATTCTTTGTGTACTGAAAAGCCTTAGGCACAAGATTATGTGTTCTTGCACGTCTTATTTTGGGCATCAGCAGCAGTGTGTATGGGAGGCAAATTTACTATTAGAACTATCAATAAAACATAGTTGAGTTTCTGTCTGCTAAATTAATAATCATGGAAAAAGCTCCCAAGGTTTTCTTTCCTTCTTTTTTTCTTCTTTTTAAAAAAATTATTGCAAAGCTACTTTTTAAATTTTGCCTTGGGTGAAAAAGCAGTCTCTAAAGACTGCCTGTGCTTAAGTGTCTCTGAGGTACCTTACAGCCTTATTGTTGGCCTCCAGTATCAAGGGAGACCTAAACTAAAATCTAATAATGGTTAAGTTAAATGCCTTCAAGTGCTGTTTTGGGCTTGTTCAATCAAAGATGCCCTTCATGGGGGGCATGGTTTTTTAGCAACCTGAGGGATGGAGGGAAAATGAAAAAGTCTTTGTTTATCTATTCATTTGCTTTTGTAAGGACCACTGTCAGTTTTACTTATAATTGAATGGCTTTAGTTGCTCCCTAATTAAGCTTATATCTCTCTCTTTCATAAAGCTATTTTCAAGATTACTCCTCCTAAATGCCCTTGAAACAATCTGATATTCCTGGAAGTCTGTATGTGGCCTGTGTCTCCTAGGATATGTATTTCTGCGAAGTTGGGTAAAAATAATTTTCCCTCTTAAAATTATCCTAGTGCTTTTTGTAACTCCTAAGAAGTTTCACCTGGATACTCCAGATTTGTTTAATTTGGCTGGTCTTTCTGAGGAGAAGGATGTCTGAGTATTTTGGTGGGAATATGGGGGTAAAGAGCTGTTTTTGGTGTCTAAAATTATTGTTTGTAGTTTAAATAGTTAGAAATAGAAAGTGAGCTGTTCTTGAACTGATCTGAGATGGGATAGGTGGAAAGAAAAAGAACTGTGGAAGGAGGGAGAGAGGCATGGGAGGTAGGTGGAAGGCTGGAAGTTAGTCACATTTTTCATCTTGTGTGTGGTTGGGATGATCAGGAAAATAGTGCTACATGGAGAGAGAAAGCCAGAAGTGCAGGTGACCCTGGGATTGTAGGAGAAGGAACATAACAGGGTATACAGTTGGTACTTCCTTTTATTTATTTGTGTACCACTGGATTATACTTTTTCAGTTAGGACCACCAGACACAAAGCAAAGTAAAAAAGTAATCCCCGATGGCACAAAAAAACTGAATTCCCATTTATATCAGTGCTTTGATGCAAACAGTAGACCATACTATAACAATTAAGAAAAAAGAGAATAGGTGACATGCTTCTGTCTTCACCTGCAAGCCCCATTCAGCTCAGTGCTTAACTTTTTGAGCACAGCGCTGATCCCATTGAAGTCCTTTCTGGGACTACTTGCATGCTGACATTATATGAATGGCACTCACAATGCATGGATCAATAGTGATTTAATTAGTCAGAAAAATCTTAAAATTAATATAGCCATGTGGTAATGATGATTTTGGTGTCCAATGCTTGCTCCTTGGGCTTTTCCCTTACCTTTACTTGCAGTTTGCAATATTCATGGCAACTAGAACTATGTTCTTGATGTCTATATTATTGTTCTCTTCTATGAGAGTGCCCAGAATACAAATGTTATTCAGTCTGAATTCCAGTCTTGGCTTGGTACATATTTCAGGTATTGGACTCATGTATTTGTTGTAGATAATGGTCATTTTTTGTGTTAGCTCTTTCTGAGGCAATGTATTTGAGGTGCATAGACAAAAATGAATTTTTATATAAAATTACTGTGGTGAGTCATCTCACCATAAATCCCATATGGTAGCCCTATGCAAAAAATAGCGGATGGTTGTGATGGAGAGAGTTTGAATGAAGAAGGCTAGATACTACCTCAGAAGTTACAGGCTTATGGGAGGGGAAATGACTGCTCACATAGGTTAAACTAGTCCCTCCACTCTGCTGGTTAGTGCAGTGAAATATATGGTAATTGCTTTGCTGTCACCTCATTCAACTTTCTGGGTAAGTTAGCTCTACTGTCAGCACTAACTTGTATGTTCTGGTGAGACTGCAGGAAATGGAAGGGCTGTGGTTGTGATGAAACCCCACAGGAGCAGCTAGAAATTCTTCCCTTCCAATTGGGCCCCTGAGCATGGCCTAGCCACAATTTAGTCCCGTGGAACTTAACCATGTTTGATTGACCCTAGAGGAGTTTTCAGGGGTCATATTGATTGATCCTAGGATACTATGTATATATATTTTATATTTGCCAGAAAAGATACATAGAACATATTGATGCTACCCTTTAATACAAACTCAGCTGTTTGATGATCAGCAGTGACTATTTAAATTGACCAATCTACCTCACCCTGGCTGGAGATCAAGGGATCAGCACTTAATTTCATTCCTTGAATAAAGATTTTTTTTTATATCCACATGGAAATATCAGAACATGAAAGGTTAAATCAATATGGAGTTTTACATTGCTTAAAGGGCATTTGCATCAAAGCAGCCATGAATGCAATTCACTTGTTTAATGAATTTTTTATGCTTATTTAATGAATTTCACAAAGGTTTGGTGTTTTTCATAAAATGGATAAGGACTTCCAGTTTTATGAAATAATAAAAATGGAACTGAAGTTATGAAATGAGCAATCTCATTAGTTAGGCATGATATATTCATATGAAAGTGTACATGTTTCAGAATTATTGCAGCAGCTCTGTTGCTATAACTATAACTTGTTATAATAGTATTGCAAATATGCCTTTAGTTAAGATATCAAAAAGTGACAGAAGGAAATTACGTTTTGATTGCTAATAATGATTTAATTAATACTTATTGCATTTAATGTAATTATAGTCATATTGTTTCTTTAGAAAGGCATGCTGGTATACTTTTATGATTGATATTTAGACTGATACAATACTATTTCTTCCTTTCTCCCCAGTTTTTGGTAAATTTCTAGCTTAATTTTGTGTTGGGTGGCCCTTGCCCTTTCAGTTTTATTATCTTGGTGAACAGAGGAAAATATTACATTCATCAGTCAATACTAAGAACATGGCTTCTGTTAGAGCTTTCTTTGGTTCTTCTGTAATTTAATTTACTCTTCAGAATAGCCTTCTCATTGTTCAAACTTCTACAGATTTGATGACACTTCAGGAATGGAAGGAAATTGCATGAGAATCTCTTCAATTTAACTAACTTTTCTGGGTCACTAGCCACATTGTAGCAATGTCACTTGCTGGGAGGAAGTTCTGATCAGTTTCCATATTCTGAGTCCTTGAGTCCATATGCTAGTTTAGAAACTATGAACATTTTTTTTCTGCTTCAGCACTGAAGTTGGATATTACAGAAAACATAGAAAGGATTGTATTTTCTTTCCTGTTTAAAGGATGGACATATGGATTCTTCCTAAGCTGCTATTTCGTAAGCCTCTAGCCTGAATTCATGCCCGGGAGATGTCCCATTGAGTTCATGGGCTTCGTGCATCCATCAAATTATTCATGCATGCAAGTGTTTGCATGACAATGGCTTTAGGTGGTGTTCCTTCACATCGTTCTTATAGACAGACTCGCGCTGATCTTTGTGTCCCTCTGCATGGACATCAGGTTGCCTTACCAATAAAACCTGGTGGCCTACTTTGAAAATATATCTCTTGTATATTAGTCACCCAAATTTTTGTACAACATAGTGGATGGGGATTTTGATTGAATTTGAATTGTATTTGAATTAGATTTAATTTTACTGCAAAGAATGTCCTAATTTATTCTTCGCCCATATATTATGAACAAATTCTCTTCTTTTCATTTCATTCTCTCCTTTTAGCCATTATAAAATGACTTCTGACTACTGTACACAACACAGCTTTTAAAATATTTTATAACAATAATATAAATACCCTAAAATCAGGACAACAATACAGAAAGGAATGAAATAATTCCGTCTTCCTGACCCTGTGGTTTACACTTTGAACATTCTGCCAAGGCAGCAGGCTATGAGACTGCAGTAATAAAAGATAAAGTGGGACTTTCAAAATTAATGATCTTGCCTCATTAGGGATCCACTGTGAGGTACTTTTATAACTAATCTTGTTAAGTATACACATTAAGACACAACAAGGCATGCAACATGGTGGGATAATGGTCCATTGTCAATGGTTATTAATGGAAAATAGCAAACTAACGCCTTTTCACTGATGAAGTGTCATTCTCCTACTGTTAGGCAGGCTCTGAAGCTTCTCTTGTGATTATGAATTTACCCAAATAAGATACATTATTTTAAAAAGCAGCAATGGCAAATTCTTCTGATGTATCACCTCAAACTGGATTTGGAAGAAAAAATCAGTAAGATGAAAAGGCACAGAGAACTAATAAAAAGGGTCTTTCTGCTCAGCTAGATGAAGGTGTATTTGCAGAGGAGGTAGGAATACCATCAGAGATGGGGCCACATGTGATCTGGAATATTGCTAGATCAGGATCAAAAATGCAGTGGTCTGAGCAAAAACTGAAGTCCAAACAATAAACTGAGATCTAGAATTGCTTCTATGTTGGAGTTGAGGAGCCAAGAGGAAGGCTAAAGAGCAAGGCTGGAATTGGACTCAAACATGGAAACTGGCAGAAAAGGCTCAGAAGGGCTCTCCATAGGAACTGAAGGTAAGGCTGGGCTGGCAATAGGGACAAAGCTATGACTTAGTAAGGCCACTGAAGTTCAAAAGAAGACTAATTGAGTAATGACTTAGCAGTGCATGAATCAATTCTTTAAATGGCTGACTGAAGAATTGTTTTGGTTGTGTTGGGGTAAGGTTGCACATGGAGTGTGACCTAGCTCAGTTATATTGTGCTGAGGATATAGTTATAGGATATTCTGGCTCCCTGGCACATGTTTATCACACATGCAAGCTTTAATATACCTATCTTTTGTATGTGACAGTCAGTAAAGCAGATGTGGAAGCAGACTTCCATATGGGCTGTACAAATCCACTGAGGGACTTGGGCTGAGATCATACTCTGAAATCCATGCCACCATGACTTCTCCACTTCTTTTTTACCCATGCTGCCCAAATTAAAGCCACTGTTACTGGACTTTAGTGTTAGAATTCAGGTGGTGGCACTGAAGACATGAGCATGGCATGGACAAGAATAGTCTGTTCTCTGAAGAGGGTGTTTATTGAATACAGCAGTTTACAACTTTAAGAATAAAACAAAGAAACAACAGAAAATTCTCCCTAAGTCAAGACACAACAAAATGAGACAATGAAACAACATAAACTCTGCCTATGTTAAGGCACAACAAAATAACTAGGGCTGTAGAGCGATTAAAAAAATCAATCACGATTAATTGTGAGATTAAAAAAATAGTTGAGATTAATCACAATTTTAATCACACAGTTAAATAACAACAGAATCCCAATTTACTATAAATATTTTTGGATGTAACAACCCCTGTACAGTTCCCAAGACCTGGCCTTCCAGTCTGTGCCACCCCCATATACTTGCCTGCATCCAGCTGCTGAGTCTGCTTCCAGGACACGTGTGTGTGTGTGTGTGTGTGTGTGTGTGTGTGTGTGTGTGTGTGTGTGTTGGCAGCAGTGAGCGAGGAGGAGCTGCTTTTGTCCTGGCAGTACAGGCAGGCATGCAGCAGAGAGGGGGAGGGGCTGCTCTCCCCCCAGCACCAGCAGTGATTAATGTGCATTAAAAAAATGAATGCAAAAACAAAACGCATTAATCACGTGTGTTAACTGCGATTAGTTGACAGCCCTAAAAATAACATAAAGAAACAGCCCAAAATTCTGCCTAAATTGAGGGACAACAAAACAAGGTAGAGAAACAATAGAAAATCCTGCATCAATCTTACATAGTCCTAAGGACAAAGTATCTTCAGATATTTAGAAGGTTTTCTTGGGGGTATGCAGATCTTCTTGGCAGGTGAGGCAGAGGTTTCACAGGTTTCATATTTACTTACACTTTTATTGGTGATCTGCACCCCTATTCCCTGCTTGGTTGCCTTGACAATGGCGCATCTTTCATATCCTTTGCCCCTCTCATGACTTTCATGTCTCTGGCCCCTTTTAAGAAGTTTATTTATATGGTATGGGTGTGCCCATTTAAGCAGTCTGATCTCCTGCTCAGGTTATCTATTCAGCAACTTTTCTTATTTGGCTACAGAGTTAAAGGGCCAGAAACTGTTAAGTGATTATTACTGTCATGTATTTGCCAACACTAACTGTAACACAATAGCACCATCATTTGCTGTGTAGACATCCCTAAAGTAACATCACTCAGCTGTGCTGTGTAGTAGAGCTGTGTGAAACTTCAGGTCCTGATTTGATTTGGAGGAGATTCAGCCCAAATCGGCAGCCGAATCTCTGAATCTGAATCAAATCAGGAGACCGATAAAAGGATCTGAATTGATTTGAATCAATTCAGAAAAGGTTTGGGGGAAATTCAGGCAGCCCCTGCTCGCTGCTGCAGGGCGCTGGACCCGGACTCCATACTAGTAAGTGGGGGGGGAGGTGGAAAGGGGGGGCTGGAGGATGTGGTAGGGGACTATGTGGGGACCCCCACCAGGCCCCATCTCCTGCCTGCTCCCCCAGCCTCCTGAGCATCTCATGACCCCACACGCTGTCCCAGCTGCCCCCATGGCTGCCCTGCCCAGCCCCAGGTGCCAACTCACCAGCTACTTCCAGGCAATCCCCACTGTCCCCCACTGCCCCGCGTTGTATGGGGGTCTATGCCATGAACCCCCATCCCCAACATGCTCTCCCAGCCCCCCACCCAGTCCCATCTCCCAGTCCTTTAAAAAAAAAAAAAAAAAAAAAAAAAAAAGCTCCAGGATTACCAGTTGTTCACCAGTTGCTATAGCAGCCTCAGAGCTTCTGGGGGCTCATGGCAGGGATTCCCATGCAGCATGGGGCAGTGGAGGGGCAGCAGGGATCACCCCCTGCCTGGCAGCAGCTGGTGAATCAGGGCTTTTTTTGTTTGTTTTTTTTTAAAGAGCTAATGCTGGGGCCAGGCAGGGGGGCCATGGAGGGCTGGGAGAGTGGGTGGGGGATGGGGGCTCATGGCAGAACCCCCCCATGCAGTGTGGGGTAGTGGGGGACAGCTGGGATCACCTCCTTGCCTGGAAGCAGCTAGTGAGTGTTGGGCTGTTTTTTTTAATGAGCGGGAGGCTGGGGCCGAGCGGGGCAGCCACTGATGGGGCTAGGAGAGTAGACAGGGAATGGGGCCTGTCTGATTTGGAGATTCAGCTGATTTGGCAGCGGCTGAATCTCCAAATCAGATTTAGCTGAATCAATTTGGGACAGTGATTCGAATCACTGAATCGAATCACTGTCCCCTGAATCAGCCGAATCTGAAGCCAATATTAACTGTTTCACACAGGTCTTCTGCTTAACCACCAGAAACACCACACAAATGTGAGTTATGATTTAAGGAGGCACACTATAAGGCCTGGTTATTTTATTATGCAGACATGGCCTGGGTCTCATTTCTTTAGCTCCCACTGTTACATGTCTGATTGCTGCAATTGCATGCATGTGTGTAAACTGCTCAAATAACCTCTGGAGACTCCATATATATAAAATGCTTATTATATGCCTAGCACAAACACTGCTTTGACTTTCTCATGCAGTCATAGTAACTACACCTACAACTACCACACATGTTTTTTTGCTTGGGTACCTCTGGCTTTAAGCTTTGAACGTTATAGTCGATCAACTAAATTCTTTGTAAGGTGGAGAAATATTTTGCAGGAAGATAAGCTGAAGCACAGAAACAAGTGGTGTGCCCTAACTTATGCAGCAAATCAGCTTTTGGGACATGAATGGTATCCAGGACTCCTTAAGCTATAAAGAAAGGACTTGCTGGAGCTTGTTGATTTTGGAGGTTGGGTTCACATAAACACTCAAGATTTCATATCCAGGCTTGAACCTCTGAACCCATGATACAATTACAATGCATAGATTGAAGGCACTGTACCTATCTGAGATAGCTACTAAATGTCAAAATAGGTTTAATAACCAGCTGTTATTTAACTTATGGCATAGAATTATTATATCTAGTATCAATATTTATTTGAGCAATTCAAATGAAAACATTTCCCTGCCTTCAAAGCCTATCAGTTCATGATCCAGGTCTGACAAAGGAAGCTTTAAGTGTTTAACTTCATTTGTGGAAATTAAATTGCAATTTTCAACACTAAAGTTACTGTGATTTCAGACACTTTCCTCCCTTTTATTGTGTTTGACAGCAACTAGGCTCTCAAGCTAAGTGGTGGAATATACTCCTACGTAAATATTAACCATAAAATGAAAAGTGGGGGAAAGAAAAACATTTGAAGTAGGAAATTAGACCAGTTATTGAGTTCCACACCATGGTTAATGAGTGTGCAGAAAGAAAACATCTTCTTGGCCTAGTGAGCTGGAGCATTACAACTGTTGCAACACTTCTTCTGTTTTTGGAAGGAAATAAGTAATAACCTCAACACATGGGAAGTCTTCAGTTTGCATTTTTTAATGCCTCAGGGGAGTGCAGTGTTTCTGGTTTAAAATCTGTTAAAATTTTCTTTAAAAGGCAGGTTTTGTTCTGAAACCAAAACAGAAATTAACATATTAAGAATATATGTAGGTCAGGAGTGTCCTGGAGAGGGTTCAGTCTTTTAACTAGGACTTTTTTTTAGAAAATGCTGAGCTAAAATTTTTAGATCACTTAAAGGAGGGTGAAAATGCCTGTCATCTACTGAATGTGGTTCATTTAATTCAGGATTTAAGTCTCGTTGTCCCAGACATAATTGGAGCCAGGTTGTAAAGGCACAAAAGGGAAAAGGATCATTTGGGAGGGACTGTCCCCACCTTTGACCACTCAGGATGGTTCTAGGCATGATTATTCTCCTTACATCTTTTAAATATATAGACCTACTTGAATCTAACACATTTAGGCTCTCTAGGAAGCATAAAGTCATGGTTTTCCATTTTGCTGGCCACCAGATCTGGTTCAGTTTGCTAAAAAAAAATATACATTATGCCCTTTTCAATCTGTATAGGAGAATTTTCTGCAAGGCCTGTGCCTGCTATGAGATGCACAACCTTGATTCATCAAAATATTCTCCAGGCATAGGTGATAGTATTCCACTGACAGCAGCAGAGTTGCTTTGGACTACTGTGAGTACTTTTTGGCTTGTAGAAATCACTTATTAGATGATACATATAAAAATATTTTTTTATACATTTGAATACTAGTCTACACGTTCTTTATAAGTGAATGCAAATAACTGCTGCGAGAACAGTCATAGGTGAAAACTAAAACAGGCTTTCCTCTAGTTCCTAAGAGTAGAGTAGCCTGGGCCTGCAGTCTTTCTGAATTTTGATTTCTGTTAGGGATAAAATCTTAACAGAATAGACCTGTGATATAAATATGCCAGTTCTGTCTTTCATTGATTACAGTCTATGGGCAGTTAAAAAGACCACAGATGTCAACCTTACTTTTGACAATAGGAGGAGGGGCACGTCTATAACTTGTTTGACGTATCTTCCGCAATCCAGTTCAAGTTCCTTTTCAAGTTATTGTTGGGTGACAGGACAATGTTTCTAGTATCATTTCGATAACTACTACTTAACAACTGTCAGTACAAAATCTGGTGTTAAACTCCTCTAGAATTAGCCTTGAAGACAGAAAAAGGGAAGTATAATAAGGAATTGCCTCTTTACCTGTTAGATGTTTCATTTGTAGTATTTTAAAATCCCTTTCATTGAAAGATAAAAGTATTTTCCTTTGAAAACAAGTCTGGACACGTTTTGTTATCATACTGACAAATGGTAGTTTCTGAGTGAGTAGTTCATGTTTTAGCTTTGCCTGCATTAGCACACTTCTGCGTGCTCACCATCCTCAAAATGGAAGACCAAATAGTATTTCTTTTTGTGGAGGAGGGCTTTGGTTGTTTTTTGTTTTTAACAAAACATTCTGGTTAAATTTTCATTGGGAAAGATTTCTTAGCTCCTGAATGGCAGTTCTTGACATAGGAGTCATCCTAGTCCATAATAACTAATAATTTCATAGTCCATATATTCACAGGGCATGAGGGAAATCAAGGTTCAAGTGCCTTCTTTGAATCAGGCAGTAAGGGTTTGAATTTGGGTTTCCTGCAGCCCAGATAGGTTCTTGGACTACCATGTATAAGCTGTTTTTGGGTTTCTCTCTCATTTTGGTCAGGTATTGCACTGTATCTGAGAGATCTTTTGGGGGTGAAACCTTCATTGGAACTTGTACATTTATACAAAAACTTTAAATTCAAGCAGCTTGATGTCTTCAAAAAAAACCCATTTTGTTGAAAGCTTGCCAATCAGCTATACCAGAATTAGAAATATACTTTTTTTGATGTCTTAAATTCCAGATGCTTCAAAAATATTGAAATAATTGATCTTAAGTCCAAACCCTGCCAGTTCACAAAAACAAAAGATATTTTAGGGTTTGCATAATTTGGTTTCCTCAATGAATGGCTTGAAGTTGAAGAGTCATATATGAATAGCACTTATGTAACATGGGTCTGGGTAGTAGCCTCAGGCTAGTTATTACACATAAACCAGTTTAAGTGATCAGAAACTGGTGTAAACTTGTAACAGAATAGATATTCAGTGCACATAAACCAGTCTGAAGATGGCTGAAACTGGTTTGAGATAAACCTGGTTGAATGTAGTACCAGACTTAACTGATCTGGGTCAAACAAGTTTATGCAATGTCTGTCCCAGACCCCTTCACACTGATGATTCATGTTCACCTTGGAGTCCACTAGGACTCCAAGATCCCTTTCTGCTTCTGTGCTACCAAGCAGGTCATTTCCTAGGCAGTAGGTATGCTGGACATTTTTCCTCCCTAGGTGCAGCACTTTGCATTTCTCCTTGTTAAATTGCATTCTTTTGTTTTCTGCCCATTTGTCCAACCTGTCCAGATCTGCCTGTAGTTGTTCCCTGCCCTCCGGTGTGTCCACTTCTCCCTACAGCTTTGTATCATCCACAAACTTGGACAGAGTAACTTCACTCCCTCGTCCAAGTCAGTGATGAAGACATTGAACACTATCGGTCCAAGGACCGATCCCTGTGGGACCCCACTGCCCACTCTCTTCCAGGTCGATACCGACCCATCCACTACCACTCTCTGGGTACAACAGTCTCGCCAATTTGCCACCCACCGGACTGTGCAATCATCCATGTCACAGCCTCTTAACTTGTTCACCAGTATGGGGTGGGATACCGTATCGAAGGCTTTCCTGAAGTCTAAGTAAACAATGTCAACCCCTACTCCTGCATCCAGGTGTTTTGTAACCTGGTCATAAAAAGAGACCAGATTAGTCAGGCATGATCTACCTGCTACAAACCCGTGCTGGTTTCCCCTCAGCGTAATTTTTCCTGCTGGGCTCTCACATATATAAGCCTTAATAATCTTTTAAAAAACTTTGTCGAGAATGGAGGTGAGACTCACTAGCCTATAGTTGCCTGGATCCTCCTTCCTCCCCTTTTTGAAAATAGGGACCACATTTGCCCTTTTCCAGTCCTCTGGGACCTGGCCCGTGTGCTACGAGTGCTCAAATATTCTTGCCAGTGGCTGTGCAATAACATCAGCCAGTCCCTACAGTACCCTTGGATGGAGCTCATCTGGGCCTGCCGACTTAAACACATCCAGTCCTTCCAAGTGACTTTGCAACATCTCAGGGTCAACGCTTGGTAGTCTGGCGGCCAGCTGCTGCCTCTCTACAATCCTCTACAATCCTCTACAAATTGTGAGGCTTGTTTTGCCCCTCGTTTAGGAACACTGATGCAAAGAACTCATTGAGGAGTTCAGTCTTGTCCCCCCCTGTCTGTCACCAATTGCTTTTGCCCATTCAGTAGTGGTCCTATTCCACCCTGGGCCTTCCTTTTACTCCCTATGTATCTGAAAAATAATTTTTTGTTATCCTTAACTTGGGATGACATCTGCACAGGGACCTTCCTCTCAGCTTTGAGTGTGGAAGGGACCTGCACCCACTTAGCCATAGGGTGGTTCTCAGGTGGACAGGCCCCAGTAGGAGAAGGTGAGGGTTGTGGGGTGGGGCAATTACAGCAGGGGCATGGCTAAGGGTGGGGGGGCCTTGCTCCATCCCCTCACTTGGCTGCTGCCCCCCTCCCCAGGACTCTGCCTCTTGTTGGGGGGCAGGGTCCCCTGATGTCACGGGGGCTGGGAGTTGTGGCTGGGGTGCCAGGGTGGCCTGAGAGGGGAGGGACACTAGTGGTAGTGGCACCCCTCTTGCCAGTGGGACCCATGGATGCCTTCCCCACCTGGCCCATGGGGCAGTCATGATGCAAGTGCCCTGGGACATAGCACTGGAAGCGTCACAGGTCCCCCAGCATGCAGAAAATCCTCACTAGGGCCCCCTGAAAAGGAGTCACAAGGCAGCCTTCTTCTGCACTTCTGCCACCAGCTAGAACATGACCTGATGATGGAAGAAGTGCATGTGGTGGAGACCAGGGTCTTGGCACCCCAGGAAGAGGGCCACCACCAGGGGGAGAACTCTCCCCAGGGTTTGGAGATGGGGAAGTAGGGCCCAACTGGGGATATAAGGTGGGATAGAACTGAGAACCACTCTGGTCCCCAGCTCTTCTAGGGGCTTGAGGGGGATGTACTCACCCTCCACCACAAGGGCAGTGGCCTCTGAGGCAAGGAAAAAGACCCCCTTGCAATGAAAGTGGGAGGCTGTCACAATCTCAGGTGCCTCCACTACCCAAGCCAGGGCCTGCACCCAGGTCTCAAAATGCAGGTTCTCCCACTTGGACAGTTGGCACTTCATCCCATGCCTGCAGGTGAGTGCCACAAAGGGGGGCCCACTGCCCAAGCTGGAAGGGCCAGCAGTGGAGGGTCCAGGCCCCACAGCTATCTGTGTATACCTGTGGTTCCCCCTCTGGGGGGCTGCATTGGTGGGGCTGGGGCTAGGGCAAGGGTCAGGCTGAGTGGCTGTGCTTGTTAGTATGGTGCACCCGGTCCCCTTAGGCACCAGTGGTCTAGGCTTGGGGCATGGCCCTTGCCCTTCCCATCCCCAGTGGAGGAGGCTGAAGGGAGCCCTTTCCACTGCCCTTTCCCTTGGTTCCTGATGGTGAGGAAGAGGGCTTGGTCATACGGCATGCGGCGGGCAGCAACAGCAGCTGCCTGAGGCAGGAAGGGGTGTAGCCAACTTACCCCCCAAAGCTCTGAGAATAAGCCAGCAGCTAGCAGTAGCCAAAGGCAGGAAGAGTCCTGGCCATCTTCTCCTCAGGCTCCTGGGACCAAGCTTGCAGTAACTGGCAGCAGCAGCAACAGCCTGGGACAGGAAGGGGCATGGCCAACTTCCTCCCACAGGCTCCTCTCCCAAAAGCTCCTGAGAGCAAGTAGCCCTGAGCTGCTTTCCAGGGCAGCTTTTTATACTGCTGGGGCCAGCACAGGGCAGGTTTCTATACTGCTGGAGCCATCACAGGTGCTGGCCCCAACCTTCAGCTCCCCCTGGATGCAGATCCAGGAGGAGCTGGGTAGGGTTATTTTGTCCCAAGTAGCACAACTTGTCCAACATCCAAGTGCATGTTTGGACTCGTGTGCTGAGGCAAAATTCCCTGGTTCAAATTTGTGCTGCTCCTATTTGAGCTGCTGCAAGCACATGTGTCTGCATGTGTGGAAGTATCGTGTATTATCAACTCCCTGCTGGGCTGCTGGTGGGGGGGAACCCTTCCCTAAGCAGAGTGTCGTTGTGGGGCCTGGCAACACCCCACCTTTAGCTCAGCATTGTGGAAGTGGAGGGAGGGCTGCTCTAGCCCCACCCCCCGGCTTCTGGAATGAAAAGGGAATGCCTATCCACCTCCAAATTGGATCAAGCTTTGAAGGTTAGACTAACTTGCCAAGGTTGAATCAATTCAGGCTGGGGCTTTTTTGAATGTCTGTCCTTAGCCTCAATGACAGCTGTAGGAGATGCATCCTGATGGCTAACCTAATCAGCAGCTGCATGCCACTGTTGTTCCTCACAAATTCAGCTGAAACAGCATTTGTATAGCAAAAGGAAATTTCAGCTTTAATAAGGAGGTAGCCTGTGTTTGAGCTTTTCTTAAGTGCCTTTTTAACTCCTTTGTTTATACCGATTAAAAAAAATAAAGCCACATTTACTTTCATTCAGCAATGATTTGGAATAGGATATTTTTTAATAGTTGTTAGTTATCCTATACCACTTCATGCAGTAAGTGTGTTGTATGCATGGGGTGTACAGTGTGAATTAAAAACAAACAGGTATCTTATTGGGGATAAGACACAATGCCACATTTATTGAAACCATAAGACAATAAAAGAAAGAACAACAGAAGGTGGTGTTTCCTATATTTCATACACTCACACATACATAGTCATTTATTTATATACATACAAAAGGAGACAGACAGACAAGTCCTGCAAATATCAAGATATTACCAGTCTTTAAGATGCTCGGGTTAGCTTGGTGGCCAGCCAAGTTAACCGCAAGGGTGAAGCCAGATCTTTGTCAGATGCGTTCTGATACTTCTTCTTCTTCTGTGCAGGACAGACCCAAAGCCTCTTTGTTCTTGTTCATCTTTATACTGATCATTTCCCATATAAGTGTATGGGTCTTGCTGTGTCGCGTCCCCTCGATGACGAAATGATCCTCCTCTTTGGTTACAGTGTTATGGTTGACAGACTCTTCGGGCTTTGTGGTCTGCAATTTTTCATCTGTTGTCAGCAATTTCTTCAGCCATTAGAACAAAACATGATCTTGTATTTTGTAATACTGTTGTTGTTAGTAATAAGAAAAATGGTAATAATTATAGTTAATACAACCCTTAAAAATACAGAGAAAAATTATCATTTTACTGCTTTATTTTTTCCCCATGAAGTTTGGTTAATTGTCTTTTTGTATCTCTCCTCACTTTCCCAAAACAAGGCCAAAGAAAGATTATTTCTGTAGTCACAAGGACTTGAAACTTCTTTTGAAAAATTAAGCACTAGATAACAACACCCCCAAAATACCGTTTTCCAAACTGCCACAAACCGATCAAGTTTGTCCCTATTTTCATTTGTTGTTACTAATTATACTTATCTATTGAAATTAGAAAAGGACCTGAACTCATAAATTAGGGTCTGAATGTATCTGTACTTACCATTCTTCAGTCTTATAGGAGATGCATCCTGATGACTAACCTAATCAGCAGCTGCATGCCACTGTTGTTCCTCGCAATGCAACAAGGCCACATATTACCCACAAAAAGGAATGGCAAATTAAATCAGTAGCTCAGAAATATATTTTATCTTGATTTAAATATGAATAAGATCAAGCCATTAGCACAAATATTTTAAAGGACTGAGTTCAGCTAACTTGGAACAATATGAGCAAGAAGGTCAATATTTGTGGTTGACAAACTTTGGGCAAAAAAGAAGAAAGGGGACACCTGGGAATCAAACATATACTACCAGTGTTTTATATTATTATCAACTCCTTGTGTTGTATATTAGTTGAATGACATCCTGGTTAGTGGCTTGGTCTTATAGGCACATCAGCAATACAAAAATATAAGATGATAATAAATAGGTAGGGCACCTTTTCTCATTTAAACTTAAAGACCTAATAATAATATAACCTGTTCTATTGTATCTGGTAACACAAGTTGCTATCAGTCCACAAATACAAACAAAACAAAAGAGATCTGGTTGCAGCTTTTGATGCTGCAACCTTTTGCTTGAAGTACCACTTTCTTTCACTGTCTCCATCAGCCCTCACGTAAGAAGATTTTCAAAGGCCTACATGGTTAGATTATTCTCTCCCATTGGCCTTCATTAAGACCTAGGCACTTGCTTCTATATCACTCTTTATCGATCTCATGAACATTTCTAGATTCTGAGTGGACAGAATAAAAACATGATTCAAAACCCATTGATTCTGGAAAAATCTTCAGTGGGAACTAGATCTAGCCTGAACATCAAAATCAGAGGGCCTTGGACATATTTGTTTTGGATCTGACCTCCCCCACCCTCCCCAGCAAGGTTTTTGTAAACTTAGAATATAAAATGTAAAATCACTTGGATGTCACATACCATTAACTATTTAATCTGTGACATCTCAAGAAAGGCTTCATCCTAATACCCAATATGAAGAAATCTCAAGTGAACTTCAAACTGATTGTTCATTTCAGATATCATGTTACAGGGGTCAGATTGTGAACTTGAACAGAACGGGGGGAATAATATCTACCTTCTAATTAGTTTAAACTGTTATATGGCAGAACAGGTCATGAAAAATCAACTGTTCAAGTTGTTCTTTAAACATTAAAATAATCTAGAAAAATTAACAAAGTGGGGAAAAACTCATTCACTGTTCCCTGCTCCTGCTTCTTTCCCTAAGATACCTTCTGCCAAGCAGCACTGCTGGTGTTTAGCTGTGTCAGTCTGCTTCAGTTTGCCCGTCCTCTTCCTTAGTCATATGAATAATGGGGAAAATTAAGTTAAGTACAGGCACAGTTGAATCCCTGTGCTTTGTTGCTGTGTTTAGTCCTATTTCAGTTTAAATGTATTATTGTATACCTGGGGGACAGGGGGAGAATTAATATGCATGTTTTTCAGAATAATATTTTAGACTTTCTTCAGTGTTAAGTGATATAACAGAAGAAATGTATGGTGTATGAGAGTTAGCATTCATGGCTCTCAGATCCAGCCAACAAAAACAGTTTATTTGGCTTATGATACTCCTCCTCAGTGTAGAACTGTTTTCCACATTCTCATTTGTTGAGCCATGGAGGAATAAAAATTACATAGTATTGGATGAAACAGTTTCTTCAGTGGAGATGCTAAAAGGTTCTGTCAATTTTGCCTGCTTTTCCTTTGAATTTGGTCCAGCAAAAGTAAAGATGGTTTTACAGGTAGTTTTCAAACTGCAGAACACTTCCATACCAGTATCTTTCTGTATCCTTTTTAGTTTTTAACAGCTATTTTAAAAGACCCTCTGTTATTTTTAACGTACTATTTTTAACAGCTATCAAAAAGGCCCTCTATTATTTCAAGCTGGTGTGATTACGCCTGGAGTCTTGTCAAAAGTCTTGGATTCTAGAGTTTTCATGTTTTGTTAGTTTTTTAATGTCTCTGTCCAAGTCCACCCCTGCTTTAATGACAAGGGAATCAAAACCAAGGATTAGTTTGCTTCCACCTCATTGTGCCATGAGACAGTCAATGTGAGTGGATGGGTAGGTTAATTGTGGATAAAGTTTATGCAGAGTTTAATTATAGACTAGATAGCAGTTTTTAGAATAGTGAGGATACTGGTGACACACATAAGCACTTGTGCACTCTCAGTGATGACTTAATGCAGTTGTATGGAGGTGTTAGCAAAAAGCTTAGTAAACCAAGAGTTCAAAGTAAGTTTGGGGTTTTGCTCAGTTCAGCACTGCTCTTTGCTGTTGCAATACATGCAGAAGAAAGAGATGGATATGTAATTTACAATGAATGACTTGGCAAGGACTGTGGAGATTTTTGTCCTTGCAGCATGAAAAGTGGCCCTCATTCTAGGATCTTCTGAGCATGTATGTGTTAACCAATTACTTTCCTGTCATCACAATGGCAGGGCATTGACAGTGTCCTCATCTGCTCTGCTTTTACTTATAGCACATCAGAGCGCGTTCTTTGTGTTTCTAGTTTTTGTGCCTTGTGGGAATTGTTGCAGGTAAGTGGGAATTTGAAGTGATGACTTAGGGGAATCACTGAGTAAATGGTGTGTGAACACAGAGAACTAGATATCATGACTCAGAAGGCTCATTTAAGCCCTATTTTCCTTTTACTTTTGCCTAGTTCTTACTCCATTTTTGTAATTTTTTCCTCCTGTTCCCCTTTTCATTGCTAGTTCCTGCTCTGGATTCTCAGAATAGATTTGGGGCAGCCAATAACTTCTTCGATGGGTTAAGTATATGGTGACAGGTGCTTAATGGGTTAAAAGGCATAACTGGAGTTCTCTCCCTCACTAACAGGTGTTAAGATACAGCTTAAGGTTCTATTTAGCCATATTTAGTTGTGTTAGCTGGTAGCTGACTTCTTGAGTAAAATCCTATTGGAATTACTGAATGAGGGCAAGAATAATAATTCTTAGACCTTCCTTTACTCACGTTCAAAAGCACAGATAAATCTCAATGCAGTGTTTCAGAATCTGACCTATTATGATTTAGACCTGTAAATGGAAAAAAAAGAAAAGGTAACACTGTATTTTCTGAAACCAGTAGTTACAGGACACAGGTATATTAATGTATTAATGTCTTGCATATTAACATATTCAATACCAGCAAAACCAGCATGTAAATAAGGGGATGAGCAAAGGATAAAGGCAACTTACAATTGTTAGGATGTTTGCCTCAAAAATGTTGTCAGTCCCTCATACAACATCTGCATGTTATTTTGCTTCCTTCTCTGCCACTTTACAGAATGCTGGACCAGTGAAGAACAGATAGCTCAGTTCATAAAACAGTGCTTCTGTAAACTATACGCAGTTGGGGAATGTGCTTCTGGTGGAATTGTTCCATGAAATGCAAGGGAAGGATTCATGAGTACATAAAATAACAGCCTAATCAAAGAAATAAACAAGAACAAGCCTGTAATCTTCACAAAATTGGGGGAAAAAAGTGCTTCTGATGGACTTGCTCCTACTGTTTTCTTTGTAGCTGATTCCAGAGCTCAGACCATCTGTTCCTTGTTGTAGGTTGTTAAGTGAAATGTGCTGCCAATACAAATAGCTCCGCTTGATGTTTGTTTGCATAAATTGTTTTGAAAGCTTCATGACGAATTTTAAGGATTACTTACAGGGGTAGGACTCTGTGGAGGAGGAAATATAAATTTGATGATGCATGTTGGAATCCATTAATTTGTTTGGAATTTATTATAAAAGAGAACATCCTATGGAATTGGTGAGGAAAAACAATTTCATCTCAAGCCCAGAAGGTCTTTAGGTTATGGTGGTGATATGCTAACTTGGCCATGTCACAGGAAAAAGATAGCACCACTAACTGTGATCAATCTGTTTTTGCATCTTTCTGAAGTTTAATTGCCTTTACTTACCCAACCAAGCTCTATTCAATATTTCAAAACCCACCGTATTTCAAAGCAGTAATAGCCATTTGTTTTCTGTCTGCCTTAGGAGTTCTAAAATCAGCTTATTTCAATCTGTTGGAAATTTGAGACTGCTATATGTGATTGTTGACCTTAAATTAATGACAAGGATAAGAAGCTAGGTGAATGGAGAAAGATAATACTTTATTGCTTATTGCATGCATTCAATAACTTGTAGAATGCCAACTGAAACCAAGGATTTTTTTTTGTGCTAGGCACTGTATAAATATCCAGAGGATGGGGAGAGGGGGGAATAGTTCCTACCTCAAATAATTTAAATAAACAAGATTTACAAAATGTTACAAGGGAAATAGAAATAAAGATAGGTGACGAGATTTGCCTTTGGTTATATGGAAGGTCAGTGCCAGGACTGACACTAGAATTTAATCCAGTGCTTTACCCTTCAACCATGCCTCATGAAAAATGAATGATTTGCAAGGAGTGCATAATACAGTTACTGCAGTGCTCTTTCTTTTTTCTCCACTGTATGCAGATTTATCTATTTCATGCTGTACCATTGATTTAATTCTTGTAATTTCACTTCTATCCTGTTTGAGAGGGATAGAGAAGGTTTCACAAAATTAACAAAAGTCCATGAGGTGCATTTCAACTCGTACCATCTAAAAAGACTGGGTTTCAAGTGTCCAGACATTCAGATGTTTCCCTCTTCTTGTCTTCCAGAATATGAAACTGTACATTTCAGTGGGAAAAAAAAATCCAACACAATTGCTGCTCATCATTGCTTAGCAGTGGTAATTCTCTGGTTTTAAGTGAATTGACCTGGCTGCTTTCATCTTCAGGTAATACAGCCCCAGTTTATAATTCAGACCAGGAGCTTATGGAGATTTAGAAAGAGGCCCAGAGCTTTGCTTTACTGTGCCAGTTAAAGCATTTATACTGATGACAGTTAAATTGTTGAGAGCTCTGTTATTCATTTACATCACAGACACTAAGGTCCTCTGACGACCTACTGCAAATGTAAGCCAGATGTACCTAAACATATCTATTGTACATTTTACTTCATTTCAAACACTTCTCCTGACTTTCAACTCAAACCTTCTGTCTGTCTTGTCATGCTACAGTGTTTAATGATATTTTATTGCATTAGTTCACAAAACCCTTGAGTTTTTCAGTTGTCCTAAGCTAATGGACTGGATCTGTACCCATTTGCTAATACAAGATCTTTTTTAGTAGGTAGCAGAACTATTAAACATAAATCAGGGTTTCCGATAAAATATTAGGTTTCCACTGCATCTTACAAAAGAACCGTTTGCAGTTTTACCTGATTATTATATTGTACAATCTATAGTTAAGCTTGTTTGGGGATTTACTGTATTCCATACCTAGTTATTTCATACAAATCCATAAAGATTATTTTGTGTGTTCCTTTCATTTAACTCATAAAAGAAACCGCAAAGTTTGCTAGCAGTAGGAACTGGAGCCACCTTCTACTACTTGCTTTGGAAGGATGTACCAGAAAGAGTTTTTAAAAAAAAAAAAAGAAAAAGATCAGTGGTTCTTTGCTGTCTGACACTGAAGCTGGTTAAATCATAATGGAATGTCCTGCTTTTAGCAGGATAACCCAATTTCAAAAAACTTGCTGCCAAGCTGTAATCAACTTTCTATTTAACAGCCTTGACATTTTTTGTGTGAAAAAATAGCCAAAATTATATTAAAATCAGGCAGACAAAGAGCTCAGCTATGCAGTAGTGAAAAAAATAGGGGTTTTGTCTTCCTCTCAGGCCATAAACAGACATCATCTCTGGAGTGGGATCAGGTGTGCCAGGATGTGTCCAGCAGCTGTGCTTCACTGTATTGGCGTCTGCAGTCACCAGAGCTGTTGTCCCACAGGGTCTGGCTCCTGCTGCTCCCAGTGCTTTAGGGGTCTGAGTCAGTGGGACGACAGCCCCGGGAGCCATTTACACTGAGTCAGAGCATGTTTGGGAGGACATGCATAGAGGTTCCTCTGCTTGCAAATATGTGCCCCAAGTTGGCCTAATAGACAGGTAGCCTGATACACATGCTGTGGGATTCCCACACTGCATACTGCACGGCTGCTTCTGTGCCCTGGGAATTCCTATGCAGGGGAAATGACATTGCCAACAATAAGTAAACATTTAAGGTGTTACAAACTGTGACTACCTTTGGTTAAGGCAACATTTTGGGCACTTGGAGCATGATAACGGACCCAAATGTCTATTTGCTTGTAACTTGTGCCACAATTCAAATTTGTCATACTCCAAGTGTCCAAAACATTGCCATGACCAAGGGTAGTCACAGTTTGGGACACCTAAATTTTTGCTTAAAAATGTTTATGGTGGCACATTGGCCACATCTGTTTGCACCCTCCATGAAAGCAAGATTAGGACCTTTTAGATCACATCCAGATGAGCGAGCACTTTTGAGATGCTGCCAGAGGCACACTAGGAATGAAAAAATGTTCCCTGTGCTGCATATTTGCAGTGTGAACTCTAATTTTTGATACTGGGAAATCCTAGTATCAAAAACAAAACAAAACAAAACCCCGGGAAAAAAGCAGAGCAACATGCACTCCTAGAGCATGCACTGAAGCAACCAGACGCTGGGTCCTCCAAGGGGATACTGTGGCAACTGGCCAGAGTGTCTCTATGGCTGCCCCGTGCCCCTGCTGCTCTAGTACATTGCCTCAGCATGCTGGGCAAATAGGAGTAGGGAAAGGCTGCAGCGGTGTCTCAAACTGGCCCAGATAAGCAGGGATGTGGGGGTGGGGAGACTGCATAGGAGGGGTGGGTCCCCTGCCCACCCCCTGCATGGTACACAGCCTTCCCCACCGCAGCAGCACCAGCCATCGGGGTGCTTATGGCCTGCTGTTAGCAGAGACCTGCGGCGGTGCAGTGCTGCCTCAGACCCGGCAGTTGCACATGACACTGGCCCAACCACTGGTGCATGCCCTTGGGCAGGACCAGACCGCTCTTGCTGTCACCTGGGCTCCTGGCACTCCATGCAGAAGCTGTGCACCCTTGGGCCAGCCTGGGTCATGCCTCTATGTGTCCTGCACACTGTTGGGCTGGGCTGGCTCCATGGAGGCAGGACCTAGCCTAGACCTAAGGTGCATGTTTTTGAGACACTGAGGCAGCATTTTGGACCAGCAAGGGAAGTGGGCAGGCATTGAGACACTCTGACCTGGTGCCAGAGCATCTTCTTGGAGGACCCAGCCTCCGCTTACTTCAGGCCACCTTTTTTCAGCGTGTTTTTTGATACTGGGATTTGCATTGAAAATATGAAGCATGGGGAACTTTTTTTTTTGTTCCTAGTGTGCCTCTTGCAGCATCTCAGTCTGCTTTGAGATGCGGCGACAGGTATGTGCTTGCTTGTCTGGATGCACCCTTAGAGGCTAAAATAGATTATTTTGTGCAGGTACTCTGGCCGCTTTTCAGGAAAGCATGTGCTTTTTTCTCATTGAAGATTATGTGATTTCAGGCGTGTTTAAATATCCTGACTAGGGACAGATTTAAACATGTTAGTAGGTATTTTCCTAAGTCAGAACCTAAAATACTATCTATACTATCAGGAGGATTATTTCTTGTAGGTGACAGACTTTGATCACAGTTAAACTGATGTAGTGTGGAAATCAGGTGGAGTTTTTGTAACTTACATCAGGAAGTTACAGGAAAATAGGATGGAAACAAGAAAGCGTTCCTATATAGCCCATTAACCATAGTTGGGGCACTCACCTAGGAAGTGAGGGTTCAAATCCTTTTCTTCCCAATTCAGAGAGGACTTTGGAACCCAAGGCATGGGAACCCCACATTGCATGTGGACTGGATTATTGGCTATACTGGGTGAGGATCTCATTTTTAGGGGCTGAGAAAATGTTTCTGAAATGCTTTGGTTTGGAATGAAAATAAATCTTTAAAACTCAGTACTTTCATGAAATGTAATTCTTCTTTTTTAGCTTACCCTGCATATGACCACTTTTTGCAGGCTTAATTTATTCAAGAAAAGCTATCAGCATTGTAGTTCTGAAATAGCTATTTACTGTGGCTTAAATTGGAACAATCCCACCAAAAAAACCTGGCATATGACATTAAGAAAATACAATGGCCATTGTTTTTAAATTTGGTTATATGCTCTGTCTTGTAGATTAATGTAAACTTAATGAAGGAAATTCATATAATCAACTACATAGTGCATGGCCATGGAATATAATGATATTGGTTTCTTTTATGCTTGGTGATGACACCAATATAACCTAAAAGAGCTTCCTCCACAGAAAAAGGTTATTTATTGTTTATTTCAGTTTATTATAGATTATTATTTCAGATGCATGAGACATCATCCTGTACGACCAAAGAAAGAGATGCGTCATAAAGTGTAGTATATTTGCTAATCAGTGGATACAAGTGGCTTATATTTCAACATTTCCTGAACCAGGAAACACATTTAGGCTTCACTAGTGATCATTTTAATGAGAATTTAACAGACAAAATAACTATGGGATACCCTCAGTTCATATGGGAACATTTCATGTGCTTTTTTAGTGGTTTGGTGTTCGCTGAATGATAAAACTAATAATGTGTATTTATGAAAATACCTTGAACTATATGCTTATCTCATTTCTAGAGTGCTTATGTCTCACTATAAAAACTTACTTGGGACCCACATCTTTGACTTGGGGATTTCCCGCTTCTAATGACCCCAACCCACCACTGGATGTCAGTGTTCCACAGGAATGCAACTGAGGGAACATTTATCTGGCAGTAAAAAAAAAGAAAAGAAAAGAGAAAAACAAAAACAAAAAAATCTCAAGTCTTAAGGAAAGCAGTTTAGAAATGACAGTTTTGGGACTGTTTAAATCAGCCTTAATTATAATGCAAACCTCTGTGAAAAGATTGTGTTTACAATAAAAGACATCTTACAGGACTTCCGTCCTCATGTGCCAAAAAGAGTTGGATTTAGTTTCAGAAAAAACAAATGAACATTTTTCACTCATCTCCCCACAGTCTTGATATTTTGATACACTGCAAAGTAAGTGACTCCGTTTTTGTTTCTGACAGTTTTTCTTTTTCCAATAACCACAAAAATATTTTTTCAAATCAGTGAAAGCATGAGCATGTCACTAAATGATTGATTGCTTGCTGGGTGTTTTCAGTCTTTGATAATTAAGCTTAATTCAATGTCTCCGAATGGGACTGTGCCAGATCCAACCTACATATGAAAAATTGAAATCAGAAAATAAAATCCTTTTAAAAACCAAATGCTCCCATCTGTTGTGCCGTGCACAGGAAAACACAGCAGTACAGAGAAGGTGCATAGGAAATAATGAGAGAAAGGTAAGTGGTGAGTTTCACAGCAAGCTCCTCCCCATGAATTCTTACAAGCACCTCCATGTAAACCATGCCTCATTAAAAATGGATTAATAAAATTAGGATTTCAGTGAGTAGGGACTGCAACATGTGAGCTGATGGGCCTTCATAGATCTTAGTTGGGGGGGTGGAGGGAAGGCTGGTGGGTAAGGATGGGGAAGTCATAGAGTATGTGTAATCTTTCCCTAGTGAACCAGGCAGATTTCCAAATGGAAATGCCCCAAAAGATATTGTATTTTAAACCACAGGGGGAAAAACTGTTTTAATTGTGTCCACCAGCTTCAATGTTGTTTTATCTCAGGGAAGCTAAATTGGATAAATTATCTTGTATTAAGAACATACATTTCTCATCTTTGGTAGTTATAATCTTAGAAATGTGAGCTGTCCCAATAAGGGATTATGATGATCTATGAAGGAATAAACATTGGCAACAGAGTTTTGAATGCACATGCCATGTACATTAATTGGATACTTGCCAGAGTGGAGTGGTGGGAAAGAGGGAGCATGAAAAAGCAGTGGGGAAGCAAGAATGGCTGGTAGAAGACAAGAATTGGGAACTGATTTCCCCAAAGATCTTTAGTATTCTGAAGACATGCCCATGCACACAAAAAGCTTGATTCACCATTGTGTTACTCCTGATGTAACTCCATTGATTTCAGCAAAGTCAGCTACACTGGAGTAACAGTGGTGAATTGTGCTTACAGACCCCTCCCGTTGAAAGCAGCATGTGTTCAGTTCTCAAAGCAGTCAATTAGTTGGAGCACTGTTTCCTCTCCCACAGGTTTTTCTACAGCATGCAGAGCATTTGGGCCTAACCAACCACCTTTGTATGGGATCATATCATGGGGACAAACATTTTATGTGGAATAGCCATAGAATTTTTATTATTTTTTTTTAAAGAGCCCTAGAGCCAAATCTGATCTAGAATGCAGATCTGATAGTTGTTCAAAGTGACTGAAATAACCTCTCTAACTAATTTGAGTCGCATCTCCCCACTGCTCAAGGATAAGAAGTATGAGTTTTCAGTGGTGCTGAGGGCTCTGAGCTATAATGCAATTAATTTTTAGTGCTAGGTGATCAGCACCCCTGAAAAACCAGGCTATTAATCTTCAGGCTGCTTAAGCTGTTTACTTAAGAAAAACATCAACATTGTCCAGTCCAAAAAAAAAGAAGTTGATCTCTTATCTAAAGTATCCTTCTCAGTGTTTGCCAGTTGTTTTAGATGCTGCCCTGTGTCCTACTGCTTGCCTGCTATTGCTGTATTCACTAACAACAAATGTGTGGGGAATCTGATCAAGCGGTTCTGTATCTCCTCAGTCTATCCCTATGAACCAAGCTTTACCTAAATAAGTAAATAGTTCAGGTTTGTTTTGATCTAGTGGATTAAATCAAGTTGTACAAATGTGACCCGTGATGTGACCAGTGGTCAAGGTGCTAGAGCATTCAAATAAAGTTGCTGTCAGATGATGCAGATTTGAATTGTGCTAGAGAAAAAGGCAAACTCTAAGAAACTTAAGACAGATATGAAGTTCCTAGACTTTACCTCTCTTAGGCTTCTGGGTGAAGTTTTAATGTGGAAGAAAAAGCAATGAGCAAAGAGCATAAAATTGAAGTGGGCTTATCCAACTGACACCTTAACAATTTAGATTGCTTACATAGTTTCAGAATTGAATACAGCTAGGAAAACTTTCTGAAATAATATTCAGGGCCAGGTACATAAGTTACACTTACTGCATGGTAAGGTGCTCTACAGCCATAACTGAACAGATGGTCAGGGCACATAGAATGCTGTAAAAATGGCAGATCCCTCTCTAAAATAACTTTGGATAGATGTGGTATCTGACTTCATTGCTGTAGGTTACTACACTGTAACAAACATCTGTACTGCATCCTACTGTGACTCGCAGTAGGTTTTATTCTGCTGACATCCAATGGAGAATTGTGGCATCTGGTCACTCCCCCTCACAGGCAGCAGTGTAGCCTAGGCCAGACCTCCGGAGCTGGGCCAGGCCGGGCCAGGCTGCCCCTGGGATCTCAGTGACATGATGTGGTGAAGCCCCTGTTTCTAACCTGCTCCACGCCCCCTCCCCCCCACCCCCCAGCTGTCTTGTTCCTTCCGGCCAATTATGAGCCACTGTCTGGTATTATTACTCAGTATGCTGATTCCATCTTTCCCATCTGGGCATTTGTAAAAATTGCAGCTTTCCATTAAGTGCTGTGCTGTCTGCTGGACACTGCATTCACATGGGGCTGCCCAAGATGTTCATCTTGTACAGTGTTGTTTTGTAGTGTCTGTATCCAGATCTCAGTTTATTCAGCTTCTTTATCAAGGTTGTACTCAATGGGGCTTCTTTCTCCCCTTATCTAAATTTAGAGCAACACACAAGGCCACAGTACTTAGCCTGCCAGACTCTCCACAGGCCCAGAAACATGGCAATAGGAGAGTGGTTAGAATGTGTATTCTTATGTCACTTGATTTAATGCCCTAGAGGATAGGGACATCCTCTGTGTGTATGTATGTATGTAAGTTGTGGGCTGTTATGAGTCTCTGTACATGGTTACATACGGTGTTGAGCTTTTTAGTGCGACAATTTCTGGACCATGCAGGAGCACACCATGTTGTGCTGGCTAAACGTCTTAAGGCAGCCACCCATGCGAGGTCCTGACTGCTGATCTTCTGAATGTGATGTTTATAGGTGAGGGAATGGTCTGTGACCCTTTGGTAAGTTGGAATATAGTCATAGGAAGGATGTAGTTGCCTACTCTGATATTCAGCATGCTCTTGGCTTGACAGTTGTCCATGTGGAAAACTAATGATACCGATTTATTGATGGTTCTTACTGACCTCATGTCTCTCAAACAACATCCCCAACCCCTACTCCACTGGCCTAGAATGAAGATGAGGCACCTGGCTCAGCCCCCCCACTGCTGTTGAGGCCTTAACAGCAGGGATCTGGGTTTTCCATTTCCCACAGAGAAATGGGAAATCCATGGTTTTTTATCAGGAAAAAAATTGATTTTCCCTTTTAGCAGAGAAACCCGTGGATTCCACACTTCTGCAAAGATCTCTGCAGGCTGGTGGAGCTCCAGCCTGCAAGAGCTGATTGTAAAAAGCACAGGAAATCCCCAACACTACTGGGGGAGGGGGAGAGGGAAAGGCAGGGCCTAAGGCTCTTACTCACCCAAGGCTTGGATCAGGCTCACTTCTTCCTAGAGTCTGTGAGGTAAGAGGAGCATGGGACTTGAGGCAGGGCTGGGGGGGAAGCCGGCTGGGGTCTGAGCTGGCTACAGGAAGCTGGCTGGGGAGGTGTTGGGGGAAGACATGGAGTGCCTGCCAGCATGGACCCAGAGCAGTGTGGTATCAGCCCTTCAGGGAAGCCACACATGGAGGCACAGAGCCCCCTCAGGCCGATAGTGCCGCTCTGGCTCCATGTGCTGCCAGCCAGGCGGGCACTTCATGTGGGGCTTTCCCTAACACGTCTTCCTCCCTCAACCACCAGCCAGCTTCCTGCAGGAGTTTCTCTGGCAGACACAGACAGATGCACACATGCAGGCACACACACACACCCGAGCAGGTAAGTGTGTGGGGGGAAGGGGCTAGGGGAGCCATATTGAGAAGTGTGGGGGAGTGTGACTCTATGTCCATTCCCAGAAGCAGGACCAGGGGGGAGAGGGCAGTGGTGTGCCCCTCGGGGCTGCACACACACTGCCTGGATGGCTGGATGGGTGGGAGGGGTTCGCACACAGTGACTGCCACTACCCCATGCTGCTGCCACTGCTGCTCCCCACACTGCTTTGCAATTCTGTGGGCAAGTGGTACAGGGTGGTGGCAGTGGGCAGTGGTACTGGGTGGATCACTGTGTGCAAGCCCCCCCATCAGATAGCCAGATGGTGGGGCAGGGCTCACAGGTGGCAGCTGCCACTGTCCCACACTACCACTATTGCTGCACTGCTTTGCTGCAGCCAGTCACACATGCGGCCCACAGAGAGGCACCGATGGGGTAGGGGGAGTTTGCACATGGCATCTGCTGCCACTGCAACCCATGCCATTTCACCACTTGCCTGCAAAACCACATGTTCAACCAGCCATGGCAAAGCAGTGGTGCTGTGGGGGGGGTGGGGGTGGCAGGGCACTGTTTGTGCTTGCCACTTTAAGAGCCTGGAGCTGGCAGCTGCCAGGTGCCTGATGAGGGCAGTCATTTTGAATCTGGGGCTGCCCATGTAAACAGGGCAGTTCTGCTGCTGGAGGCCACGCAACAATATTGCTTGGCCAGAGGGCTGCTGGTATCATCTGGAGGTAAGGGAGGAGCTGTAGGGGATGGTCAGGAGGCTCCTGGTTCTGGGCATGACCTAAAACTGCACCCTGCCAGGAGTGGGTGTCCTGGTGGGGCTCCCAGTGGCACAGGAGCCCCCAGGAAATACCAGACCAGTTACCACCCTGGTGAAAGGCGGGTCAGGGCACCTTAAACCCTAGCCCCCACACCTGGGTGGGTTACCCCTTGTTTGGAGGGTGGATCCCCGAAGAGAGAGAAAAGGTCATAGACTCGCACCTGTCTGGACTTCCCCTGACTGGTCAATTCTGGGGCCAGGACCGGAAGGGTCAAAGGGCTAGGGGCCCACTGCAAGGAATGCCCAAGAACTGTGCATCTGGTGTTCCAACTGGCCTGGAGGTGGGCCAGGGCTAGTGATCTGAAGGTCCTGGGGGGACCACACATGAAGGGGAAGCAGTTCAGGGAGCTATGCTGCCTAGTATGAGGGCAGATGAGGTTACCTGAGGAGATGAATCCAGGCAGGGTTCAATTAGGAGGATTCTGGGGCCCAGTGTGGGGGCCAGTGATGATAACATTGAGATGCCATCAGTGAAGCTTGGGCTGCAGTGTAGGGGAGGAATGGAGCTGCAGATAGCTCCCCCTGGCATTGGGGCAGGAAATGGGAAGCCTCCCACTTAATTACATCATTAACTAATTAACAACAAGGTGTGGTGGATGAGAAGGTGGGTAGTTAGCCCAGAAACCGGTGAGCAGGCCACAGTAAAATCGGCCCCGAGAAGGACCCGTCACAGGGTGGTAGTGTGGGGTGGTGGCAGCTGCCATGTACAAACCTCCCTCTTCCATCCAGCCATCCAGGCAGCGCATGTGCCGGCAACAGATGGGCACCACTGCCCTCGCCCCCCCAGCCCTGCTCCTGGAAGCGGGCACAGACACACTCCCCTGCCTTCTCAATCTGGCTCCTCCCAGTCCCTTCCCTTTCCCTCACCCCACCTCGTCCCCCATGCAAACTTACCTGTTGGGGGGGGGTGTCTGTGCCTGTGTGTGTGGGGCTGGGGGACTGTTGTGGGAGTGAGGGGCACCAGCAGGGCCAGGATGGGCTTTGGGGGGCCTTTAATTTTAACAATGGATTCTGGGGGTTTATCAGAGAATTTGCAATTCTTTTTATCAGGGAAAACCAGAATCACTGCTTATCAGTCTGTGTTACATGAGTGGGGCCAGAAATCTGGGTAACTGACAGCCCCATCCCTCAAGGCTGTATTGCTTTTCTGAGAGAGGCCAACATGTTTACCTGGATCCAGCTGACTCAAACCCTAACCCAAATAGACCCTGATGTACAGTGAAAGCTTTTTTTATAGCTCACAACTGAAACTGTATGTTTATACTGGTGATCCTCTGGGTGCTGTTTGGCAGAACAGCTAAAAATGAACACTGCTGCAATTAAGGTGCAGCTGGGAAATGGGAATTTTCCCTAGCAAAACCTACCCCACTCTCTCCCTTCCTCTTCTCCTGGAGAACTTGAGAAGGCTCATGCCTCTGGGCCCTGATGCTTGGGTTTTCCAGCCCTCCTGGCTCCCACAGCAGAGATGGAACCCAGGCATTTGGGTTTTCCTATCTGGGAGGTGGAACATGTTGAGTGTCAGGGCAGGGGCACTCAAAGCCCTCCAGTCCTACTCATCCAGGTCCATGTGGGTGAGAAGCTACTTGGCTAGGGCTTCATGGATCTGGACAGCCTGCCACTGTGCAGGCCTGGGGTCTCCAATATCAACATGGGGGGAAATACAGCCATCTGCAACATGCATGTGCACATGCACATACAGTGAGCATAGGATGCATTTGGTAGGCATACATGGGATGGCCAGCTGATGGCTCATGGCAGTGATGAACTGCTACAGCATAAGATCCAGGTGGGCAGTCATAATGTCTCCACCAAACAATCAGGGGTGGCTCAGCCTTTCAGCTCTGCGTGGAAGTCTTCAACAGCCTCAGGATCCCACAGGGGATGCTGGGAGGCATGCAAGACCCCCCCATATCTGTTGGACTTGAGCCACTGAGTCAGGCTCTGAGTCCCCGTCCCCCAGGGGCTAGTGTGTATTCTGCCTCCTCACAACCTAATCATAGGTTTAGACTAAACGTAAAAAGTTAGAGTGATTCTACTGTTGGCTTCTTGAACACCTGTACTAGCCTAGATGTTTAAAACTGAAATGAAGTTTACGATGGCACTATCTGTTTGCCTGTAATCTGACACTGCTGAGGGGGGAAAAAATGACAGTTTGAAAGTGTCAAATACCTGGAAAGCTCTGGGCATGTCAGATTCTGATCTCACTTTAAATCAACACAAGCCAAAATAACTCCATTTTAGTAACTGAATTACAACCAGAACTGAGGAGTCAGCTCCTCCATGGGTATAAGCTGGTATAATTCCACTGACTTCAGGGACATGAAGCTCTCACAATTGTATGCTCCTTTTTTTCTGTGTAAAAACAGTCCTTACCATTAATTCTATATAAATTATATTTTTCTTTGTGACCAGAACATGTCATTTTATTTGATCATTTTGAGAATCCAAATCTTATCAGGCCTACTGTCTTATTTCTTTTAAAAGACTATCGCCAGGAGAGAGAAAGAGATATAGTCAATAAATACCCTATTTCCCTGTGCACAACTAGTCTTAGTAACATATTAAAGTCCTACTTACTTTAGCAGCTTTTACACTGTGAAATTGAAATTTTGTATAATCTTTACTGGAGCTGCTTTCTTTTTCTTCCTTAAAGAAAGATACTCAGGTTGCCCCACTGGGAGACTGGCTGAGTTTGTACGGTGCATATATGAATTAGAAACAAATAGTTTTCATTTCCTAAGTTCTTATAAGACTGTTAATGGTTAAGCCTTCCTAAGGGATTGGGCTTTCTTCTTTACTCCTTCTCTCCTGCATCTAGAAGAAAAACATTTTTACTTCATAGAGTCACTAGAAAAAAAATGTTACCTTGTGAATGACCCTTGACTGTACTGGTTCTTTCTACTGACCCCAGGTTAAAGGATAGCAAGATAGCTCAAGCCTGCTTTCTGTCAGAGTTTCCTTTCTACAGGAACTCCTGGAGATGGCTTGGTGGGAATCCAGTGATAAAAACTGGAACTCACTTCTCACTTACAGAAAGGAAAACAAAACCGAGGAAAGAATGTTTCCTGCTACTCTTTGGTCAGTCGATAAGCTTAATTGGCTAGGTCTGTCTGCTGTACATTGATTGTACCTACTAATAAAAGAGCTATTGATTGGCACTTTATTTAACAGTGGCTTGCATGGACTATAGTTCCTGCTAATGTTATTGCTACATCAACCCTTTCCTGTTCCTTAGCTCTTTAGTATTATAAATTATGTCAAATGCCAACAACATTTTCAGTGTTCTTGGACTTTTGGACAGTTTCCTCTATACGTTTTTGACCTCTTCGGTACACAGTGTGTCATCCTATTAGGTGTAAAAGATGCTTAATAGGATGCAGGAAGAATGTAGCTGCTAAGTTATTATTAAAAAGTACTATAATTGTTATGGCTACACTTTATGTTTTAATTGGACCTCAGAAATCAAATAAAGTGATATTCTTTGACATCTATTTAATGTGACTGTGATTAGTAGGCAGTGCTGGCAGATTAATGGAGACAAATACCTATACCTGGAAACTTGCACCATTTTTGTAACCTTGCTAATACCAGTAGAGGTCAGTGTGCAGTTTTCCTAGTTCATTGGTAGAAGTCCACTGTGGTGCAAATAGCTGGTTCCTAAAGAAATGGATAAAAATCTTAGAGTGGAAACCTAAAAACAAACATCTCCAGATTTCATACTTGTAAGATGTACATGATCGTTGTAACTGGCAGCTTTGTAACCAGCCTAGAGTAGCGCACGAAGTTTTAAATGTAATTGGTATGGTGGTGCTGCTTCTGTTGAAGTCCGGCAAAAATCCCATTAGTGATGGACATCGGCTGGAGGTACATAAGAAGTATTCTTACTTATCTCTGTATAGCTAGGTTTTTAACTTTTATGCACTCAGCTGAAATGTGAGATCTGGATTCAGTTTCTGTTGTTACAACCGCTAAAATGGGGATAATGATAACTTCTTTCTCTTCCTATGTCTGTTTAGATTGTTCAGATTTTAGAGCCAAATCTTCTTTGAACTGAGGTAAAGAGTTTAACAGTCAGTCCATTTGTTACTGAGGTCTCTCTGTGTTCCTGTAATACAAATGATATTAAACAATATGTTAACTTAGTACATTTCTAAAGAAAATACCTTTAGAAATCTGCAGAAATTCACACTGCATGGATAGTAACAGTAAGAAGTAATACACAGTAGCACATTTTTATTCCTTTCTTTGGCTAAGAGCAGTATAATAATGAAATAAAGACAAAGAATGCCTATTTCTGTTGAAAACATTCTGGTGGCTTGAATTCATAGGAAGCTGGTCATTTATCTAGATGTATTAGTCATGTTTTGCTTCTTGTTGGCTTATCAGTTTTTAATGTGTTGCTAAGGGGTTAGATTATTTGTATATTTTTAACTTTCCAATTTAAGGGCCCATTTTCTTACTCAAACAAAACTTACTTTAACTCATTGTTTGTAGGACAAGGGACTAAATGTTTAAATTGCGATATTGGTTACCAATTATAAGAAATTATTACTGAATTAAGCAATTCTGAGTTTTCCATAATAAGGACAAGGACATAATATCACGCTCTAGCAATTCTGTGGGTAGTGAAATATTTATATAGACTTGATCCTACAAATTGTCAGACAGAAACAAACTCCTTTGAGACCAATGGGAGGGAGTGATGGCAGGAGGACCACACAGTTAATCCAGATGGGCCATATTTCTGTTATATTCAGTTACTATTTGGGTGTTGAAATAAAAGACGAGATAAGGACTGAACTCTTGAAAATCTGGTGGTAAGTATCTCAATGGAGTCATAATTGTTGAGATCCTGTGTTTTGGAGAGGGGGCAGGGGATGTTTGATGCTGTAGATTTCTACGGATCTGTAGATCTGCATTTAGGATGGAATAATTATATGCACAAATACTAACTGGGGAATGAGCGGCTAGACTGCAGTGCTGCATAGAAAGATCTAGTGGTTACAGTATACGGTAAGCTGAATGTAACCCAACAGTGTACACTCTTTTTGCAAAGGAAGCCAAAAGCATACCATGCTACTAAAGGAGAATCCTTTGCAAATCAGAGAAAGTGATACTTCTGCTCTATTGAACACTGGAGTACTGTGTCCAGGTTTGGACCCCTTTCTTCAAGGAAGATGTAGAGAGTTTGGAAAGAGTCCAGTGCAGAACAAAAAAAGTGATATGTGTCCTGGGAAGCAAGGCTTATGAGGAAAGGCTGAAAGAACTAAGAGTATCCTTATTTAGTCTGGAGAAGAGACGACTAGTGTGGGGGTGGGATTTGAATGCAATTTGCAAATACCTAAAGGCTGATTATAGAGAGGATGGAAAAGAACTTTTCTCTGGTTCTAGGGAACAGAACTAATAGCAATAGCCTCAAGATGCAGCCGGGGAAATTTAGTTTGGAAATAAGAAGGAACTCTCTGACTATGAGAGTGGCCAAGCATTAGGACAGGCTGCCTAGAGAAGTTGTGAAATCTGCATCCTTGGACGTTTTCAAGAGCAGGTTAGACAGTCGCTTGATTGGGATGTTTTAATCATGGATGATCCTATTCTGGAGGGGGTTGGACTAGATTATCTCATGAGATCCCTTCCAGTCCTATTGTCCTTTGATCCCACAGATCCTGGCAACAATTAAGAATAATCTGCTTTATTTTTTATTTCTATTGTTACACAAATCCAGTTGCAGTAACTTGCAACAAATTGAGCTTGCACGTAACTTACTCAGGGGCTATTCTTGAAGCATGTACAAGTCAGGAGTTTACAAAATGTTGAGATTAGATATAGAGATGTATATAGCTATATCTAAAATATATATTTTTTGATTAATATGCTACAAAGAAATAGCTTATAAAAAAGGGCGTGGTGAGTTCATTGGAACTGCGCTTTTAAAGCTATGAGAAGTGCATATATGAGAGGCGCATATATATCTATATCTATCTATCGTCTATGTCTATGTCTATATATATCTATATCTATATATATGCACACTTCTCATAGCTTTAAAAGCGCAGGTCCAATGAACTCACCACACCCTTTTTTATAAGCTATTTCTTTGTAGCATATTAATCAAAAAATGTCTATCACAATTTGTCTCCATATCATCATTTCAGAAGGGTAGAAAGGGTATCTTCTAATTCCAAAGATGATAGAACATATTACAGAAAATAATCTTAATAAATATAAAGTCCTGTTTCCCTGTAACTAAAATACTGTCCCTACATATGATTTTCTCTCTCCTTTCGATAATTCTAAAATTATTGAAATTTAAATATTGCTTAAAGGGGAGAAATATTGAAATCAATATGTAAATACATAGAGATCCAAATATGTCAGGATGAGTAATGCATATTCTGAGAGAGATAAACATAACAATGCTTTCTTCTTGCATCCAGATTCTTTATCTCTGCACCCTTGTTTATGTTCCTTTACCCTTGACATAAGGGCATTCATGCTAATGCATGTTGTGGGAGAGTCTTATGGCTAGCCGAGAAATTGCAGCCAGAAAAAAGAACAAGATATTATAGAGCTGGAGACCAAACCAGCTTTGCTTCAAACATCTAATCTTTGCTAAATCTAAATTAGTAGGAATTCTATATATTTAATGTCAGAGAGATATGGGTCTTATTGATACTGAGAGTTCAGTTAAACATATTTTGATAGTTTTGCAAGCAAAACAAATGTTTCAGTGACAAATGATAATTTTTAAAAAGATTGATAAAATAAAACCAGGTTTTAGTAAAATGTATTTGGTTCTGAAAACTCATTTTACTGAGGCTGGAAAAATTTACCCAAAAAACCCCACAAAACCGAAAACAGTCTCTGAAACCATTAATAGTTTCTGTTCCATTTTGGGGGCAAAATATTAAAAGATAAAATCTGAATATTGAAAAAAAAGATTCAAAGAAAACAAATGGCATTTGGGGATCAGTTCTCCTGGTATTTGATTAGCATTAGCACAGGAAGGGTGTGACTATTGACATAAAGGATCAGCCCTGCAGTTGGTATAGCTTCATTGATTTCATTAAAATAATGAGCTCATTAGAGCTGTACTGATTTATACCAGCTGAGGATCCAATCCAGAGAACCTTATGCAGAAGTAACATCCACTGTAATTTTTTTTCAAATTTAAATTTACTCATTGCAGTACAACTTAGTAACCTGGAAGTAAGGCGTTGGGTTTTTTTTTTTCATTCCCTGCATCTGAAATCTGTAAAGCTAGATTATACTGTATTGCAATCACTGAGCCTTCAGGATGCTTGTAATATATGCAATTTTTTCATTTTTATTTTGTGAAGTTCACATCCCAATTTTACTACTATACCATCATCACTGCAAAGCCATTGTGCTTTGTTTTACAACTGTACATTGAATCACATTATAATTACCCTTCTAGACATCATTTGTCTATAAATCTTTAAATACCTTGCATCTGATTCTAATGTAATAAAAAAGCAGTGATGTAAATTGATGTACTTCATTACATTTATTGTTGTATAGTGAAGGAGGTGGGGAAGATTCATAAAAGATTTAAATATCCTTTATATCTGTGGGATTTGAATATGGCTGTTAGGAATTAGAGGATTTTTCAAGGCGTTCTCTAAACCTGAAGGATGTCAGACAATCTAGGACTCACCCAACATAATTACACATGCTTAACAAGAACTGATGAATATTGCACATCATTGGTTAGTGGTACAAAGGTTTTTGATGCAGTGGTATTTGGACATTCATTCCAGTGGGTTCCTTGGCACGAGTGAGTCTAAATTGATAGACTTCCTTAACAAATATATATAAAAAAATAAATATTGGATTTCAGGTTTCATGATAGAAGGAATAATGGTAAATTGAATTTTTACTTAAGAAAAAGTTTATTTTGTGGAGACCTGTATATTTTGTCAGAAAAGCATTCTGAGATTAAGTTCCTAATGATCTCTATTTAGTATACAAGCCAAGCGCACATGCCCTCAAGATGGCACACTCTTTATGAAAGGTGTTGTGGCTAAGTGGATTTGACTGGACTTTACTATAGTTGAACTGTGAATTCTCTTTCCAGATTTGTCATACCTTGTACAGTCTGCTTTTTTAACAGCATGCAAAGTGGGTGCAGCTGTACATGCATCCCTCCTAGGATGTAGATCTTTGAACAATACTAAAGGTTGGAAAAATTGCAAGTATTAAGGCTATTCAGCATGGCTAGGTACAGACATTCAAAAAGCCTGAGGTAGAATAGATCAAAGTTATGCATTTTTCTGTAAGTGGTATAGTTTAGATGGGTAGTGGATACAAAGCACATTTACCTTTTGGGGGATGGGGGAATCTTAGATCAGGTTCCACCATTTTTAAACCCGTCTGTGTGTGCTGAACTTCTGTTCTATTATGGGTATAGACCAGTTTCTGATCACTTATACTAGTAAAAGTGTAATGTCTGTAACTGGCCCATGAGTTTTACCCATTTTTTCCTGACTTCCAGTTCAGTATTCCACTGTTATTACTATTAGCACCTAGGGGCTCCAAGGAAGTCATTAAGTTAATCATTAAATAAGCATATACTAAAAGATGGCCCATGCCCCAAAGAATCTACAGTGTTAATTGAAGACAAAACTCAGTGCAGGTGAGCCAGATATAGTGGAAGCAAACAACAGGGTGATGGTTATATGAACATGTTTATATAAATTTCAGTGCACACAATTTGTAGACATAGATCACAGCTTGTCACCTACTTAATCATTATCTAGGTCAGAGAAAGTAGCAAAGTTTCCAGTTCCATAATTCTGTCTTGAAACACTATAGACAACTCAGAAGAATGTGTGCTGCAGCACAAGAGGCACTGGACAATTTAAGGAGTCTGAAAGTGCTAATAAGCTTGTGCATGTTGCAATTGTCAGGGCTTTAAAAACCAATCAAATCTTAACAGATTTTCATCTGGACAGTGAAATGCCAGGGCCTAGGAACATCCCCTGTCTACCTGCAACTGCCTGTAGCAAACTACCAGGCAGCTTATGCTTTAAACTAGCAAAAAAATAGAACCATGCAACATTTGCAGTGATCTTACTATAACAGTTTCTACTGCTTATAAATGTAGGGGTGGCATCCCTACCCTTAGCAGCATCTCATGTACAAAAATGACATCATTGTGCTTTAACTCTTTTAAAGATGCAGTTGAGAATGTTGAATGAGTGCGTAGGCCAAATAAAATAAAAGCCAAAGATAGAGGGCTGGGGAACAGAGAGGTATATCCAACTTGTTCAATATCTTTAAAATTAAATTCAAGAACCCAAAAAGAGCCAGTAAATAGCCAATTTAAAAAGTAGTGCAAGTCTTGCTTTTACATGTTCCTTTCTCCTGTCCTTTTACTATGAACTGCCCTCTTGAATGGAAATGCAATTATATAATCAATGAAAAGTAAAAATAAACTGGCACACTCCAAATGTATTTTAAGCACCATGTAATTGTGCAGTAGCACTAGGATGCAGCAGTGTGCATTTTACAGTGTGAACCTCACAAGCCACCCATGGCATATATTAATTGCCCCATAAAACACTACCTGTTGTGTCTTTCTAGCTTAACATGCTACACAGCTGTACCAGCTTGATTTATGTACTTAACAGGCTTGTACTACTTATAATGAATGTTTTTTAAAAAAACAGATATCAAAATGGTGACAGTGAAGAAAGATAATGCTATAGAATTTCCATTAACCAGGAAGACTTACTACAGATTAAGTACCTGTTATAAATGTGTAATGTTTTTCCATCAAAGTAATTCTATTTTTAAAGAACTTGCCTATTTGTCTGATTTAAGGTAAGGGTATATCTAAGAAGTCTTTATTTTAGTTGACTGTATAAATATCAGAACACTTGAAAAATCTCATACTGTACATACAGTATCTTTAGTACATGCATCCCTTGTTAAGCCTTCCAGTTGCTGTGATATCAGTCATTCCTTCTGGATGTTTTCACATTCATTCTACTAATTGAAAACAATAGAATGGACCTTTTGACTATCAAAACTCCCAGTCATATTTTCAAAGCTCTTTGGAGCTAGGCTGTCACTAAATATAACTTGAATAGTCGTTTGACACCAGTTTTTCTTACCCGCTGGTCCCCAAAGTTCTGATAATGTTCAACCTTTTATTATCCAAACCTTCCAAGTACTCTCCACTCCCCAACCCACCCTCCAAGATGCCACCTTTTCCCTTTCTGTTTCAAACTAAGCCAGGTCTTTTTTCCCTTCCGTTACTTCAACCATCCATTCCCTTCAACTACTAGTAAAACAAGTTTTCCAACTGTGTGTGATGTTGAGTTCTACTCTCCTATTTTTTTCTACCTCTGAACTTGGAAACTCTTTGTCAGAGGCCAACAAAATTTTGGCAACATAATGTTATCCCGTCCACAGGGGTGTTTGGAAATATAGTCAGCCAATTTGTCCCCCATGCAGTAAGAAATTAATTTCTTTTTAGATTAAATCAGAACCTTGATTCTCCTTATGCAACAATTTATTTTTTTGCACTTTGTGGACACATCCAGATGAGTGTGCTTGTGCAGCTTGTGGGGTTGCAAACTGCACATGGTGCACATGCAGCCATTCACCACACTGCTAATTTGCAACATGGTGCCAAAATTTGACACTGGGAAATTCCACTGTCAAAAAAAGTCACAGCAAAAAACAGACACAGAGGCTGGGTCGTACAGGGAGATTGTCGCAGAGCACTCTAGTGCCCTGTGCCTGAGAGCAGAAACAGCTCGGGAGACACCCCTAGTGGCAAGAAGGGGGAGGCCCAGCTGCCCTTTACCAGGGCAGCCAGAGTCACAGGTGCTGGTTGCCAGGACAACCGCTGGGGAGCCAGCTGACAGGAAGGGGCAGGTCCTGGCCCATATAAGCCCAGGTGTGAGGCCAGAAGGGCAGTTCCCCTCTGGCGGCTGAGGGAGGAGGAGCTCAGCCAGTGTACACAGAGGGGAGAATCCTGACTGCATGAGCAGCCCCTGGTCACTGCTATGGGTTGGAGTATTTTCCTGGTAGGGACTGAATGTTGTTTGGCTGGATGGTTTAGCTTTTTATGTTCCAGCCTTTTTGTGCTTTTGCATTCACTGTTTTAACCGGAGGACTGGGTGAGGCTATTAGGGGTTGGAGGAGGCCTCATAGGGACTCCATGGTAGCGTGGGAATCCTGGTGGCATTTTAGGGTGTGGCATTTTAGGGTGCACTGACCCCAGCCCCAGAGCGTGGGGGGGGGGGGGCAGTGAGGAGCCCAAGGGAGGTAAAGGAGAGGGCCAAATCACAGCAGGGCCCAGGTCAAAACCACATCAGTACCAACTGCGAGGCTTGGGCTGCGGTGTAAGGGAGGAAAAGGAGCTGCAGATAGCACCCCCCCAGCACCAGGGCACATAAAGTGGGCAGCCTCCTGCTAATTACATTAATCAATTAAGATCAAGGCATGGCAGGTGAGTAAGCAGGCGGTTGGCCCATAACAAGAGGGCGGAGTCACCAATCGGAAGGCTCCAGTAATGATACTTCTGTCACAATGGTGCATTGGCTGGGAAGATTTTATACAGCAGCATGCATCATAAGACGCTACTTTGCCCATATGAAGAAGAGAGCCCTTGGGTCCATGCAGAAAAAGAAACGAGAACAGACTCTATTCCCCAGCCCGGACTCAGGGAAACAAGTTTTGGATCAGCTACATCTAACAGTGCAAGGCCTATTGGACCAAGCCACAAGGCAACAGACCCTGTTAACCGCCATGATCAAAAGCACCCGACCCCAGCCAACGATGCAGGTGGGATTGTGCAGCTACGGAGCCAGAGTCAACCCCAAGGTGAGAGACGAGCCCCCCGCACTGTTAGTGGAAGTAACAATAGAGGGGGAAAAAAGGCGTAGCTGTACTGGACTCAGGCTTACGGCAGACACTGGTGCAGAGCTACCTGCTACCAGCAAAGGAGAGGGGAAGAGTGGACCATGTGAGGATGCAGTGCTGGTGTGGGGATGCCCTCATTTTTGATAGGGTGAGAGTCACTCTGCAAGTAGGCAACAAGACCTGCTGGATGCTAGTGTGGGGTCGCAGAACATTTACCCTACCCAGTAGTACTGGGCTGCGACTGCCCAGGTTGCTAGAAGAAATAGTTGGCGTGAGGTGCGAGGAGACTGCGGAGGGTTTCGTGGGTGAAACTGTGCAGTCTCCCCCCGAAGAGAAAGCTGAACAAAGGTTGGATGTTGCCCATTTGTGGGAAGACTGACATTTTCAGCTGGAGCAGAGTCAAGAGACGGACTTTCGGTGGGCGCTGCAGGAACACCTTGCTCAGGTACCATAAGGTATTGAGACTGGAACCGATGAGGACAACCCCGAGGTTCGAGGTAAGAAATGGCCTCCTATACTGGATTGAGCAAAGGAAACCAAAAGGTGGGGAGGTCGCTCAGCTGTTGGTCCTGCGGCGGTATCAACGGGCCTTATTGAAGGTGGCTCATGAGCTCCCCATGGGCAGGTATCTGGGCTGGGACAAAACAGAAGCACACATACGGGCAAGGTTTTTTAGGCCAGGATTGATGTGGGAAGTCACAAGATATTGCGCTTCATGTCCTGTCTGCCAAAAAGTAAACCCAAGGCTGCCCCCAAAGGCTCCTTTAATTCCAATGCCTCTGGTAGAGATTCCCTTTGAGAGGGTGGCAGTGGACATCATGGGGCCACTTCCCCCGGAGTAGCAGTGGGAACCAGTATATACTAGTGCTGTTAGACTATGTGACTAGGTACCCGGAAGCGGTACCAATGTGGATGGTGTCCACGTCAAAGGTGGCGAATGAGCTGTTGAAGCTATTCTCCTGAGTAGGACTCCCTAAGGAACTACTGACTGATCAAGGAATGAACTTTACATCACGCATATTCGAAGGAGTGAGTAAAGCCTTGGGGATCAAACATCTGAAGACAACTGTATATCATCCCCAAACAGATGGGCTCGTGGAACATTTTAATCAGATGTTGAAGCAAATGCTAAAAGTTTGTGGTTGAGAGCCCGCAGAAGTGGGACAAAACGATACCACCTTTGTTTGCTGTAAGAGAGGCACCCCAGGCCTTGACTGAGTTTTCACTGTTTGAGTTATTGTATGGCCAGCAACCAAGAGGGATTCTGGTTCTAATTAAGGAGGGTTGGGAGGAACAGCAGAATAGAGACCAGAATGCCCTCCAATACGTGATCCAATTGTGGGAACGCCTTGAAGCGGCCCAGAACGTGGTGGTGGGAAATCTCAGAGAAGCCCAGCAATGACAAGCATGGCATTACAACTGAGGCACCCAGGAAAGGAGATTTGACATGGGGGACTACGTGCTGGTTCTACTGCCAGACAGTGAGAGCAAGTTACTTGCCCGGTGGCAGGGACCCTATGAGGTCGTACGCCAGGTGGGGCCTGTGGACTATGAGGTGTACCAGATAGACAAGAAGAAAAAGGAGCAAGTATACCATGTCAATATGTTGAAGAGGTGGGAAGACTGGGAGGGTATATATTTAGCCCCTCATCCCAAAGAGTTGGAATTGGGACCTACATTAACAGAGGGAAGTGGGCCAGGGGACGTAGAACTGGCCACGTGACTGTCGGAAGAACAGAGAAAACAGGCTGCCAAGTTAGTCAAGGAGTATGAAGATGTATTCCAGGGAACCCCTGGGGAAGCCCGGGGCCTGGTGCACGAGATAAAAACCCCTCCGGGCCAGGTAATACGTGAGAATTGGAGATGGATTCCCCAGCAACTCCAAGACCCGATTGTAACTATCTTATAGTTTTTAGCAAAGACTTTATATTATTTTCCCTTTTCTGTATAACTGC
>NW_017728915.1:10720326-10725765 GCF_001723895.1 Crocodylus porosus
GACACCCTATAGATTAAGAGACACTAACTACTTACTCTAAGTCGTCTACTTGTGCCAACTCGGCGAACCTCGAGGGCGGCTAAGAGCTACCTCAATCCCGCCCCACAAGCCGCGCGCTCGCACAACTCCGCAAAGCCTGCGGCTCCCCTAAGTGGTGCCGGAGCCGCTAGCCTGGCATTTTGCCACACCAATAAGAGCAGAGATTACAATGATGCTACAGAAGAATATTATTTGTGAATCTCACTGGCGACTGGCGGAGTCCCATCATGATGGTACCTAAGCCTGATGGGAAAATCTGCCTCTGTATCGACTACCAGAAGGTGAATGCAGTGGCTAAGTTTGACATCTATCCTATGCTCTGAGTGGACAAACTGGTGGAAAGCATCGGGCAAGCTAACTACATCTCCACGTTAGACCTGACCAAAGGTTACTGGCAGGTCCCAGTGGCCCCCGGAGATCAGGAAAAGACATCATTCACCACCCCGTGGGGTCTTTTTCAATTTGGATGAATGCCGTTTGGATTGCATGGAGCTGTGTCCATGTTCCAGCAGTTAATGGACAGAGTTTTGGCTCCCCGTGGGGGTTACGCTGCAGCGTACATTGATGACATTGTTATATACACTGAGGGCTGGGCTGAACACCTCACCACACTGAGAGCAGTACTATGAGATTTAAGAAGGGCCGGGCTGACAGCCAACCCAAAGAAATGTATGGTAGGGGAAAAAGGAAATGCAATACCTGGGGTTCCTAGTAGGAAGTGGGAAAGGTGAGATCTTTGTTGAGTAAAGTGGAGGCGTTGCGGAGATAACAAGCACCCCATACTAAAAAGCAAGTGAGGGCTTTCTTGGGATTGGCCGGGTATTATAGAAAGTTTATACCTCACTTCACAGACGTAGTGGTACAGTTAATGGACATAATAAAAGCAGGGGCTCCGACCAAAGTGGAATGGACATCAAAGGCAGAAAACACATTTCAAGCAGTGAAGGATGCTTTGTGCCTACAACCACTCTTGTATACTCTGGATTTCAATAAACCTTTCCTGGTGCAGACCAATGAGTCAGATGTGGCTATAGGAGATGTGTTGGTACAGAAAGAAGGAGAAGAAGAACACCCTATAGCCTACATAAGTAGGAAATTACACCCACCAGAACGGAGTTATGCCACAGTGGAGAAAGAGTGTCTGGCAATTTAAGTGGGCTATTGAGACACTAGGATATTACTTGTTAGGGCGGCGGTTCACCTTGGTCACTGACCACACGCCTCTGCGCTGGCTGCAGAGCATGAAGATGGATAACGCGAGGCTGATGAGATGGGCCCTTAGTCTGCAGCCATATTGTTTTGAGGTAAAGCACCACCCTGGAACCCAAAATGTAAATGCTGATTTCTTCTCAAGACAATATGAGGAAGAAGTGGGGCCACGAAGAACAGGGGGATGCCAGATAAGGGAGAAAAATAGAGAGGTGACAGGGAGGCGGACTCCCAACAACTGTAGTGATGCACCTGCCGCCTCCGTCAGAGGGGAACGCTAGGCCCAGAACCATCCACCGGAACACGTAAAATGTAGAAAGAAAACAGGCCTAAGCAGCACCCTACAAAGCTTGGCTAGTGTGGGGGGACTACCTGTGGCGGGTAACCCCCAACAAGTCCCACATGGTGTGCCTTGGGTAAAAGGTGAGTAGGAGGCACCTGAAAACCTCCACCTCCTGTACCTGAATTGCTGGGTGCCTGGGAAAGGGCTGAGAGGAGAGCCCCAGAAGGATGGAGCACCTGGCGAGAATGAAGACTCGGCTTGGTGAGTCTGGAGTTCAAGGGGGGAGGTGTGTCGCAGAGCACTCAGCTGCCCTGTGCCTGAGAGCAGAAACAGCTTGGGAGAGACCTCTAGTGACAAGAAGGGGGAGGCCCAGCTGCCCTTTACCAGGGCAGCCAGAGTCACAGGTGCTGGCTGCCAGGACAACCACTGGGGAGCCAGCTGACAGGAAGGGGCAGGGCCTGGCCTATATAAGCCCAGGCGTGAGGCTAGAAGGGCAGTTCCCCTCTGGCGGCCAAGGGAGGAGGAGCTCAGCCAGTGTAGACAGAGGAGAGAACCCTGATTGCGTGAGCAGCCCCTGGTCGCTGCTATGGGTTGGAGTATTTTCCCAGTAGGGATTCAGTGTTGTTTGGCTGGACGGTTTAGCTTTTTATGTTATAGCCCAGGGGCTCTGTGTTTTTGCATTAGCTGTTTTAACTGGAAGACCGGGTGAGGCTATTAGGGGTTGGAGGAGGCCTCATAGGGCCTTCACGGTAGTGTGGGAACCCTGGTGCCAGAGAGGGCATGGCATTTTAGGGTGCACTGACCCCAGCCCCAGAGCGCGGGGGGGGGGGGGGGGGGGGGCAGTGAGGTGCGCCAGAGCGCGGGGGGGGTGTGTGCAAATCACAGCAGGTCCCAGGTCAAAACCATGTCAGTACCATATGCGAGGCTTGGGCTGCCATGTAGGGGAGGAAAAGGAGTTGCAGATAGCGTCGCCTGGCACCGGGGTGCATAAAGTGGGCAGCCTCCCGCTAATTACATCCATCAAGATCAAGGCAGGTGAGTAAGCAAGCATTTGGCCCATAACAGGAGGATGGAGTCACCAACAGCAAGGCTCCAGTAACGATACTCCTATCACAATGAAGATCCTGTCATCACCCCCAACATCTGCTGCCGCACCTGGGCCTGGGCTACCACCAAACACTGGTGGGAGCACACTGTCCTCCCCACCTGGAACAACGGAAGCTGGGTGGAGACCCTCAGGTTGTCAAGGGACATATTCATGCATCTGATGGTCCAGATGGCCCCTAACATCAAGCATCAAGACACTGTGATGTACCCAGCCCTCACCCCAGAGACAGTGGAGACATGTAAGGAGTGCATGGAGGTGCATATGCACCCCCTGAGAGTGCTGGTGCACCCCCTGACTGGCTATGCTCCCCGCTTAGGTTATGGGCAGCGGGGGCAGGTGGGAGCGCTGGTGCCTTCTCTGAGTGTTGGCCAAGGAGTGGGAGCACTGGATGTAGCACTGCGGCGACTTCCGGAAGCACTGCAACAGCTTCCCTGTTGGTGAGTTTTGCCACAGCAGGATTCCACGCTCCCCCTCCCCCTCATCAGCAAGATTGGCTACAGGGGGATGATTGCTAACTGGGTACTGGGGAGGGAGCACATGCCCCCCACCCCTGACTAAGGTGGCACCAGTCACCCATGCCCGGAGAAATCTGTGGCCATACTATCCTGAGCCTAGCCATGCCTGCCAGCCTCAGGTACATGACCCAATCCTTTGGGGTGGGAAAGTGCACTACTGACCAGGCTATTCTGGATGTTTGTGGGGCCATCCAGGACACCCTGGTTGACCCCAAGGAAGTGGTAGTGGGGTTTGGGGCCATTGGGTTCCCCAACTGTGTTGGAGTGCTCCATGGGACCCACATCCCCATCCTCTGCCCCCTGAGGGAGGGCAGAAGTACATCAACTGCCATAGTGCCCACTCGGTGGTGCTTGAAGTAGTCATAGACTATCACAACCGCTTTACACCCTTATACACCGGGTAGGCTGGGAGCGCCTATGATGCCCTCATGCTGCACCACTCGCCACTCCCAGGACTGATGGAGGCATGAACCTTTGCCCCAGGGATCCAGGACCTAATCAATGGGGACATCACCATACCACCACTGATAATGGTGGATTCTGCATACTCACTCCTTCCTGGCTGATGCACCCCTTCCCAGGACCCATGGATGCCCAGCAGCAGCACTACAATGAGGCCCTTGCCTACTGGTGATGCATTGTCAAAAAGTTGTTTGGCCAGTTGAAGGGGCACTAGCAGAACCTCACTACCTGCCAGGAGGCAGTGCAGCAACACATACCCCACATCATCACCGCAGCATGTCCTGCATTATGTGTGCGTGTTCTGGGGAGAGATCTTTGAGCCCCAGTGGATGGAGGAGGCTTGCCATGTATCACAGCACATCCAGCAGCAAATACAGCAGAGGCCCTACCTGTGCACAAACCCAACTTAACCCAGAAAGCAATGAAAACTGTGTAGATGTGTCCCAGGGAAATGAGAGATGGTACTGAGAGGCAGGAGAAAGAGGGAGGAGGCACAGTGAGGAGAGACTTAAGGGTTGGTGGCCCTGTGACCATCCCGTGTGCAGGGGCCACAGTGATATGGCCCAGGGAGAGGCTGCTCTGTGGAAACCACTGCTGGTTGGCCTGGGCCTGGGAGAGGGGGAGGCAAGACCTGTGCCTCTTGACGGCCATGGTGGGTCTGTGGGGCTTGGTGGGGTGCCAGCTGTGACATCATCCAGCCAATCTGCTCCCAGATGAGCCCTGTCCCTGGTGCTGGGGGTACAGGGAGGCCAGATGGCTGTGGTGGGGCTGGCAAAGCCTGGCACACAGTAGTAGAAGTAGCTGTGGCAGGGATAGAGGTCACGAGCTGCTTGGTGACTCTATGGTTATGCACTACTGCCACATCAATGGAGGCCCTATGTTGGTGTATCTCCTCTAAGTTCTCCAGGACCAGCTTCTGCCCCCCCTCAATCTGGGTGACCTGGCCCTCTGGGGCCATCCTCCTGGCCTGCACCTCCTCCATGGCCACAACATGGTCATGGAAAAAATGGTGGTGCTTCTGCAGGTCCTGGTTTCAGAAGTTCTGAGCCTCCCAGTGGTGTGCCTACTACATCCAGAGCACCTCCTTCTGCCAGCTCTCTTGCTGGGTGAGCTGGTCCTGCCATAAGTGGAGCATCCAGATAGCCCCTGGCATCTGAGAGGCTTGGTGGGTGGCTCCTGGGCAATGGTCTTTCCTCTGGGAGATGGGCTGTCTGAAGAGAGAGCAAATGGAGGGCCTTCTTCAGCTACAGCAACATGACATAGGGGAAGAACAGGCCTTGGTGAGAGTCACCAGGGAGTAGCCTCACTCTTGGGTGCAGAGTCAGACAGATGGCCCCTAAGCCAGGGCCATGCAGGCCTGACACCCTAACAAGGGTCATGGCAATCCTGGGATCTCTGGTTGTCCCCTCCCTCTGTGTGTCTGGGTGGTCTGCTGCCTGTGGACTTCACAGGGCTCTACCCTGTTTGCAAGTAGCTCTTGTAGGCTGGAACTCTGCCACTCTTCAGAGAGTTGTTGGGAAACAGGGAAACCTGTGGTTTACCCTTTCACACCTCTTGCAGCCCCAGCAGAGCCTGCTCAGTTGCCAGCTCCCGCAGCCAGCCCAGGCTCAACCACAGCTACTGCCCCAGCTCTCCCCAAGACAAAGCGAAAGGTGTTTGTTGTGGGAGACTCCATCTTGTGGGGCACTGAGGGGGCAATCTGCCGCCCCGACCCCTTAGCCCAGGAAGTCTGCTGCTTCCCGGGGGCCCGCATCTGAGACATTGCGGAGAGGATCCCACAGTTCCTCCGGCCCACAGACCACTACCCCATGCTCCTTATTCAC
>NW_017728915.1:10725776-10778276 GCF_001723895.1 Crocodylus porosus
CCCAAGGTCTGGAACAGTCTGCCAGCGGAGGTGGTTCAAGCACCTACATTGAACACCTTCAAGAGTAAATTGGATGCTTCTCTTGCTGGGATCCTATGACCCCAGCTGACTTCCTGCCCTTTGGGCAAGGGGCTGGACTCGATGATCTCCCGAGGTCCCTTCCAGCCCTGATGTCTATGAAATCTATGAAATCTATGAAAAGGGGAAATCTTTGTTTTTCCACAGGAAACAGAAAACCCAGAACCCTGCTTATGAGGATCTCCCATGGTCTCTGCCACCGCTTCAGGATCCTTCTGACTCTGCTGGTGGTATGCAGCTGAGACCTGGGTGCCTCTGCTTCCAGGAGATGGGCTGCAACAGATGCGTGCAAGCTTGCGTGGACATGGCCTGTGAGTTCAAAATACTACCTTGATATGGGAACTTTTTGTATCCAATTTTTATTCTATATTAGTAGCAATGACTTTTGTCATGTATATGGTAACAGAAAATCATGCCACAGATTGCTTTAAGCCCCCATAAAATATTTGGTATAAGTACCCAGTTAAGCTGAGTTGTGGTTTGTACTGGTTTGTATCTTGCTATTTCTGGCAGATTTTTTCTGGGTTTTTTTTTACCTCAGGAGTGAGGTAAGATCCAAAGGTTTAAAAATGATAAGTCCTTCCCTGAAAAAGAGATTTAGTTGAGTTCTCCTTAAAAAGCAGAAAATATACAATTTATTTTAACGTGTTAGAAAGGCTAAATGTATACACACCTGGCTTTGGGCAAGAACATTTAAATTGCTACAGATAAACAAGTACACATGTTATATTATATAATTAAAATATAATATTTATTTCTAGGTTCTCTAAAGAAAATTCTTGCTTTCCATCACAAACTTGGCTTTGTTTCATTGGTCATGGGTTGCTTGAGCAGGAAATTGTTTCGATTTGCAAATAATGGGATGCTAAGTTATGGGGTATTTTGAAGTTATGAATAAGTAATTCTGTTTCTTTCTGTTACAAGAGTTAATTCCCATTATGTACAAATAACATTCATTTTATAGCTGTAAAATCAGGTGGAAGTTAGAATCTAATTCATAAACACATGTGAAGCACTCCCTTTGTTTTCCTTATGATAAACAAGGAATGCCCTTTTTCCATATTTAAATTATCCACAGTGAAATCCATTTTTGTGATTTATCTCTCCTTTCACAGAAAAATATATATAAGAACTACTGTGCATAACCTAGAGTCCATTAAACCAAGGGAAAATAAGGAGGTTTGCTAAAATAGATTACAAATGGTTTAAGGGGGCAGTTCTACAAGGCACTATCGTGTACAAGGCACTACTCAGTTCTACAAGGAACTACTATTCATGTCCACACTCAACACTCAAATTATAGCAAGAGTTTGCAGGGTAAAGTCCTGAGCATAGCTATGTTAGATGGGTTGGAATTGGGTTCAATCTGTTGCTACTTAAGGTAGATGTCATAGCTAAGAGTTGCAGCAGGAAAGAAAAAGTAGAAAATGAATTTGTTTGACTGGTTCTAAAGTAGTATGAGCAGGATCTATTGGAAGGAAAAGTTGGACCACCTTTGGCTATTGGGAATGAAGAAACATGAACATGGGATACTTTAAAAGGCAACTATTAATTACATAACATAAAATACAGTACTAGTCTCAGATCCTATCATTTGCTTTGTAGTTTCAATACAACTCAGTACAGGTGCAAGAGAGGGGGTGTATATGTAACCGATGATGTATATAGCATCCTAATTCACATCAGTCTAATTTTTTTAAAGCTTTATTCTAGATCATTTTGTTCAAGGTTCTATTTTCTGCGTGGGTCTCATCACAGTCTTCAACATTTTTATTCAGTTATCTATTCTAACAACTACAGCTCCCTTCTTGTGTTATAGTTATGGGGAAAACCTCAGCTTCAGGACAGTGCTGTGGACAAATCTTTGCCAGTTGTGTTGTGGCCATAATTTTAAAATAAATTAACTCCACCTCTCAATTCTAAGAGCAGAGATAGGTAGTTAGCTATGTTAGTCAAGCAGAAGGCAGGGTAGAAGTGCATCTTATAAACAAACTGAATGAGAGATGTAGACATTTCCATGAGCAACAGCTCATTGCATAAGGTGGATGCCCTTTCATAGCATCTGATGAAATGAACTGTTGCTCACAAAAACGTATGCATCTCTGATTCATTTAGTTCATAAGGTGTACTTTTACCCTTCCTTATGTCCAAGAGTACTTAGTTTGGTGTTGCCTGCTGCATCTATTCAGCTGATGATCACTAGGCACATCTACATAAATTTACTCACAATTATTTACTGTACTATACAGCATGTGTAGACAGCTGAATGGGAGCAAACTTGCTCCTGGTCATCTGGGCAGCAGGGGGTGGGAGATTGTTCTCTGCCCCGGAGAGTTGCCTACTACCAGGTTCAGAGATTAATAGATGTAGGGCCAGAAGGCACCTAAGTAGATCATCAAGTTCGACCCCATGCCCTGGGCAAGAGAGAATACTGGGCTCATATGACCCCAACTAGGTAATTGTCAAGCCTCTTCTTAAAGACCCCCAAGATAGGAGCCTGTACCACTTCCCTTGGAAGTTAGTTCCAGATCCTAACTGCCCTGACTGTGAAATAGTGTCTTTTAATGTCCAGCCTGAACCTACTCTCAAACAACTTACTGCCGTTATTCCTTGTTACTCTGGGAGGTGCACGGGTGAACAGGGTTTCTCCTATTCCCTGCTGGTCCCCCTTGGTAAGTTTGTAGATGGCCACCAGGTCCCTTCTAAGCCTTCTCTTGTGAAGGCTGAACAGGTTCAGGCCCCATAGCCTCTTCTCATAGGGTCTGCCCTGCTGTCCCTGGATCATGCGAGTAGTCCTCCTCTGGACCCTCTCAGTAATGACCACATCTCTCCTGAAGTGCAGCACCCAGAACTGGATGCACTACTCCAACTGTGGCCTGACCAGTGTCGCATAGAGGGGGAGGATCACCTCCTTGGCCCTGCTTGTGATGTATCTGTGGATGCATGCCAAGGTGCAATTGGCTTTACTTACTTCGTCCTCACACTGGCAGCACATGTTCATTTTGGAATCGATAATGACTCCAAGCTCTCTTTCTGCCACTGTGCTTTAGAGAAGGGAGTTCCCCAGCCTATAGGTATGCTGCTGCTTCTTACTGTCCAAGTGCAGTACCCTGCACTTGTCAGTATTGAATCCCATCCTAATCTCATTCACCCACCCCATAACCTGTCCAGGTCCAGCTGTATCCTGTCCCTCCCTTCTAGTGTGCCCACCTTGCCCCAGATCTTGGTGTTGTCAGCGAATTTGAACAAGGTGCTTTTCACCCCCTCATTCAAGTCACTAATAAAGAGATTAAACAGTGCAGGCCCAAGGACTCAGCCCTGGGGGACCCCACTGCCCACATCTTTCCAGGTCAAATATGACCCATCCACCACCACTCTCTGGGTGCGGCCTCTCAGCCAATTTGTGACCCATCTGACTATGTAGGTGTCAATGCCACAGTTGCCTAACTTTTTAATGATAATGGGATGGGAGACAGTGTCAAAGGCCTTCCTGAAGTCCAGAAAGACTACATCCACTGTGACACCTGTGTCCAATGATTTTGTGACCTGATCGTAGGAGGCAATCAGGTTGGTCTGATAGGACCTGACCCTGATGACCTCTTATAACCATGCTAGTTGCCCCTGAGCATCGTCCCCTCTGCTAGTCCTTCCCAGATGTGCTCCTGGATAATCTTCTCAAAGAGCTTCCCCAGGATCGTAGCTCTAATTAGCCTATAGTTTCCTGGGTCCTCCTTCCTCCCTTTTTTGAAAATGGGGACCACTTTGGCCTTCTTCCAGTCTTCTGGCACCAGGCCAGAGTACCACAAGTGCTCATAAAACCATGCCAGGGGCCCCTCAATAACCCCTGCCAATTCCCTCAGCACCCTGGGGTGGAGAACATCTGGACCTGCCGATTTGAACATGTCTAGCCCCTCCAGAAGTTCCCTAATTTGGTCCTCCCTGACCCTAGGCCTGTCAGAGTCCATCCTGAGTCTCAGTGGGGGACATTGGATTTATGACACACTACAACCTGCTGGACATCTGACTCCCCAGGTACCTCTCCACTTTTACCTGAGCTGCTACATCTCCCTTCTCCCCCATCCCAGCCTGTTCCTCACCTCCTGATGCCTCCATTTCCATTTTCACTGACTGGCTTTCTTGCATGCATTGCATGCCAGGCTTTGGCTTCTTTACAATTCCTTCCATCCAGGAACAGCACACACACAGACCAACTGCAGGTGCTTCCTCAGCCTGATGAAGGGTTTTTCAACCTGAAAGTTTGCTAAGATATATTTCTGTAACTATTCATTTGGTCTGCTAAAACATACCAGATTAGATTGACCCAAAGGAAAGAACCTTGTCTTCCAGCGCTATGTCCTTAGACCAACACCCCTAGCATCTGACCGGAAGGACGCAGTGCCCTCGGCACATCTAAGCCCCAGGGCTGTGGCTGGCAGGGAGAGTTCTCTGGCATCTGCTGGAGAAGAAGCTCCTGCAGGAGAGGAAAGAAAGGCTGTCTCAGTTTGGCTGCCTGAGATGCTACTGATGCTACTGTGCTGCTTACTAAGTTATTATCTGTTGTCATTTAAAGTGGTGGACCAGAATGAGGCTGTAGGGGAGGAGGGGACTTCATTGAGGCATACTACCATATCATGTAAAGGCCCCAGCACAGATTAGGGCGCGCCTTACACATGCACACAGTCACACATGTCATGAGTTTTGTTTGTCAGGAACCTGAGGTGTAGTTTCGCAGAAACCGCTGCACCTATCTCCTTGAAAGCTGGCAGGCTCCATGGCCTCACCAGGGGCTACTATGTCTGCAGTTTTCACCTTGTTCTGCCTTAACACACACACCTGCCATGAGTTTTGCTTGTTATCAGCTTGAGGTGCAGTTTCCCAAAAACCCCTGTACCCATCTCCTTGAAAGCTGGCCTCAGAAGGCGCTACCATCTCTGCATGTTTAATCCAAATCAGGCAAGGAATGACAAAGTTATAGGCAGTTTTGTGCTTCCTCATTATAGCCTATGGGTGAAACAGTGAAACAGTTTTGATGAAACAAAACAAAACAGTGGTTTTGAAATGAAATGAAACTCAAAACAAAACACTGTCCCATCAAAATGGAAGTTGAAATGGAACAGTGCTGTTTCACACAGCCCTAGAATTTACCCCGGAAGCCCTTATGCAGTAGGCTAGCCCTGTGCTGCAGTGGGCCATTGTCAAGAAATTTATTCATTTAGTTTGTTTCTGTCTGTGTAAGGTGATGAAAGGTAAGGTACTGTTGATTCTCTTGTGTTCCTGTTTGTTACTGTTAGGCAATGTTAATGAGGTGTGAATGTGTTTTTATTTAGGCTACTGAGGGGGAGAGGGAGGAGATGGATGGTCAGGCAAGGCTGTTGTGCTAAGCCAGCCAGGGGTCCTGGGGAACGTGGCTATGCTCGATGGGAGAGGGAGATGAGAGCAGGTCGTATAGACCGGGTGGGTTAAACTGAAGTAGTGGGAGCTAGTGAGGGGTACTTGGGAACCCAGTGATCATTCTATACTGGTTGCCCATCCCACAGTCATCCCCTGCTCCCACTCCCAGTCTACCTCCCTTGCCCTGCTGACTTCTGCCACTTCAGATTAGCCCCTCACTTCAAGCAGGATTTTTTTTTCTTTTTCAGCAGCTGTTTTGTGGGGCTGAATGGACCTGTGGCTGCCAGAAAAAAATTAAAAAGTGGTGAGGGAGGGGGACGCTGCCAGGTTCTTGGCCAATGAGCAGCATGAAGGGGAGGGGGAAAAAATGGCAGTTGCTAGTGCAAAAAGCACCTGAAACTGGCAGCTGCTAGGGCAATGGCTGCCTAAAAATAATTGGTTAGTGTGATTTAAGTAGATGCCTATCTATAAGCAATTCTACTTGTCTTAACGTGGAACTTGCAATGCATTTTTGTGCTTTTTATTTCTTGTGCACAGGATTTTGTGTAGATAGCTTTGGCATGGACAACCAGATATCATGTAAAGGGGGAAAAGGGGCTTACATGGTTTAGACTGAGGACAATTTAAAGGTTGGATTTATTACTATAGACATACATTTCTAAATAGTGTGGTAGCAATGAAAACAGTTCATACAGTTTCTTTACTACTAAGTGAAAGTGTATAGATTATTTGATAGTGTCATAGAGTATTTGTACAATATGTAATGTAAGCAGTAATGACTTCAAGTAGAAATGTAATTTTTACTTATACATTTTATTTATAAATTGAGGTATGAGCATATTTGCATATATTGCACCAAGTTATAGTAGTGCTGGAGTGATGTAATAGCCATAATGGTTCAGGAAGTATATGAAGTAAGGATTTTTTTGGTGCCATCTTTTATAGGACCACCTGCATAGTAAGGAGAGGTGTTAGACAAGCCTCCAGGCATAAAGTGCCCTTGTTCAGGTCACACCAGAAGCTTGTCTAACATCTCTACTAAGCTATACAGTTAGTCCAATAAAAGATATCACCAAAAAGAAGAAATCCTTGCCATGCATTGTACAATGTTAATATAAATCAAATTTAAACTGGGGTAAAAAATGAACAAGTCCCCACTTTATACAATAATTCAAGTACGCAAATATGAAGTATGCATGTAGGAAGTAGGATGTGGATGGCTCATGGATAAACACATACTTATGAATGAAAGCAATTATTAACTGGAACATTTAAGACACCTAAACATTTAAATCACTGTTGACGTCTTTTAGTATTGATTAGAGTAAATACTTCACTGATAGTATTGGTCAATATAGATGTATAAATCATGGTGAGATGTCTTTACTGTATGCTTAATGTTTCTGTCTTTAATTGAGTTATGCTCCTCCATTTCTAAAACGATGAACTGGAAGCTAGAAATCATTCTGGTACTGACAAAAGTGCTGCCTTTCTTAAAACATTTACATTTAAGGTAATTGGTTGCAGCACCTGACAGTACCACTATAGTCTAATTGAAGCCATGTCCCAGTGGTTCCACCATAAACCACATTTTCAGAAGTTCATAACAGGGGCACCTAAAAAAACCCTTAAAGCTAAAATTTGATATACAAAGTCTCAGTAACTGGATCATTTCTAAAACATCTCTTTAAATAAATCAAGTCACATATAAAGCAGTAAGAAATGCTTGGCTAGAACTCTGAACCCAATCAAATGCAGGATGGCTTGGAGTCCTAGTGAAATTCATGAATACCATCCCAAATTTATGAATATTCAGTGGCTTTGTGCTAATATAATTCACATGTCCCTGTTGAAAGGCTTTATATCAGCTCCCAAATTCCAAGCCAGAGCAGAAACGTCTCCCAAATAAATAGTTGTCATCAGTACCCTTGCTTAGTATTACAGAAACCTGTGACTAAACTGTGGCAGTTCTGGAGCAGGTTTACGCCTTGGGAAGAGTTCACTAAGCAAGGAAATGGTTTAGACTAAGTCCACATTGCAGTTTGGCTTGTGCCAGTTCATGTGCTTAGATCCTTACAAGTTTCACAATTCCATTTCAGTTGTGTGACTGTGGGAGGAGGAGATTTTAGATTCAGCAGTGTGACTTTTCATTGTTGTTGACTTTCTTAAGACACATTTCTTATAAAGCAGTCCCACAAATACACGTTACTGTCTTCCTATAAATCATCAAAAGATTTTTGTTCTTTTTAATGTAAATTTGAAGCAATGTCACTTAGTTTTTATTCTAAGTGGGAAAAAAAACACCAGGGTATTCAAGAAAACTCATGAATCCAGAATCTCTTATTATTTCTCCTCTTTTGTAATAAAGTCTTTGTGTTCTGTGGCATATTCATACATGGAATTTTAAATTGAATGCAGTAACAAATAGAAAGGAATAGGCTTTTTTAATGGAGAGGGAAATAATACAGGTACTTAAAAATAGTACAAGTGATCTTGTGATAGAAGGTTGTCCTATCTTAGAAAGAATTAACTTTTCAAGCTTCTTGCGGTTAAAAAGGATGGAAATGCACAAAATCTGAGGTTCTTGCCACTAGTGAGGGTCAAAAAACAGGAATGTCATGTCAGTGTCAGTCCTTCGAGAGCATGCAGAAGCCTCAGGCACCATATCACAATCATTTCAGGCAAGTAAATAACAAAAAGAGAAAAATATCTTAGGCCATCGCCTGGAGAGAGACTTAAAAAAATTAAGATAGAAGACAAGAACTATAAACAGTCTTCACAGTGTCCCCCAAAGCAGAAGCAGGAACAGGAGCAGGAATAAAGAGCATTAGGAATGGCTTTTTAAAAAAAATCTGGGAACTTCTGGGCATGACTTAGCCAGCTCTGGTGATGTTTTAGTGGTGCACATCAAAGCATAACTTCTCTGTGTTAATTTGACTGATACATTTTTAAAGTCTCTATGGGGTATTTGCTGTTATTCTTAGTTAAACCTGAAAAACCTAATTACATAAAACACGAAATGTGATGGCCTGTGTTGTGCAAGAGGTCAGAGTATATTATAATGGTCCCTTCTGGCATCAGCATCTATGAATTTAACAAGCATAGGGTCTCATCATTCAAACACTTATTTATCTGAGCAGACTCATGTACTCTAAGTAGATTCATTGATCTTAATGGGACTATTTGCAGGTTACATATGTAAGTATTTGCAAGATGTAGCACTAAATATGACTAGATACACATTTAACTATTAGGTGAAATATTTGGATTTTCTAATGATGTTTTGTTTAAGGGATGGTCTTTTGATTTTTTTTTTGGATCATGTCAGTTCAAGGAAGGATCTTTCTATTATTATTTTAACATAATTCTCTGTGTGATAACTTACTTTGAATGTTGGAAAATGTTCCTTCTATATTTAGAGGTGATCTTATACTATCTCATCATATTTAGTCATATTTTTGTTATGTCACAATGTAGCAAAAGCAGCTCGTTGATAACCTTTATTAAGGGAAAAAGCTGATTTTGCTAGCATACCCTATTTACAGTATAAAATATGTAGCAAACTGATTTTTCATTTCCAAAAATACTGTTTGAAAAATTCATGAAACAGACTTGGACTGATGTCCTTAAATTCCCATATTTCTGGTCTGTTCTGTTAAAATGCTGGAATAATTTCAGGTTTCTCCATTTGTTTTAAGCTGTTGCTAATGACTAAGAGAACTAAAACATATCTCCACAGTCCCTGATCTACATGATTAACTTCTTCACTGTATCAGTATCAGGAAATAGCATCACAAAACTTCTTCAAGATGTGGATATTTAAGTTTAGAAATCAATACTAAATGTTGGAAAGGAAAATGAGAAGCACAGTATGGTGGTATATTTGTGAGTGAAATTTCTATATCTTCCAATTTAATGTGCAGCTAGCTTTGTTTTGAACTTTTCATTTGAGGATATCCATGGCCATACCTATTTCTCAATTGAAGAGTTATCAGTTCTGTAACTCATGGGCTAGTGACAGGCATTCAAAAAGCCTGAGCCTGAACTGATTCAATCTTTACAGGTTAGTCTAACCTGGCTAGGTTAAATCAGTTTTTTAACTGAACAGACATCCCAAAATACAGGCACATTCCTGCAGTGCTTCAGGCTAGATGCTGGGGGGTGCTAGAGAAGCCTTCCTTTCCTTCCATAGCATGGAGTTGAGGGGGGCATGACCAGGGTCCAGCAGGACCCTGTGATTAGCCCAGCAGGAAATTGATAACAGTGTTTATCACCCAATTAAGGTAAGAGGGACATTACCAGCTACTTTTTGATTCTGCCTGTTGATTCAGCATGACCATAGCCAGCATGTGGTCTGCTAGCTAATACACAGACACCTCCTCAGCAAGATAGAAGGAAGGGGGAATTTTTGCTTAGCAGGGAGTGGTGAGGGGGAGAGGGGAAGTACCTTGTAGTCTCTGGAGAAGCAGCCAGGGACCAGAGGGGAGGGGCCAGCCCTCCTGTGGAGCAGAGAGCCTCCCCAGCCCATATAACATGCCAGGATGCTAAGCGTGTCTGGATTGTCTCAAACCAGCAAGGGGTCTGGGACAGACATTGCTTAAACTGGTTAGAGGCAAATCAGATAAGTCTTATACTACATTCAACCAGGTTTATCTCAAACCAATTTCAACCATTCTCAGACTGGTTTATGTGCATTGAACATCTGTTCTGTTACAGGTTTAAACCAGTTTCTGATCACTTAAACTGGTTTATGTGTAATGTCTGTCCCTAGCCATGAAGATTAATCTCATATCTCATGTAAACTCTATTGCAGTCTCTACTGAGACATCCTTGATCATTAAGTGTGCTTCAGCCATTCCTGGATAAACTCTTATTTGTTCAGTTAATAATTGTGTAGGTCAAAAGTCAGTTTGTGATATAATTCTTATCAGCTCTCAGAAGGTAAGCAAAGTGTGTGAATAGGAGACCTCCACGGAATAGTTAGTTGATGTAGGAAACAGTACTGATGTTTTAGCGGGTGACATTCTTTTTTTTGGAGAGTGAAATAGAGCAATGTCTCCACAAGTTCATAATGAACAATGTATCATATTCAGATGGGAGATAAAGTATGGAGTTTACAGAGTTACCAACACTGTTTGTGTTACTGGTATGTAGATTCAGTTGAATACTTCCTGTTTTATCAGTTTCTTCTGTTATATTCAGTGGTGTAACAGGTTTTCCCTCACCTGCTATACTGTTGGTTTGTCCTGTTTTACAGTCACTGAGCTTCATCCCAGGGTTGGTTAAATTTTACTGGTGAAATTTTAATGGTGCTACCATTTTAGGTTTGACTTGAAAATCTAGACGACATCTAAAATGACCAGTTCCTTCTGAAAATCTTGGCCTAGTACAGGGCCAGGCAAAATATGGCCCATGAGCCAAATCTGGTTCACGAGGCCATTCTATCCAGCCCATAGGGCCCCTAAAATTTTTAGAAAATTAATATTTATCTGTTCCTGGCTGCCTGTCAAAGATGACAAGAGCCAGGAGGAGCCAGAAACAAGGCATGCCCAGCTCTGCTTCACTGCCAGCCCCCTCCCACCACTATCCCCCAACCAGAAGCCTCTGCCTACTCCAGCTTTCCCTGATTCCCTGCCCACCTGCTCCAGCATCATGTGGCCCTGGCTACGGATGCATGTGGCAACACCAGTACCGCAGCACCAGGAGTGGGAGGGGGTATGTGTATGTGTCCATGCAATAAGAGAGAGAGAGTTAGTGTGGGAGGCACAGTGTGTGTATGTGTGTGTGTGTGTGTGTGTGTGTGTGTGTGTGTGGTATGGAAGGCACTGAGTGTATGTGTGTTCATAGGGTGAGCCCCACAAGTACACCCTGCCATACATGCAGACTCCCCACACCCCCTCACACATCCCAACCACCCTTCCCACCCACAACCCCCACAAACCCCATACCTACCCATACCCCACATATCCACACACACACCTACATGTTTCCTCACCCTGCACCCACACCTCCACACCTATTTTCCACACAAAACTCCCACACATGCACACCCTCTCCCACACCCCATATACCCACATACCCACAGCTCCCCACAAACCTATACTCACCCCCCCACAATATACCAGAGCAAGACTTCATTTTAAGCTATTGTGCAGTCACCTCTGTGTGCACTACACAAACACATATAAATGAAGACAAAAATATTTTTTGAAATCAAATCAATTAATGTTGTGTATGTTTGGTTTTTTTAAATATAATTTGGTATTTTTCTGGTTCTGAGACGGCAAAACCCCTTGCTGAAAGGAGTACTCCTGGGGGCAAGGGGAGGGACTTCTGGCAGCAAAGGTTAGGGGTTAGGGGGCAGGACTTCCTGTCCCAAGATGGTGACCAAGGGGTGAGGCACCTGTCAGGGGGCAGGGATACCCATATGGCCCTCAGCAGCTGGCCAAAACTTGGTAAGCAGCCCTCTGCCTGAAATAATTGCCTGCCCCTGGCCTAGCACGTAAGGGAGATTTACTAGTTTTATTTTTAAAACTGCTCTAATAAATAGACAAGCAAATAGTTATAAACAGAAGTAGTCTGAAAACAACCAGCCTCCTTAACTAAACTGGTTTTCATCCATCACAGTTTCAACTTTTGAAATGTGGGATATGGAAATGTATAGTTCATATTCTGAAAAATCACTTGAATGCCATTCAGTAATTGTAGGGACACAAACAGAAAGAGGACATAGAGAGACATTTTAGTTATTATCAATACATTTCATATGCAGTGGTGACAAATCACATGTATAAATTTAAATTTAACCAGCCAATACATTTCCTGAGTTTGTTTGTTAAGTTTCAAATTTTACTTAGTATGGTACCAACTGAATCAGACACAAGCCCGCCCTCAAAAGGTCAACAATAATGTCAATAGAATAATCAATAGTACCAATAATGTAACTAAAACATTAAGCTTAATGTTAAATGAAGATACATGGTCAGGATATTCAGCATGTTTAAAGGGGTTTACAAGTCCAATAATCCTTGACATCTGAGTCAAAAGTAATGGTTGTTTCATAGGGAGAAGGGAAATGTGCTGAATGTTTAATTCTGTATTCTATGGACATATAAAATAGGAGGATGGTGCACTGTGACTCTGTATTCTTCTGATTTATCATCTGCTGAAAAAAGAGTGGGAGAACTAAAATAACCAGAAGATCTGAGCACAGATATTTAGAACTCTGTATGTGAAAACTGTATCATCACAAGGATCTTAACTCAGATTTGTCTCATCTCATCCATTTGTAAATATGCATAAATATAAACTGTCCTGATAAAAATCTGTGAGAATCCATATAATTTAGAGCAGGGACATGTCAGCACAGGCTGTTCCAGATGACCCATGAACTGTCCCACCTGCTGCCCCACCTGCTGTTCTGTGTGCCTGGAAAGGGTCCCTTCCCCACTGCTGTACTATGCAGTTTCCCACTACTGCACTGGGAGCACCCCCCCCCCCAACACTGCCCCATTTGGATGTGATCTCCCCCCATGCACAGCTCCGATACCAACCCCCATAATATGCAGGCCAGACTCAACCTCAGCTCCCTGCTCTTCCCCTGGAACAAGGGCAGGAAGCAGGCTAGAGAGGGGGAGCCTGGAGATACCAGCTGCTGTTGCAGCCAGTGTTGAGAGGAGCAGCAGCAAAGTGAGAACCCCAGTGACCTCAGCTTTACCACTCATGGGCTGCATGCAGCCTATAAGCCACCATATGGACAACCCTAACTTAAAGATAAAGCTGAACTCAGCCAATGTGGAGTAAAGAAAAGAAGGGAAAATGGTGGATAGTCCATTCAAAGGACTGAGCTTTTAATGCAGTAGTTGTAAGACTAGTGTCTAAAAGCCTTTCAAAGCCCTAAGCATGTAAGAGAAGTTCATGCGCTTTACAGGTGATGGCTTGAGTTGCAAGAAGACTTTCCCTTTTTTCCTTTTCTTCCCTTTTATTCCCCAAGAATCAGTTAAAGTCTGTGTATTCATGGACTGGAAGTTCTTCATATAGCTAATGCCTTTAAGTTGTAATAAAATGAAGAAAGCTGAAGAAGTGAGGTCAGCATGATGGGGAATGAATACTGCAATCTTTTTAAGGCTGGCTCAGTAGCTACCTTCTGGAGAAATGTATTTCCTTCAGACTGGGGTAATTCTGAAAGAATGGGGTAAGGTGACTCAGAACTACCTTCATCTCAGGGCTTTGGCTTAATGTCACATCTAGGCCAAAACAATTTGTGACTGGAAGATCATTTTGCGTCATTATATGAGGATGGTTTTACATGTAATGAGGTGGTGCTAATTTTCTGTTTCTCTCTCATTAAGAATAACAGATTCCCCATATAGAGTATCTGGACCTATCCGTGCAGCCTCATAAATCATTTCTTGAACCAAAGCAGTTCTTAGATTTCATTCATTTCCTTTTGGCACGTTAAGGTAAGAATATAGATTTGCATCCACTTTTTGATTTGCAGAAAAGAAATTAATATCATCCCATATGAAAATTGCTCCTCTGCTAAGTTGTATTCTCTTTCCTCTGTTGGATTGTTTCTTTGCTCAGCCCTAAACTTGGTTGCTCTGAGGTTGCTAAATAACAGTAGTGTTAGTGCTCCTGGAACAGAATATTCACTAGCAATTCTGAATTCTGACATCCCAAAGCCCTAGAGTCATATTTCAGGCCTGGATGGCACTTAAAGGCCCATAATCTTCTACTGAATAGGTTTTGCAATACTCAAGCTGAGGCAAATTATTCAGTTTAAGGACCTGAGCTGCTCCGGGAATTCAGGGCTGGAACATGGTGCGCGCCATTGTTTTTAATTATTTATTTATTTATAAAATGTTTGAGCAGGAAAGCCTACAGGGAGGGAACATTTCACATATCGTTAGTTCCTGGCACCTGGTACTATGGGCTTGTAAAGGAAAATAGTCATTGCATTATTATGGTTTTCTATTCCAAATGTGGTAAGCAAAGATTACAAGGGAGGAAAAGACCATCCTAGGCATGATCCTTCCGATGGATGGGAGAATGCTAACAAAAGATAATTAGCAAAAGTAATTCCACAGAGTTTGCTGTTAAATACACGTTGATTTGCTTGACGTGTAAAACTTTTATAGAAGAAGATGGCAGCTTCGGAGCCTGACAAAATTTGTGGTAGTTTCCTCATCTAAATTAGGGAATATTCTTTATGACTTGTGGATTCATGAAAAAGAGAAGTAGGTAACACAGGACATTTTATAATGGCCCACGAAAGAAGTTTGTATTGTCTTGTTTGCAGCTCAACTTAGAAGTCTTTTGTAGGTTTTAGCAGGGTAGATCTACCTACTTTTCTTGTTACAAATGAAAGATACTTTCAAAAGATGATTTCTAAAGATGCTTCAGTGAGTAGCGTATTTGTGCTTTCATTAGTAGCTCTGTCCTCTCACTACAGAACCAGTGATTTAGGAGGGTACCCAAGTATCACATTGATAAGGTCCTCCTTCCATATGACATATATAAATGAGATATTGATTAGAGATTGATGACTGAAACTTTTGATTGACATTTTTAATATGCATGTCCCCTTTTAAATTGCCCAAGTCCTCACCATTTCCTCACGTCCTCACCATGTTTAGTGCTCATAAACAATAAACATTGAATATTCAAATATTCAGTAGGGGTTTTGTTTTTCGTTTTTTTGTGTGTGTGGAGGGGTGTTACCAGTGCAATATTGTTATGCTTAATGTGCCCAGACTGAAGCTGGAACAATGGTACTGGTCTAGATTCTGAGGTATGGTGAATTGGTACAGCTCCATTGACATCAGTGTTGCTCTGCTAGGAATTTAACCCTGACAGGATTGTTTAAGTTTTAAGAAGATGCAATATTCTCCTTCATTTCATGTACCAGAACTGTTGTACCCTGTTAACTGGGTTACTGATTTGCACAATAAAACTCAAATTCTTCCCTTGTGTTTGCCTGTCAAGTTTTCATGACTAGGTGGAAGTCCACCTGAAAGCCAAATTCAGGGGCTGAATCAGGGAAGATTCTTTAGGCAGGAACAGGAATTCTAAAGCTGGAGCCTGAACTGATTCAACCATTGCAGCTTAGTCTAACCTGCCTATGTTGAACTAGTTTGTAACAGTACAGACATTCCCTCTAGACTAAGGCAATGCAGATACATGCCTGCACCTGTTCAGGCCAGGAAACAGGGGGCATGAGAACACGCCCTCAGCTTCAGGGAAGCTGTTCTGGTGGAGGCGTGGCCAGTCTGGGCTGAACCGATCAGAGGGATTTAATTTCCCCTTCCCTATCCCACTGGTAGGGACCTGAGCCCAGTCTGCCGGGCACTTCCCCCTTCCTGCTGCAGTGGTGGGCCAACATGGCCCCTGAGGCAGAGGAGGTAGAGGGGGGGTGTTATTCTGTCTACCCTGACTGCCCCCAGGGAACAGCAGGTAGATGTGCCCACCCCAACCACAGCCACTGCTACACTCACTCCCTGCTTGGGGTAAGCAGCAGAAAAAGCCCCCTGCTGCCCCCTCTGCCAGATGCCGGAGGGAGGGGGAATAACCCCTCTTCCTACACCCCTCCCGGGACCTTACCAGCTCTTGCATCTGGCCACACCCCTGTCTGGCCACTGCAGTGGTGATGGGGCAGGGGTGGGGGCAGCAGCTCCTGTCATAGCATAGGGGAGCATGAACCCCTTCAGTGGTGGGGGGCAACATAGGGGGCCCAACATAGGGCAGGAACATCTGGCACCCTATGCTCAGAGGGAACCAGAGCCCTCCAGGCCCCACCCCCCACCCACCAGCACCTTGGTCAGTAGCAGCTTTCCAGGGGCCTTATTCTGCCATTTGCCCTGGCCACCTGCTGTGGTGCCCTGGGAGCAGAGCGGGGAATAACCCAGTCCCCTACCTCCCCAAGGGGCCCTGCTAGTGGTGTCTGGCCCAGCCCCTGCCTGGCCACTGGAGTGACAAGCGGGGAGAAACCATGATGGGGGCAGCAGCCCCTGTCATGGTTTCCTGAAGTGCAAGCCCCTTTCTGATGAGGAGGAGGCTGCACTGTGGAGCAGGGAAAGTTGCTTCATACCACGGCACTGGGATGAGGCTTGGTGGGCTCTCAGCCCCTCTGGGCCCCAGTGCTGCCATGTGTAGTCTGCCACAACTCTACATGCCCTGAAGCATGGGCCTCTGCCAGGAAGAGGCTCATGCTCCCCAACACTATGACACCTGCCCCCATCAAGAACCCTGCCCCCTCGCTGCTGCAGTGGCCAGGTGGGGGTGTGGTCAGATGCTGGCCAGCAGGGCCCTTTGCGGGGGTGGGCAGGGACAGGGTTTATCCCTCTTCCCTCCGGGGTCCAATGGAAAGGGTAGTGGGGGCCTTGTTCCACCACTTGCCCCAAGCAGGGAGTGAGTGCATCAGTGGTGGCAGTCAGGGTAGGCAGACCCAGCTGTAGTCCCCCGGGGCAGTGGGGATAGAAGGCGAGAATAACCCCTCTGCCTCAGGGGCCATGGCAGCCCGCCACTGCAGTAGCAAGGGGGGAGCACCTGGTAGACTGGGCTTGGGTCCCTGCTGGTGAAACAGCGAGGGGAAATTTAAACCCCTCTCTGGCCAGACCCCCACCCCTGCTCTGGCTGGGGAGTAGAGGGGTGGGGCCAGCCCTGCTGAGCTGAAGCAGAGAGCCCTGCTTAGAGAGCAAGCCAGGATGCTGGGGGATTTTGGTGCATAAACAGGTTTGTGCCATATCAGTTAAGTCTGATACTACATTCAACCAGGTTTATCTCAAACCAGTTTTGGCCATTTTGAAACTGGTTTATGTGCACTGAATATCTGTTCTGTTACAGGTTTAAACCAGTTTCTGATCACTTAAACCAGTTTATGTGTAATGTCTGTCTATAGCCTTAGTGTTTAAAAGAGGTTTTGGTGGGGCAGGGAGAGGGTTGAGAAAAAAAGACTCACACCTAAAGTGAGTGTGACAGAAAAGGTTGGATTCAAATATTTTAGACACCGCTTAATCGCAAAGAGCCACATTCTCAATTGATGATCATGCTGAAGTTGTTGAAGGCCTGCTAACTTGAATCAGCTCAGGTTCTGGCTCAGAATTCCCATTAATTTAACAAACAAATGCCTCAGTGCAGTAATACCACTGCTCTACTATCTCATTGTATGCCTCCATTTCCTACACTTGCTGTAACTGTTTCCAAGTATTACCCCAAATTAAAAAAAAGGCTGGGGGGGATGTTTCTTTTCTAGACATGTTAATTTCTTTGCATTGCCAAATTTACTCAACAGTGTCTTTCTCTAATATTACTGCCTATCCACCTACCCAGGGACAGACAGCTAGGCATACTCTACTGCTATTTTTTGGCAATGCCAGTGTAGTTTAACTTTAGCAACCCGAAGGGCCAGTTTTGCCAACAGTTTAAAAGCACAGCTTTCTTAGAACATGCAATGTTAAAACTATTATGACTATCTACCCCTCCCCAGTAAGAAAGTGTTAGCAGCACCTTAGAACTCGGAAGATTGTTTTTCCTAACTCTACACACTCTGAGAGGGGCCACATGACACAATAAGCTATAAAGAGAATCTAAAATCTCTTCAAAATCAACCTGGAGGCCTGCTATCTTGAAATGGGATATTTGGCACTCCTTTATTTTGATGCAGTCTGTCTTCAGAGAGCAGTTATCCTAGTCTGTGGCATCCTAAAGGGGTGAGACATAGGGATGAGTATATAACCACTGTCCTTTTCAAGCTCTTTACATTTGCTTTAAAAAAGCAGGATAGGTTTGTTTGGTTTAGAAAGTTTTGTGTTTTGTGTGTGCTTTTTTTCCCCATTTAATTTATAGATTCAGCTGACTTTTTAATACATAAGATGAAGATGTTAGTGGTGCTCGTCAAAATCCAGTCCATACAGGCTAGTACATAGTACTAGTATTTGTCCGTATGACCATAATCAGCCAAATCTTAAGCGAATACGAGCCACTTCACTCAGGCCTATGGGACAGTCCAGAAATGTAAATAATATCAAGTCTCATTCCTGGGGTGAATGACTCTGGGACATCATTTGTTTTGGATTCTCCTCAACCCAGTGAAACCATAGGAACTATCATCCCAATATCATGTGCAGAGATCCGGGTTTTCTGTTCACCATGGAAAAGTACGGAAAACCATGGGTTTCCTGTTGCATGCTGGCAGAGTTCCAGTCTGAAAGGGGCTGCTTGGGGTTGGGGGGAGCAGAACACAGGGGATGCCATATGCCCAGCCATCAGCCAGGCAGTGGTGGAGAGCAGTTCCCCCAGCTGCCTACAAGTAAGTCTATGCCGGGGGGGGAGGAGCATAGATGACATAGAGAGAGGTGAGGGGGCAGGGTTGGCAGTGAGGGAAGGAGGGGTCAGGGTTGATAGCTGGGACTGGGGGCACAGCCCAACCAGGGTGGTACATGGGGCTCAGGGCCAGGGTAGGAATGCATGGCAGCAGGGCCTGTCTGGGGAGCAGGACAGAGCCACAGGAAGCTTGTCTGGGTGGTTGGTGCGGGTGCTGGCTCCCCACTGCTACATGCACTCCCAGGGATGGGAGCATGGGGGGCATGTGCCCCCCAGATTTGTGCATGGGGTGGGGGCAAATGCAGGCTGCCCACTGTGGGCTTGGGACTCCCCACCCTGATGCCCTCCCCTTGTGGTCTCTGTGGCCCAGCAGGTGGAACTTGTTATGGGAGGGTGGAGAAAGTTGGGGAGGCTTGGTGCTGCCACTGCCACCACCACCAGGAGCCCTGTGCTAGCTGCACTTCCATGATGAGGCACCCCCTGCTCACCCAGCAGCAGCAGCAGAGGCAGAGGTGGCACAGAATTGTGCCCCCTGCTGATGTCAGACAGGCAGGAGGCACCTCACCATAGTGGTGTGGCTGGTGAGGTGCTTCCACCACTGTTGGTAGCCCCAAGCACTTCTACATGTGCTCCCTGCTCTGGGGTTGCATGTGCTCTGCATTGTGTCCTGCCCACTGGGCTGCAGAGCCCATGGGGGAAGAGTAGCAGGGCAGGGAGTCCCAAGCCCTGCAGTAAATAGTTCGCATCCTTCCCCACCCCTCTAGCCATGCCACCTGGGGAGGAGGGAAGGGGTGGGCATGTGTCCCACTTCTACATTTTCAAAAGGTGGTCACTGTAGTCATGCTTAGCTGTGTGGTAGTTTGAGTATAGGGTGAAAAGTCCGTGAAGCACCATCCAAAGATCCCATCTACATTTTATGCTTAAAGCATGATGAACCAGTTAATTCTGTCTTAAGTTGTGACCCAGACACATGTTAAATCAATTAATGGTGTGAAAAAGCAAGGAACAAGCCACAAAGTTATTCCACAGAAAAATGTATAATCACTTAGTCCTCTTTTTTTATTACACCATTAATTGAACGTGTGGCCAGGTGATCCCCTGTGGCTGGAAGCCCCATCAGCTGGTGAGTTCCCAGCCACAGGGGTGCACCACCCACTGCCACAGCTACAAGCCCTGCAGCTGATAAGGCTCACGGTTGAGGCAGTGCTTGGAACACTGACCTGGCTGTGAGCCTCCTCAGCCGTGGGGCTCACAGCCCTGGGAGTGCATAGATTACTGCCTTAGCTGTGAGCTTCATCACCTGCGGGACTTGCAGCCATGAGAGTTTGCTCATTGGTTCAGGGGGAGCCAGGGATTGGAAAAAGTGTGATGGGATCTGAAGCTGGATCCCAAAATCAGACCTGCTGACATATATGTGTGGCATGGCAGAAGGCATGGTGGCTAGAGGAACCCCAAGGAAAACAATATTATGACCACGTGAGCAGTGTAAGCAGCGCTCACAGGGTGCTCCTCCTGTTACAGAAGCTTTTTCTGTCCCCAGAAAGTTTAATTTCAAAGGACTATATTAATCAATAATATCCACTGGCTTGGGTTGGGGATGCAGAGGAACTAGAAAAAAATAAGTTTCATGTTGTTCATATGAAGAGTGTTGTAGGAGAGTGTAGGCTGCACCCTAAGCTGCTGTAGAGGAAGTTTTCTGTTTTCAGTGTTGGGTAAAGTAGCAAACCCAACATTTATCTTTGTCCTATTCTTTCATGAGGTGTCCTTGGCTAAGGGTGCTCATATTATTCTCCCAGTTTCCCCACTCTCCCTCACATACACCTATATAAGGGCAGCAACAGTTCAGCTTTGATTAAAGTATGATTGAACCAGGAAATGTGGAAGAGAGGAATATGGTGAATGGGAATTAAGCAGTTACCTGCTTATTTAGGTCACTTTACTTTTTAAGTGGGAGTGTTTGCTTGAGGACTCAGTCAATCTAAATGCCATCAACAAGAAAATAGGTGATCTGCAAGAAGCCCCCTTTTGAGACCTAATAGAGGTAGCAGTGTGTAATGAACAGCAAGGTTGAACAAGATGGCCAGACTGCTGGCTGTTAGGGGCTCATAAATTCATGTAGACTCTTCATGAATTAGCTTGTTTGAGCTTGTCATTCCTTGCTGTCAAGAATTTTGGTGAACTCAGATGAATTGTGCAGTTAAAGTATACATATATCTGAGTAATCTATTTTTAAAAATAAGTGGTATTGGTCATACTAATTTGGAAATATAAATTTGACCCATTACCTACATAAAAATTCAATATATTACAGTACATATTACTCTTGGTATTTTAGAATGAGCACTGTCTCTAGAAATATTTAACATTGCTAAACCATATTATTTTTCCTGTATTTGTGTTGGCCTAAATGGATTGAAGTTAGCTAAAATCTTGGGTTTTGTTAATTTTGCTGATGGACTGTATTTATATTGTATTGCAAAACACTTTGAAAAATAGAGGGTGTGGTGAAAGAAATCAGTAGTTTGTTTTCCTAAGATATCTAAAAAAGAGCATAGAGTTATAGGGTTTTAAAAGCCTACCTCAAAGCCATAACAGTTCTGCAATAGACAGTAATTAAGACTTGTTTATTAAGTTGCATTAGAAATTGCTAAAAACCATTGCATGTTTATCTTCTGCATGGAAAATTCAAAAACAAGAAGAATGTCAGTGGTTTGACACTATAAAGATGCATCAAAGATTCTAAAAAGAACGAGGTGATTATGACAGCAAAGGCTAGGTAGATTGATGTCACTGGAACCCAGAAAGATCTGGAGTGGTGAGTCTGAGACTTTGTCCTTGCTAGTCTTTATTTCAGACGGTTGATGAATCATACAAGGGCTTAAGAAGAAAACATTTAATGATAACCATATGCAGAGAAGTTTTCTTTCACTTTCTTTTAAGATCTATTCTTTTGGTAACATTTGACTGGACCAATATTTGGTACAGGGACTTAACAGAGATTTGTGCTTCTGAAGGTTCTTAATCAAAGGTATGAAAATTAATAATAATAATTAGCCATTTGAGGACACTTGTAGATATTCAAAGGAAACTACTTCAAGATACTAACATGCCAAAATGAAAAAGGAATCCTACCTGTTCCAAGAGTCTCTTTAGATCCAGTGTCCTCCTCAAGTGAAAAATCATCCTTCACTACCAGAGAAGGTCTTCTTGATTTGCCTGTGAATTCTGAGGCTGCTGGGATAGGTACCCAAAATAAGCAAATTTCTGCCTCATTGAAGACCATGAGTTCTTTGCTAAATTCTCTGAACTCCAAGTTGGATCAGCTGTTGAAGAAAATGAAAACTATAGAAGCCCAAACACAATGTATGGAACAGAAGCTTGAAGACTTGAGACAGGAAGTACAGGCCCAAGCCAGTAAATCAGACCAACTGAGAGAGGAAAGTTTCATTCTTTTGAAAGATGAATAATAAATAAGTCTGTTGAGCTCTTTTCTTAAAAATGGAATGTTATTAAAATTTAAAGAAAGATATTCCTTTTTAATCCAAACACGTAAGGTGCATGGCTGACATTACCTATCTATAAACTATATACCAATGTGTGCATTAGAACAACTATAATATAAGTTTTAGGTTCTAACCCAATGGTAACTGATGCAAATAAAAATACTCATTTTGATTTCATTGGGTTTTAGGGTTTCTCCCAAAAGTGAAAATTTTTAATCCTTAACAAAATTTTAAAAAAAATAGATGTGTTAGGAATTGAGAAATCTAAACTGAAAAATGAGAGAAAAAGAAACAAGTAGCAAAGAGTGCCTTGAATAACTACTGGAGCCCAGAAATACCATAGACCATGCAACTTTTAAGCAAATGATGGATAATATTTTTTTCCCTTCTCATTATAGGAATAAGGTACAGTGTATGAAAATTTAGTGACAGTGGCTGCCTTTATCATAAGTTTAATTCTACGTGGTATTTGTCTGAAGAGCATCCACAGCTGTTTATATACAGATTATTATATCTTGCAAAGTTAACTTTATTGCTTTCAGATGTGACTCTCTCCAAAAGGGAGTTAATCCATTGTTCCATACTAGGCTAAGATGTGTGCTTGTTCTGTTTTTGTTTTTGCTGGCAGTGAAGTTCTAAGGAATCACATCCTTTAGAGTTGATGCATCCCAATTATATGAACTGTTCCCCAAGATACAATACAAGTTGATTGAACAGAGTAAGATCTGACTCCAATGGAAAATTAATTCTCTCTAGGACTTTATCTAAGACACAAGTTGCTATCTTTCTCAAATCATGTCTGTCAGTATTGGGAAGGCTTCCCACAGCTTTCTGAGCTAATAGTTTCATAGTTTGTAGGGTCGGAAGGGACCTGAGCAGATTGGGTCTGACCACCTGCCATGGCAGGAAAGAATACTGGGGTCAAACGACCCCAGCAAGGTGTTCATCTAACCTCCTCTTAAAGACCCCCTAGCCGCCCTGACTGTGAAGTAGCGCCTCCTGATATCTAGCCTAAATCTACCCTCTGCCAACTTGTGACCGTTATTCCTGGTCACTCCTGGTAGTGCACAGGGGAACAGGGACTCCAAATTATTCAGGATGGTAAAAAACAAAGCTAATTGTAAAGAACTGTAGAAGAATCTTTTAAAAACTGAATAAATGAGTAACAAAATGGCAGATGAAGTTCAATGCTAATAAATACCAATGCTTGCTGGTCTCCTCTGACTAGTTTGTAACTAGATCCCCCCTCGGCCTTCTCTTGTGGAGGCTGAACAGGTTCAGGTCCCGTAGCCTCTCCTCATAGGGTCTGCCCTGCTGCCCCCACTCATGCGAGTGGCCTCCTCTGGACCCTCTCCCTGTTGTCCACAGCCCTCTTGAAGTGCGGCACCCAGAACTGATAAACTGACATTGTCCAGGGTCCAATCTGAGACTGAAACTCCTGAGATCCATCAAGCTTTACTTACTTATTTTAGGGTTTTTAATATGGTGGAACACATTGGACATTTATAAGGCCAACTTTTTAGCTTCTGGTTCAGAGTAAATGTAAATGTATTAGGAGCTCCTTAGTTTCTCATTTTCAGCAAGCCAAAACATATTAATGAAAACAACACAAATTAGCCATAGAGTGTTGATTCTTTAGCTAAAGATGTAGCAATTCATGGCTTAAAGCTCTGGAGGCTCCTGATTCAGTCAGTGATGTGTTGGCCAAAATGGAAGTCGTTGTATATTTGGGAGGGAATAAGCCTCACACAAGTTAGATTTACTATATAATCTTTGGTGTAATTGCAGACTGAGTAGATGTTATGCATGCTGCAATTTAAAATGCCAGTTATTGCTAGAATAAAGTGCAAAATTGTTTAGAAAAGGGCTCCAGAGGGGTATCCAAAGAAGATACCCCTGGTGAGCCTGACATCTGGCAAATTGGTAGAAAGCAGAATAAAGAATAGGATTGTTTGTTATGTGTATGAACAGGACTTGCTGGGGAAGAGTCAACATAGCTTTTGTTTAATGAAGTTCATGCCTCAAAAATCTACAAGATGGCTCTGAGAGAATCAACAGGCAATAAGGATCAGGGTAATCTGGTTAATATAGTATATCTTGTAACAAGATCCCTCAACAAAGACGCTAAGTGAAATTAGACTGTCATGGAGTTAGAAGTAAGGTCTGTTTGTGGATCCATAACTTGAAAAAGAGCAGGAAGCATAGAGTGGGTATAAATATTTAGCTCTCACAATAGTGTAAGTTGAGGGAGGTAAGAAGTGGAGACAGGGATCTGTACTGTTTTAACATATTCATAATTTGGAAAGTAGGGGGAGGAATAGGGAGATGGTCAAGTTTGCAAATGACACCAAATTATTCAGGATGGTAAAAAACAAAGCTAATTGTAATGAACTGTAGAAGAATCTTTTAAAAACTGAATAAATGAGTAACAAAATGGCAGATGAAGTTCAATGCTAATAAATACCAATTGACAGACAATGAAAAGAACAACCCGAGGTGCACATACACACTGATGGGCTCTGCAGTGGCTGTCTTGATGTTTTTGGGTGCTTGCCAAAAACCCCCTCCCCACAAAATGGCACTTTAAACTTGGTGCATTCCTATGCCAAGCCCCACACATGCCCAGAAGAGGCAGAGCATTGCTTCAACTCAGCTCACCCGACGTCTGTAAAGATTCAGCACTTCAGTGGGGCTTTTTTGGTGCTTTTTTCTAATAGCTGATTGAATCAGCTTTAGCTAAAAACACCAAAAAGCCCCACTGAAGTGCCTTATTTTTACAGATGCTGCAGTGGTTGAAGTAATGTACAGCTGGGCCAAGACTAGCTACACAGTGATAAGCTCAAGGAGTAGTGCAAATTTCCAGGCACCAGAGGATAAAGGCCGCAAGCAGTGGGGCTAAGCTGCAGCAGCGAGGGGAAGACTTCCTATCACAACCCCAGGGCTGGAACTGAGACAAAGCAAAACAGGGCCAGGGACCCAGAGCTCAAGAAAGGTGATACAAGGGCCAGGAGCCTGAACCCTGAATAGGGATGAGATGGGGCTGGGGCCCAGAAGCTGAGGTCTGAGGCAGTGGACCTAGGCTGAGGGTGGGGGGCCAGCCAGAGGAAAGCCCCTAGGAATGTTGCAGCTCCAACAAACGTTTGAGGCCTGAGGGGGGCACTGGTACACTGTGTGGCAGGTGTCCCCTCTGAAGTAATACCATATACTATCTGCAAGGCATGGGCATAACTGTGGGGTGGATGGAGGTCATAAACATAGCCTATAAGGTGCCTGCTGTGGTAAGGCAGCACTTCTCAACCCATGGGTCATGACCCAAAAGAGGGTCACAAGAATATATGAAAGGTAATGAACAAACTTTAAAATGGATGAACAAACTTTAAAAATGGATTCTCCTTTAAAGGAGAAAAACATGGGAAACCATGGCTTTTCCCTTGCAGGCTGGCAGAGTTCCAGCCTGCGAGGGGATGCTTGGGGCCCCCAGTACCCCACACACCCAACCCCTGCCCCACACACTGGGAGGGCTGGGGCATGGTGGGCAGCAGGTCAGGAGTGAGCAGCACTGGGTCAGGACTGGCCATCAATGTTTACAAATGGTTCCTGGTACAAAAAAGGTTGAGAACCACCCCCTTTAGGGCCAGAAAGGCCTCAATTGATTGCCCCAGGGACAAGCTTGCAGTGGATTGGACAGGAAGTGGTAGACATACAGGAGCCTGGGGTGTGCAATTTAACCCCTTGCAGGCCTATAAATATAATACCCACCACAATGAAAATTCATGGCAATTCATAGCTTTCAAAGAAAACTTTGAAACATTAGTTAAACTCTACCGTAACCTCCACTGAAGTTTAAACCTGAATTAAACTCATCCTGGGATGTGCCAGTTTACTAAAGAAAACTGCTTTCCTGTTTATATTTTTTTCATTTACTAACACAAGAGATGCCATACTGGATCAGACCCCAGATCTATCTGGTATCTCTCAGTGGCCCAGAGTGGATGCTCAGAAGAGTATTAACATGAGGTCAGTCTAGACTGATTTGTCCCATTCTCCATACCCCTGCAATTTCTGGGATAGGCCCCTCTTCCTTTTCAGCTCTCAGCATTTAGAGGGCTGCAGTGTAGAGGTTGCAGTTCTCCTGTTGTGCTTAATAATACCCACCAATAGACCTATCCTGCATAGATTTGTCCAGTGCCCTTTTGAACCTAATTAAACTGTCAGTCTCTACAACATATTTTGGCAAGGAGATCCACATGCTTTGTGAAAAAGAAATTCATTTTCTTTGTTAAATCTGACTCGTAATAATTTTAGTGTAAGTCACTGAATTCTAGATGGTGGGAGATGATAAATAGTAAATCTCTATTTTCTCTGGGGCTCATTATTTTATAGACTTCTACCATGTTCCCCCTCAATTATTTTTTTCTCTAAGCCCCTATCTTATTTAGTCAAATAACACCATTTCAGTGTTAGACCTGCTTATTCTACCAAGCCCCTCACTCTCAATCTGTGGTAAATGAGTATCACCATGTCTTCATTGTGGATGAATACAATGTGTCAACAAAAGTTTTGCCACAGAAGACACAAAAAGATGGGAAGTATTTTAATTAAAGGAAAAACATACATGCTTTTTCTGCTTGTGATAGGGGCAGGTTTCCATAAAATTCTGGTTGCTCCATAATTGTCTTTTAATATTAAGGACTGCCCTTTAAGACAGAAAGTTACACTATTAAAATCTTCACCATAGCATTAGGTTGACAGTTGCCAGGTATACATTTTATATATGTTATTCTGTTACAGGCAAGTTATCAGGCCTGGTAAGAAGAATGAAACAGAGAATGTTGCCATCACATCATCAAAGGATCACATGCAAAACTCCTGTTGATCAATTATAACTGCAGCTTTTTAATAGAGGCAGCCTGAAATCCCAGAGATATGAACTTTTTGGAGACACTTTATGCATGGAATATGCTCATTTTAATAGGATTATAATAGCAAGCCAGTCATGGTGCAAATAAAAGCAAACCACAAAGCTTTCTTCTGCTTATTCATTTCCAGATTACAATCCTGTGTCCCAGTTAAAGATTAATTATATGTCCTTAGACAGGTCCATTGGGGTGTCTACAGTGTCTCCATGCTACTTTTAAGACTGCCACCAAAAATACCCTGGCCACCTGTTCCCATTCTGCATAGCCCAAATCAAGAACTGGAGCAGCAAAAAGTTCTTCCTTATGTCCGCCTAAATCTTCCCTCTATTAGTTTGTGCCTATTGGTTCTCATCCTCCCAATGGGTGCTTTCCTGAAGAGTTGCTCCCCCAGACCTTGGTGCTGCCCACTGACATATTTGTACATGGCTATCAAATCACCTCTCAGCCTCCTCTTACTCAGTCTGAACAAGCCTAGTTCCCAAACTCTCTCCTCCTAGGGCCTATCCTCCAGGTCCCTAATCATGTGGGTGACTTTTCACTGCACTCTCTTAGCCTTATCTGCATCCTTCTTGAAGTGCAGTGCCCAAAACCTGGCATGGTGTTCAAGTTGTGGCCTCACTAACGCTGAGTGGAGAGGGAGAACCTCCCTGGATCTGTTGGTGACACATCAGCTGATGCACGCCAGAGTTCTATTTGCCCTGTTGGAGACTTCATTGCACTGTTGGTTCATATTCATCTTCTGATTGATTGTGACACCCAGGTCCCATTCACATGTTGTGCCAGTCAGTGAGCTACCACCTATAGTTATGGTGAAGGTTCTTCCTACCCAGCTGAAGGACCCAGCACGTTTCCCTGTTGAACCTCATCTGATTCTGATCAGCCCATAGAACCAATTTGTCAAGGTCATCCTGGATCCTTACCCTGTCCTCTGGTGTGCCCACATTTCCCCAGAGCTTGGTATCATCTCCAAATTTAATCATAGAGCATTCCACCCCTCATCCAAGTCATTAATAAATATCTTAAAAAGCATGTGTCCAAGCATGGATCCCTGTGGGACAACACTGGAGATGGCCTCATCCTGGAGGGCTATCCCATTGATTCCAACTCTCTGGGACCAGCCTTGAAGCCAGTTATCCATGTACCTCACTGTAGGTTGGTCCAGGTCAGTACTCTGCAGATCAACTGTGGGCTGCCCCTTTGTATTCAGTAGGGGTCCCACAGTGGAACTTGATTTTTTTTCTTGCTCCCTATGTACCTGTAGAAGGACTTTTTGTTGTCCTTTATTTCAGATGCCAGCTTGATCTCCATGCCTGCCTTTCCATATCTCATACCTGCAGACCCTGGTTATACAAGTGAACTCTTCTCTGGTTGCTGAAACTTTTTTCCATTGTTTAAATGGTTTAAAATCTTCAATTAAGTGCAGTTTTAATGCAAATAATTATGTTTATGGTTGTTGTCATTACTGAAACCCCATATTTCAGGTTTTCTATGTCAGCTAAAATATTCTGCTTAAATACTGACATGCTATTAAATTACATTGTAAAATCTACAATAATTTGACATAGTCTGGATGTAAGACTTGCACTCAAATTGTGCCTGTCTGTCCTTCTATCTTTGCCATACATACATATGCAATCATCTGTCACAAGAGAGAGAACCAAATTACTTCATGGACTACATTCCCTTTAAAAGAGCAATTTTAACACAGGACCTCTTTCAGGGCTTTCAGTGAGGCCACTGAATCTGTTTTGATCTTGATTCTTTACAGCCAACCAAAGGGTTAACAGTTTAGGGAAAGGGTGGGCACTGAAAAGCATGTTTTGCATATGAGATAAAGATCATAGGAAAATTTACATGTTAATGGAACATTTAAGAAAAAAAATTGCTCTTTGTCAATTGGTTGTATAAATATTTTATCTAGTGTAATATTAGAGGAAGGCAAGCGTGAAGGCATTCAGTATGAACAGTTTTTGAGGAGGAAATTAGGACATTATTGTTGAAGAAATAATATAAAATGGGGAGTTACAAGCACTTGATCTAAACTGTAAAAACCTTTCATGCACTCTGGCAGAAAGAGCAGATTAAATCCATAATGAAATGGGTAACTTTAGGCCTGCATAAATTTCCAAGCAGTCTCAGTTTCCCAGGAATCTCTCTCAGCTAGATTAATGGCCAGCAGCCTGCCACATAATGAAGTAGTTTGCCTTGGCAATGTGCTCATGAATTTATTATGGTGTCCACAAGTGTGCTATATGGCCTAGACATCTTTATAAATCCTGGATTTAGAGCTGCAGCGATGAGCCATTTCAGTCCTAATGGTGAGGTTGATTTATCACCACAGTCCTTCACTCCACCCTCCTACTCCCTCCCTGACAGTTATAAAAGGAAAATACAGGTCATATCATTGATGGAAATGAAATGTGAAGGTAATTAGATAATGCCAAATGGATATGGGAAAGGGTGCACTGCTGAAATTTTAAATATGTTGGTAATTTTTTCCTTGGAGCAATTATATCAGGTTGATTTATTTTTACAGTTTATAATCACTTAACTACCTGTGGCTGATTTTTACCAGAGCTTGTGCCTTTGGAGACAAGAAGTAGAGCTTTTCACTCCATGACTGTTTATTGTAAATTAATTTATCTCAAAATACCTAATTTATTATGCAATTTACACAAGTCACAGCTCATTGCTGATGGGGAATAATGATTACCCATTTGGCTCCCTGCAAACTCCGTTCTCAGGGGTTTTATAAAATAATCAGCACTTAAACAGCAAAGATCTAAAGAAATCTCTGCACTGAAACCAAAACCTGGATTAAAAAAAAACAAACAACATTTGGAAAGCCATAGGTAGAAGACAATTTGTCAGGAGATATTAAAATTGATTGATAGTCCAAAAGATGAATGTGTTGTCTATATAATACATTATTGCGTTACATATTATTACATATACTGTTATATTACATATTATTACTTTGATTTTATGTTTTAATGACTTTTAAAATTTTGAGCATCTCCAAAAGTAATAAAAACTTTAAAGTTCTCAGAAGACTAAGGAGGACAACATCAGAACCAAAGGCATTACCCTGCTCTCTTAACATGCTAATAATCCCAGAAGGAGAGTATGATGAAATAAAAAAAAAAGTTCTAAAAGAGATACCCAAATCACATTGATATTAAACATTTGCTGGATTTCTTAGCCTCCTCTGAAAATTTTAGGCCAGTTGCATATAATTGGCTGTCTACCAAAAAGAAGGGTTATGAAATGGCAATTATACTCCTATTTCCTTGCTTTTCCCTATTTTTTTCTATCAACTCTACTTTTGCTTATGTTGCATGAAGTTCAGGTATGAGAAGGAGCGAGTGAGGGAGCTTGTAAACTCTGAATTCCAATTATCTTTGGTTGTCATTGTAACATGTAGAGGTTTTTAATAAAAGGAATATGGTAGCTAATTGTACCTATGGACCTCAAGAGGTCTGCTTTGGTTTTAAAAACTCTCCAAAATTTAGAAACCTGCACACGTCAGGCTTCAATCATCCGGTCATGTGCCACCCAGCTTTGGATGTATAGGGCTGTCCATCGCTCTGTCCCTGTGGTCTTGCTGAACAGATGTCCCGCCCCGGGGTAGTCTCTCCCCCAGTCTCACCAGCCATGATTATGTTTGTTCCTTCAGGGCTTGCATGCATCTGGGACCTCTAGACGGCAGTCTTCTGCGAGGCTCCAACCTCCCCTACACCTTGCCCTGATACCCACCCTTGATGAGTCACTGATGTCTCTCGGCCCGACCCCTGCCTATTGGTGTTCTGGGCTCTCCTGTAGAGATGTATTAGGTCTAACCCAACCCCCAAATCTGATTTATACCTTTAAGGGTCTACACGGTTGTCTCGATTCCCTCTAAGACAAAAACCCTTCCTCTGATTGAGGCAACCCTAGGGGTCCATACGACAAGCCTCCCAACCCCCACAAAAGTGGGAAACAAAAAGAAACAAAAGAAGGAACACTATTAATACCAGTAGGCTCCTGACTACACAAAATGGGCTAGCCTGGTCCTGAGAGTTTCTAGCTCGCCCTGTCCTGAGTACACATACGCCTGGCGGTTATCACATTTTCCCTTCGATACCGCAGACCCCCTGCATGTTAGCTGGACCCTGGGTGGGCTCTCTAATTTCGCCTACTCTGTGTCCCCCACTGGGCAGCTCTATGCAGCTGGAGCTTGTTTTCTGCAGCCTCTCCCACTACTTAGGCTCTCCATTCCCTGCCTGGGTTTGCTCCTGGAGCCTTTCCGAACCCACACTGACCCCACCTGGCTCGACGCCTTGAGTTCCAACACTCTCCCCTCTTCCTCGGAGGCAATCCCTGTTGTCACCTTCTTCCTCCTGATTTTTTGGATCCTCTCCCTCAAATCCTCTGTCTGAGTGAGATGCATCTGCCTCCTCTCTCTCTGTGCCATCACTGGCTTCTTCCCTACAACAGGCTTCAAGGCAGACTTCTGCCCCTTGAGAGGCAGTTCTGCCTCCTCTTACCCCAGTTGGGGTTCTGGGGATACCTTCCCTATTAACACTCCTTCCGGTCTTCTTCCCCCCCCACTCCTTCACCTGTGACGCCTCTTATTCTCCCATGCTGGCTCCTCCCACTTCTCTCCACAGCTGGCTGCGGTTTTAAAAAAACGCGGCTAACGAGCCGTGTGGGTCCCGCTGTCACTTCCGGTTTCACTGTGGCACTGGCTGCAGGTAAGGGATTCTCCATTTTTTTTCTCTCTTTCCTTGCCTTCCCTGTTATGTTCTGGCCCCCAGGGTCCACCCTTGGCCCCTCAGGGTCTGTCCCCTGCATCCTCCCTGTGACAAAACCCATTTAGGGTCAATTTAAAGATGTCACCTTTTCTCACCATTTTGACACTTCCAGTCCTTTCTTTAAGTGCCATAAATATTAACACACAGCTTATCCATAGTTTCCAAAATGCAGCACATAGCTGGTATGTAGACCTGTGAGAGAGGAATAAATGTTATGCTTATCTGAGTTTAAGTACAGGTATTACATTTAGATCAACCTAAACAGGAATAGGTTAATCTGAAGGGTTGCAGAGATTTTCAATTGCCTAAAAAATGGCTTGCCTAATCTAAATTTGTACAGTGAAAGTAGGCACACTATTTTAGATCAGGATCAGGTTAACCTGATCCTGTGAACACCTGCACATGTTCATAGTGTAGCCCCAGAGATGGGAAAGCCCAGTCACTCATTCCAACCCATGGGGCTGTGCTATTCCCCCGCCCCTCCTCCACTTGCCCTTGCTAAGGTCCCACCAGCCCCCCTCCCCACAGACCAGCAGGCCCCCCAGTCCCGCCTACCTCTTCCGTCCACCCTGAGCAACTTACGCTGGGCTTCCACTGTGGCTTCTAGGAGCATCAGACAGATACACATACTGCTCTCAACCACAGTGAACTGCTGCACATGCTGCTCCTGGTTTACTATGCTGTGATTTATTTTAAGCAGCATGAACATAGACCAGGTGCAATGAACAACTATGTGCACCCTGAGAGGATGCTTGCACCTGGACTTCTGGAGCAAGACATGACAAAGTTCTTTGGAAATGAGTTGCTTATCATTAATTATTTTGTCTATTCAGTGTCCAGTACTGTGACAAACAGGCACAATGCATCCTCTGCATGAAGATCTCCCATTGAAACAGGACTTGAGTTGGAGGCATCTTTCAGTAAGCCTTAAAAGAATCCAGCAGTTCTGCCTTAGCAGATGGAGAAGAATCCTCTTTTAGTAAAATTGTTATTGGAACAGGTTAATCCTAAGGAGACATTCATTATCTCCAGCCACATCTATATCACTGGAGCAAGCTTGGACTTCAGTTTTACTTGCCATTTAAACTGTGTTTCAGTGTCCAAGATGACAGCAATGTCCCACAGGCCCTATTCTAAAGTGATTGTTTTTAATGAAAATCCTTTTTCACCAGGGATAGAGTCTCAGTTCCATTTTATCCTCCTTCTTTGTTTTCCTGTTTGCTAGTAACAATATCAACTAAAACCGGACAAGGGTCTTATTATATCAACAGCTTTGAATTATGCAGCACAACTGTTTCTTCATGTAAAGAGACAAAATAGTTTATAGTGCCAAAGAAGTCATAAAAACAAATATCCCAAAGCCTTCAAGCTTTCTGCCATTTGGCTGCTAAGTCCACATTTCCTGGTATGCTTGATTTGTGTCCAGTTGACATAAGCACCGAGTTAGTTAAAATGGGCTGCTCTATCTTAGATCGCTGGATTTGGATATACACAGCTGCTGAATGTAATGGTGCATTCAGAACAAGATACTTAGGTCTAAGATTAGATTAGTAATGAGTGTAGAGGAGGAGTAGAAAAGGAAAAAGCACAACTTTGTCATTCAAAAAGCTCTTTAAAAATGTTTTGCCTTCAAAATGTGACATAGAACTTGAGTGACAGATTCACAGTGGAATCAAGCAATGCAGTTTAAGTTTCTCTAATGCACATTTTCTTCCAACATCCACAGCACATAAAATTTGCTTACTTAGTGCCATATGGCCCTGAGAGGAGCAGAGAAAAGGCAAGTAAAAAGTGATTGCCAGAATATAATTCTTAAGAATATCGAATAACAACTGAGGGACTAACACATGTATAAAGGAAACAATGCCCTAGAAAGGTACTTATAGATTGTTCTTTAGAAAACAGTCCAGCAGTTTCTTGTATTTATGTATCTTAGAGCAAAGATGAAGAGTTCCCATGTACGTGTGAATATTCATGTATTAGAACCTATCCAGAGATGACAGCCTTCAAGTTTAGGAGAAGATCTTCTTGGGTACATCTAAACATGAAATTAAGGTGGAGCAATACATTCTGGTACAGTTTGTACCAAAGTTACTTGTTCCCAAGTGCAGCATCTACACTTTGAGCCAGGGTGGAGCAGTCCCAGCTGGCAGAGGGGCTGGGGGGTCAGTCCTGGGCTCCAAGTGACAGTGTTTGGTGGCAGAGGGGCTAGCTGGGGCATGAGGCTAAGGTGTGAGGCTAGACAGCAGGCAGCTCCTGCACTTCAGCACCTTTGTGCCCCATCTAGCCTGTCACTCTCCACATGTGTTTCAGCACAAGTAAGTACTCCATCATAAGATAGTATTGTCCCTGACAGTACAATCCTACAGTGGAGTGAATTAATTTGCTGCACCTTAATACTGGTGCATGTGTAGATGGTGATGCTTTACTGCAGAGCTAAATAATCTACTCTGCAGTAAAGCATGCATGTAGATGCATGCCTTGGGCATGTCCAGATGATCATGCATTTGTTTTATGGTGCCTTAAAGCTCTTTGAGGTGCTGCAAACCGCATGTGATGCACGTGCACCCATTCACTGCTCTGCTAATTTACAGTGTGGTGCCAAAATTTGACACTGGGAGATCTTTGTGTCAAAAAACCACCACAAAAAAAAGTGACGTGGCATACAGCAGCAGCACACACTACCAGAAACAGAGCCTGGCCATCCAGAGCCATGCTCTGGCTGCTGGCCAGGCTGCATGCGGCTGGATTGGAGCTGCTGCTGACCTGGGAGGCCCCCAGGGTTCCAGGTGTCAAAGAAAAATCTTTGGTTTCAGATGCTGATGGCAAAAAGGTCAAAAGGCTAACATAACATATTTTGCCATTATAGTTCCATATCCAAGCGCCCCCCAGCTTAAATGTAAAACACATGTGCAGTCAATCTCGCATGAAACCTAAAAACACACAGAGTCTGTTCACAGTCATGATTGGCAGTCCTGTAATTATTCAGGCCTGGCATGTTGTAATAGGCTACCCTGTAAACTATAACTTTGGAAAGATTTCCGCCTTTGGTGGAGATCTCCACACACACCCAGGAGACATAGTCAGCGATTTGGCCAGTCGCTGACATCTCCCTGCCGACGGTAAAAGTTTTCAGGTGTATCTGTTTTGCCGGCTCGTCCGTTCTCGACAAGAGCTCACGAAAGTCTTTAGACCAAAGTTTCCTGTATGCTTTGCTTAAAATCTGCACCATGCAGTTTGTAATCTGTGCAACAAAAATATCTGCATGCTGAACTGAATAAATCAACTTCTCTTTTTACACGGCACAACCACGACTTCCTTCCTAAGCTGCATTCTTCTGTAGTGTAAGTAAAAATAAACTTTCTGTATAACCAAGACACGTTAAACTTCCTGACTCCTCTCGCTTACCCACCTGTCCGACTACCTACCCCACCCACGTCCAGCCGGTTGTGCCGACCCAGGCTCGCAGGTCAAGGGTACACCGGTCCTCGGATGCGACACCAGGTAAGGCTGCTGGCCAGCACAGGTGCTGACCCCAGCCTCCTCTACTCCACCTGGGACAATTTGGCACGTGCTGGAGCATACTTGCATGGATGTGCCCTGGGGCACAAAGCAGTGGCACAAATATGTGTTACTGCTATTAATGCCATGGCAAACATGCCCTTGCACATGTGTGCTTATCTGGATGTGCCCCTTGTGTATTATCTATAATGTCCTTTAGAGCCACTAGCTGTGTGTAGATGAAATGAGGGACATGTGTGCACAACACTTTAACGTGGGTTAAATGTTTTTGCATGACTTTAATGCTGTTGGTGTTTGCACACCTCAGTGGTGTATTGCACAGTAATTTCAGATGCTGTAGGAAATTCAGCGCATAATGAAAACTAAAACTCCTCCAAGGAGTATGTTAGCTCCTCCAAGGAGTTTTAGTTTGCTTCCCTACAGCTGCAAAGCAAAGTATTTGCTAGTGGCTTCTGAAGATTTAGGGCTTGATCCTGAAAAATGTGCAGGCATTAGGTTTACAAGGAAGGATTGTCCAGTTTTTCAAGTGTTAGCCTGAGGCATTGAGTTGGAAGACGTGACTTCAGTTTTCTTTTTTACTACAGATTTCCTATGTGACTTTGGGCAAATAAATTAGAAGAAAATATGACCAGTGATTTTAGAGTCTGTGTTAGCAGGCCAAATGTGAGACTTCTTGATGAGGCAGCATGTTCAGAAAGCATGGCACATTTACTGTCTAAGTATATGGGCCCTTTCAGTGAAAATTTCATGCAGTCAGAATTATTTGTCACAGTGGTGATGCATAGGGGGTGCATGTGTACCCCCTGGGAGTGCTGGTGCACCCCCTGACAGGCCACGCTCCCCACTTAGGTGATGGGCAGGGAGGGCAGGCAGGAGTGCCAGTGTCCCCCCTGAGAGTGCCAGCTGGAGAGTGAGAGTGCCAGATAAAGCACCACAGCCACTTCCAGGAGTGACTTGGCCACTTCTCGGTCAGCGTGATTGGCTGCGGGGGGACCATCCTCACAGTCACTGACCGGTCCCTGGGGAGACACATCCTCCCCCTGACTAAGGTGGTGCATGTCGCTTGTAATTGGTCATTTTTGAAAATGTCTGTATTAGCCTTTCTCTTACTCCCAAAGGAATGTTGTGATGATAAATGCTTCAATAACTGCAAGCTTCTTGCATAGAAGAATAATGGAGATCCTCTCTGTCTATGCTAGACCTATGCCTTACTGCATGTGTAGACTTTTATATATGACCAGACCTCCTTGATTAACTTTAAGCAAGCAGAGGGTAAACACCTTGGATATGTATTTTTGGCCAAACCCAGTGACTAATCAGAAACCAGAACTACAACATAATGAAAAAGAAAAAAAAATAGCTAAAATGTCTCTGGTTATTATTTCACTAAGCATTTAAATAAAACTACCTGGTATCCACAAGCATCCTGGATTATTTCCTACCAAGCCACTTTTTACATTAGTTTTAGTTACTTGTATTGCAAGACAACCAAAGTACCTCATTCATGGAAAACACTCCATTTTGCCATACTCTGTATTAACAAGGAAGATTGTTCTTGTAGATCCTTTCCCCCCAGAAGATTTACAAGCAAGCAATTTCATGGGCCGTTATTACTGGAGCTTTTATTGGCAGATGAGTGCCAAGGGGTGGGGGGAGGTGTTGGTTTTCCTATTAAATTAAACTATTATCGTTTTTGCATTCATTATTTTTTCAGTTGACAAAGGCCAGAGAGACTAACGTGTGTTTAAACACCATAGGCACATGCAATATGACTGCTGTGTTGAACAAGCGTAAGTAACAAGCAGTGGCAAAATATAGATTCTAAAATCTGGTATAAAAGCTATTAGAATTCTGTCACAGAAAAGAACTGGTTAGTAGGAATGGCTTTAGAATATCTTATCCATAAAACATAGGGTTATTGGTATCAAATCATGATATTAATAAACTATAAGTCCCTGTAGTAGCAGTTCTTGATGGCAATATTTTAATGGAAATGGGGTTCAAATAGTGTCCTAGATCTGATAGCTTGAATTTCAGGCAGATTTGTGGCTTGGGTACATCTTTAGTCTTTATGTACTAGATACTGAAAATTACACCACTGCAGTAATATACAACTTGGGGGGCTGGGCTGGGCTGGGCTGGAGTGGTATGGGCACTAAGGTGCACAGTTGACAACCCAGAGGTTGCGGGTTGAGGCTGTGGCAGATTCCAACAATTCTGGAAATTCTGATAAATGCCTTGTCACAAAGACACAAAAAAGCAAGATCTACAACTCACCATACAAAAGTGGGCAATTCATGCTTTATGGCTGGATAAAGTGCACATGTTGTCATAAATTTTCATGACAAAAAGTTGAGCTTCTACTAAAAAAACATAAGACATCCTGAAAGAGGGCTTGGCACCCAATTCCCACTGACCTTTACACTGTGGTTGGGTAAATTAATTGACCTTGTCCCTTGGGAAAACTCACTCCCTGCTTTACAGTTCCTGATAATATTATAAGACATGCTCACATTGAGCTATATTGTACCTTTCTCAAAAGACTGCTAAAACAAAACATTTGTAGCTGGATTTTAGGTTATTTTTCACTGCTTGGTAACTTTTATGGACGGGAAACTGCAAATGCTACCTCCAGGGTCACAACTTAAGTTACTGCTACTTCTTTTCATAGGAGAGGATGGAACTTCATTAAAATCATATTTTAGGGCAGGGGTAGCAGATTATGTAACGTAAGAATATTAGAATGTAATTGTTATGGTGTTCTGATGTAGCAAAAGGTATCAGACACTTGACAATGGGTACATCTATACATGCGGTTTATGCTATTTGGTTTTACTGCACAGTAGGTTAATCTGCACAGTACGTGCCTGCATGTGTAGATGGTAATGCTTTACTGTGCAGTAGATTAATCTACTGCACAATAAAACATCTCATGTAGACACAGCCTGTATTCTTTAAAATATGAAACTTGTGAAGTATTTCAAAGAAGCTTATAATATGAGGTTTCAGCACAAGGAGAAAATATAAAAAATATAGGAGCTCTTTTCAAAATGTCTCATTTCCTCCTCCTTTTTTTAAAGTAGTTGTTCTTCATGTTCTGTTGTGTAAATGAATCACTCGCAAATTGTCAGCACCAAATATTTAAGGCTGAAAGTAGAAATTCTGCAAATTCCTGGGGAAAATTTCATGATGATACATATTTGATCAAATATTTGTTTTGTAACTTTACGAAACCTTCATATATCCCTTTGAGGATGATTGTGGCTGACGCCATTCCATATTTTGACTTATGTAAGCCTCAAACATTATTTGCTCTTAACCCATAAATAAATTCTCACCTTTTGAAGGATTCATTCCTGATTCTTTCTATTCTTTGTTTTTACTTTATATATAATCAGCTGGTAGCTATTATTCAGTTTATTCCATCCTTATATATAGGCTGGAAGTATTCTGGGCAGTTCTTTGGCCTTTATTCTCATCCCACAGAAGTTGCATGGGCCAAAGATGTACAGACAACCCATGTTGTTAGCCATGAGTAAAACCTGATGTCTAAGTGACTGTTGGTTGTATTCATAATGATGTATGTTTTCATGATATATTATTTGGCTGCTAGATATGTGGTATAAACATTTCCACATAGAACATAGTCCCTGGCCAACAAATATTGGAACTCAAGCTGTATAGAAGCCTGCTTGCTTGCTTTATGCCTATAATAAAATTTTCCCCCACAGTAGATGCCTCCCATAATTCTGATAGTAATGATTCCACTCATTGGGTGTGGCCATGCCATGAAAGAACCACAGAAGTGTCCACTACAATTAATCGGGCCACACCAACTTCTTGAACAGTACCCTCTCTTCCAAAATTGATTTAGTGTAGCTGCCTAGTGAAGTGCTGGATTTGCACTCCCAGCAGAGGGAGCCTCATATGAAAGTGTTTACATTGCATCTGTTTTTGGGTATGATGTGCACAGAGAAAGCCTGGCATGCTTTCCTGTGGGTCCCCCTAGCACAGTCTTTTGACAGTGTAGACGTGCCTGTTAAGTCCAATTTAGTTGATATGACTCAACTAATGTATTACATTTTTGTTCCAGGGCAGCTAAATAACTCTTTAGCACATCTGGAATCTTATTTTTTCAAGAATGACTGTAATAGCATTCCTAAAAGTTCATTTAGCTCAAGTTTAAGATTTAAAAGATAAGTACTGTTCAGTTGACTAATCAAATAGTCATAAAAACTCTTTTTCTGAACTATAATTACATTTATTCAGTTCTGGGTTTGATTTATTTTTTATTTTAATTGTCAGCCCTGCTAAACCATGATGCTAATAGAAATGTTATTGCAGCCAATATGGGCTAAAATGATGTCTGATGATTATTAATGAGAGCAATAAGAAGGTATCCTCATATAAAGTCAGCATTAAAGGAGTAATTCATTTTACCTGATATAATTGGATTGTAGCATTTAAATAGCTTGGGACTTCCTCTTAATTGTGATTAGTTGTAGCTTCTTCCTTTTAGTAGAGCATTTAACTCTTCCTCTACTATTACTTCTGTTTCTTTTATGAAGTAATTAACATGAATTTGCCTGGTGTCTTTTAATAAATGGCTTTAGCAGTTGTTAAATGCAGTAGTTGTTTGTTAGAAATATTTATGTGCAGCATCCACAGCTAAAGGTGAAAAGTGCACTAATTGTTGTAGTGGCAAAGATTCATTCTGACTCCTCTGTCCTCTCTGGCCAGGTCCACATGAGCAGGGGCAAGCCCACAAATAGTAGTGGGCACGTTGTCCTGCTGCTGAATGTGCTGCAGGGGAGGGGACACATTGTCCCTCTGTTTCACATGCTGCAGGGGAGAGGGCTCCCTGGGGCACAGGGTGCCTCAGCAGGGGCTAGCTATCCCCTGCTCTGAGGCACCCTGAGCCCCATCCAGTTGGGAAGCAGCACATGGCGATGGGCTGCAGTGTGCCTCAGAGCAGGGGCTCTACATGTCTCAGTGCAGAGGCTCCACAATGAGGCCCCTGCACTGAGGCACATGGAGACAGGTGCTTCCGCACAGGGGCTCCTCAGTGCATGGAGATAAGAAAGCAGGCAGCCCTGGGCTGCCTGATCCCCGATCTCTGCGTTTGTACCAGCACTAGCCACTTTGGTGTGGGTTGTGCTGCTTTTTTGCCAGGATTTTTCCCTTTTTTTAAACTACTGGGAAATTCTGGTAGCAAATGTTGCCTCAGCCACTGAAAATTAGCAGCTCCACACACTAATTAATGTGCAACTTGTGTGCAACTCATGCAAAGAGGTTTGAAGCACCACAAACCATACATGCCTGCACACCTGGATCCAGCCTCTATCAGTAACTACAAAAACAACCTGAGAAAGGATAGTAATTCTTATCACCATTTTATCAGAGGCTAAACTGAGGCTACAAAGATTTTGATGCATCTGTGATCATAAAGTTAGTTGGGGCAGAGCTGAGAGAGAATTCTGGAATATAGAACTTCAGTCCCCTGCTTAACTCAGTAAGATGCACTCCATTGAGACTAGGTATAGACATTTAAAAAGCCTGAGGCAGAACCTATTCAAGTTATGCAGTTTTCTATGCAGTATAGTTTAAATTGGTAGTGAACATAATACACATTTGCCCTTTGATTGGGACAGGGGAAGGAGTGTCAAATCTTAGGCCAATTTCCACCATTTTTAAACCAGTCCGTGTGTGCTGAACTTCTGTTCTGTTACAGGCAGAAGCAGGTTTCTGATCACTTATACTGGCAAACCTGTAATATCTGTACCTGGCCTGAAAGACTGTATAATATCTCCCAATAATATCTAAGTAGATGTCTTGAGGCTGTAGTATGTTCTGTAAAGCCACACAATTTTTTCTGTCACATTTTCTAAGTTGCCTTAGTCCAGTAATTTATTAGTTTTTGGTGAGCAAATTAAGCCTGTAGGTTTGGTTCCTAATCTAAAAACCTACGTATATTTTACAATGCAAACATGGAGAATGAGGGGGAAAAATACACACCTGTCATCTTTGAAATCTACTTGTTCTTAGTGAAACAAAGCCCTATTTCACCCCTCTATTAATTTACCTTGATTTTAAAAAGCTCAAAGGCTTCAGAATTAAAAATAATGGCCTTTTAGGCTAACTGTTATATCATAGCTCCTGTAGTTGTGACACTGCTGTATGAAATGAGCATGTATCAAGAGAGCAGTAATGCTGATACATAAGAAGGCTCTCTGAGGACAAGTTAGAACCATTTATTCCTTACTGGGAAATGCACATATTTCTCACTTAGGCCTGCTAGAGCTCTCAGAGCAATTCTCAATCTGACTGTTGCTGGTAGCTCCCAGGTAATACACATTGATTTACATTTACTCCAGAGTACATGATGGTAGATAAGAATCTGCTAATCTGTCTTCAGTATTCTTACCTTTGCCTATGCCTCACTTAACCGTTGGTATATCCCAAGAGAAAGAGGATAAGTAATTTTCCTTTTGGCTTTGTCTCCCAATTGAAAATAATATAAATGTCTAAATCCACCCCGAGAGAAAGAGAGAGAGAGAGAGAGAGAGAGAGAGAGAACCACATATTTCATTTATTCCCTGTAAGGTGTCTCTTTCTTTTTCCCAAGAAACAAAAATAATGGTCAGTGCCTTTATCAGGATAAAGGGATCAAGAGAGTATATAATTATAAGTATTTTCTGGTACTGTGCTTTTTCTTCTTTTTTCCCCCTGATGCATCTACTAGGACATTATTTTGCAGCCATAAGATCTGAATGAGGCAGCTGTTGTGCCCACATCACAGACAAAAGAGGTGGTTTCCCTAGCAACATGAATCATATGAACTCTGAGAGGAGAGTTTCTTTCTCAAATTCAGTCCTTCAGGAGGTTGCATCACACTTTGGCTTTCAGCCGAAGAATGGGTACTAAGGCTGGCATTTGCAATACCCCTTCTGTAGCAGTAAATATATTTCCAAAGTGAACTGCCATACTGCTGCTCTTACCATGTAGCAGGCCTTATGTCCACTTTGTATTGGTATGAATGACTACACAAGTGCAAGGGCCTGTATAGTCTCTGCTTTTATCATTAAATTGATATGACTGAGTTCTGCAGTAGTTGATGCAAAAGTAAGACTAGAGAGTGATTGACTCTCTTACAAAGCTGTTTTATAGTGTGTCTATGCAGAGTACTTAATAAACCATGAATAAGGATGGGTAAATAATGGACTTGATCAGGCAACTTTAAAAGGTCATAGTTTAATACAAGACTAACTAGCCATGATATTAACAAAACTTGTATTTTGTCACATTGACCCTATAAAGCCATTAGTACAAAGCACAGTTCTAAACTCCATGTAGAATTTTTGAAAAGGCAAAAGAAGGAAGAAGTAAAAACTTAGTATGTTCCTGCTTATCAGAAACCAAGTTAGATGGCTAGAAAACCAGACCCAGTAGCAACACAAGCCAAACAAATTTTCTCTACCTGGCCCTGCCAGTGTACCTTAGCAATTCACTGATTTGCAAATCACTGGTCCTGGGCGTCTCATGAGTAAAAACTGATAATCATGTTCAAGTACACAGATTTATGTAGAGGGCTTTTGATATGGATAAATGTCCAATAGGGATTAGATTGAAACCACTGAACTCATTTATACTTGTGACCCTCAGGCAGGTTTGAACTCTAGTTTCCTGAGGCTGAAAAAAACCCCTAATGTATAAGCCCGCTCAGATTATTTCACTCAGCGTTTAAAATAAATAAAACCTGACCAAAGCAAGATAGTGTGTATTTTCCAGCTTGTCTGAGCACTTTGCTGCATAGAAATGGTGATATGAGATTCTATAAATTTCTGTTATAAATGTAGACACACAACTATCATTACTGTAGTTGCATTTTCTTGTTTTTCCTGTGATAGCACATTGGAAGGAATATGAGTGAAGAATCTGGAATGAGAAGCAATATTTTTTAGTTCTTCGCAAATATTGCAAACATTTGTGACTAAAATATGCAAGAAAGCAATGGATAGTTTTAAAAACTTGCTTATACTGGCTTGGATATATAGGTGAAGAAAACTGAGGTAATCTTATCTGTTTATTAAAGCCAAAATTGGCAAGATTCTAAAGGTGATCTTTGAATAACGTATGAAGTTTCCGTTTTGGAATTCTGGTACCAGCTCCCTTCCCTTGTGTTACCAAAACTTTAGAGTGAATTTATATCTCTAATATATGCACAGTGTTTTGAAGTCAAACCATACAGCACTATTTAAAGCTAACCAGCAGTATTACCAAAAGGAGCTGATTAAAAATAAGGGATCAGCTTTTAATTCCTTCAGTCTTCCATTTACCAGCACAAAGAATCACAATCTTATCTAATATAGGAACCAGTTCTTGCAGGTGCAGTGCACACAGGAGTCCTCCATTGAAGATCATGAGAATTTTATTCTTAGGTCACAGATCCTTCATTGGACCCTTCTTTTGGGAAAAATTCTATAACAAGGTATTTCAGAACAAACACTTGCTTATGACCAAATTCCTTTGGGCAACTTTTTAAGAACACAAATATCAGTTTTGGTGATCACAGTATTTGTACTCAAAGTTAGGCTTTCAAAATCTGATTCACCTAGAAGCAGTGGTTACATTAGAATATATTAGCTTTTGCTCTTAGTTTGTCTCAAAATACACTCATTGAATTCTGATCTCTTCCTGCAACTGAACATTTGGATATATGTTACTTCTAGTGTAGTATAACTAGTGTATTATGGCATTTTTTCAAAAGTGGCCTCCACGTTTATTTGTTTCAGTTTGTAGTTGCCCCCAAACCTAGTGAAATTCTGGCCCCGAAGTCAAATAGGGTTTTGTCATTGATTTTACAATAAGAAGAGAGGCAATATGTACCTGCAGTTTGATTGTAAGTCAGTATTCAGAACTTATACAATTAAAACCTAAGGGGAACATCTACACATGCCAATTTAAGGTGCATTAACCATTTTTAAGGTGTATGAAGGCCTACATGTGCAGTCCCTTAATGTGCATTTAAATGGCAATTTTAGACTATTTGTGCCAAAAACAGGTATCAAATTAAGGCGCAAATAGCCAAAGTGCCTTAATGCAAGTGTAGATGCACTAAAGTGCATTAATGCTGTGTATGTTGACTGACTTGGTGGTCTGCATGCTGTGTTAAAACACCTTAATGCACGTGTAGATGTGTGCCTAAATCACCTTAATGTGCATAAGATAAATGCACATTAAGCTCAAGTGCATGTAAAAGCATGTGTAGGCACACTCAAAGTGGCACGTATTGTTGAAAAGGTGCACTTGAATGCTTATAGAACATCCTTACAAGATATTAGTAATATCGTGGTCTCTGATTCTAAGGGTGGGACCAGGTAAAAAATAACTTGTTTATTGTCCAATGCAAACGTAACCATCAGCTAATGCCTTACATTACTGTAAAAAACCCCTTTTTCTTAATTGGCTTTAATCGTTTCTTGTGCTTTTACCTCCTAAACAAGGTGAATGTTTTGCAATATTTTTCAATGTGGTTATTTTTTTTAAATTAGTTCAGCTGCTGAGTTCTCTCTTCTTCTCCCTCTCTCTCTAACCTCTAATTTGAATAGAAGATGCATGCATTTATTTTGTGCCATCTTTTGGTTATATTGCATAACAAACGGTAGCATAGTTTAGACTTTGCAGCATAAAGAAAATATATTGAATGAAATAGCACGTGTGTGTATATGAGAGAGATTTTTTTCACCAAAATGTGATTACTTGTTTCTTTCTACCTTTCTTGTATTTTGTCAAACATACATTGTATGTTAATGTAATGCTTCAAAAATAATAGATTGTTTCTGGTTCATTTAGCTGTGTGTGTGTTATCTCATTTTACGAAGCATATGCATGTCTTTTAATCTTCCATTAACGTTCTATTCAACTTTGGCCCCTCTGTGTTTTATTTCTGTGGTAGACGAGGGAGGCTTGTTTATCCTTCTCCAATTCTGGGATATTTTCATCTTTAATTGTAGGTCAGGGAGCAGAGACCTCTCATACATTGTTGTTTTCACTGGCTATGTAAATGAGAGCTTGCCTGCTGCACTAGTGGGACCTTCTTTCCCTTCAGGGTTACTTATGCAGCAGATGCATTGCCAATCCTCTTATTGTACAGATATTGATCCCACCTCACCATAATGAACTGTAACAACAACTCTATTATTCTGAGCTACCTGATTGGCTGAGGATAATATGAAATTAGCTGGCGTGCATCGGGCCTGTCAGTATCGATTTCCCTACCCAGATTACTTGTTACAAAAGAATAGAGCTGTCTGCACCGTAATTGAACAAGTTAACTCCTTGTCTCATAAAATGTAAGCCCATATTGATTGCCTACTGTAGTATGCAGAAGGAGGAAAGTTGTAATGGTATTTAATCGCCATGGTGCTGAGAAGCCCATTTTTTGAGAATCAAGTGACAGCTGCTGCGAAAAGGCTTGAGGCTCCCTTACAAACAGAGAAAACAGCAGGATTTCTCCAAGTGATACATAATGAGTGGCTGTGGTGAATAAAAAGAGCCTCTTGCTGATGTTACATTGCTTATAACACCTTCTTCTATTTCTATGTGTTAATTTTTATTTTGTTTTAATTTTGTTGCAAATGAATGGCAGGAAATATTGAAGTATGTATTGTTTAGCATCCTGAGTTTCTGGATGTTTCACAGAATCAGGTCCTCAGATTAAAGAGCAATATTCAGATTCACAGTCTGAAAAAACACTTGATGGAGAGTGATAGCCTAATTTAAAAATACCCGATGTAGTTCTGCAGTAACATAGAATGTCATCTCAAGCCATAATAGTGGAGCTCTGTGTGCAGTGACATTTTAAAAAGCGCTAATTACTTTTTGGGTTCCCATATTTTTTAGATCAACATACAACATCATGTTGAGTGAGTTTGGGGAACAAATTTTTGAAGCTTAGAATGAAGGAAAGAAGGATTTCTTATTGAAGCTTTTTTTGGTGATGAAACTATGCCAATTTATGCCAGTTGATGATCCAGCCAAGGGATTTTAAAGATTGCCAGGACACCATTTGTTGACTTTTGAAGTTGCTGGACATTTTCCTAATTATGTATTAAAGAGAAGGATACATTTATATTTTGTACATCATTTGTTGTTTTATATACCACACCTCACATTTTTGTTCTTCTTTCTAAACTAACCTTTTGTCCTGTCATTTCTCTCTCTGTCTCTCTCTCATTTTTCCCCTTTCCTATTAAAAGTATATCTTTTTGTGAGATGTGGTCACAAGAACTAAACACAGTATACCAAGAGGGGGTAGCCTATCGGAGAGCATAATGAAGCAATAATGTCCAGGGAACAAATAAATAAAGGACTTGGGCAACTTAAAAATTATACTTCAGACTCAAAAAAATATTATTCTTTCATACATCTTCTTTCATTCATACATCATTCTTTCAAACATCTAAAGGTGACTATAATGTAGAGATCATAGAAAACAAATCACCTTGTTCATGCTGTGTAGTTCCAAGAGTTCTGTGGATAATCACTTTCAGTTTTTCTTTAAATATAAAATAACCACAGGGGTTTTTTAAACTAAAGATCCTAAATTTATAGGGTGATTTATGGTCATGGAATAATGCAGAAGGAGCAGGGGTGAATGTTTTTGTTGATCCCTTTAAACTAATATTAGTTAAATAGTTGCCTGAGAGTCTGTGGGTCAGGACTTGGTAATGAAGGTGGTCCCTTGCAGTTCTATGTTCCTAATTGTTAGCCTTAAACAGGGGGCATTTATTAAGAATTCTATCAAGGACAAAAACAGGTTTCTACAGAGCTTGAGTCATAGCATTGTCTTCATTGTTTACCAGGTATCACATCTTGTCTGGAACTGTGTATAGTATACATAGGCATCTAGTGGGTCAATACTATATTGCAAGTAATTATATCATTTTTACACTCTATAAAGCTACTATGTGTCCAACACCAGGAGAGAGAATAACATTTAAAAAATCCAAAAATATAAAGGAAGATATATCGGAAACTGCATTAAACTTGTTGTTTTGTCTAGATTTCTTCGGATTTCTTCTCCTTTACTTTGGAGTCTCATCCATTTAAATCAACTGCCTTTCCATAGGAAAACTGTCAAGCTTTCTGAGATTGGAAAGGAGTGGATTGGATTTTATTTACCCATCTTCTACAGATGCATCTCTGCAGTTTAGATGATTCAGGTATTATCTGGATCAGGGTCCAATCTATCCTGTAGTGCATGATTCTGAAGATGAGTTCATTTTATATGAAGTATCTACTTCAAAATAAATTATTTTAAGACAATAATGAAAGATGATTTTAAGTTATCTAGTAAATAAATAACAAAAAGATGTTCATTAATTCAGAATGCTTTCTTCTGTATTGCTAAAAGGAAACATTGTTTTACTTCCTTAAAATGTGACTTTAGAGGTTACAAATCAGTAATATGAACTCCGGCCAGGTTGGTTTTTATATTTTATATAATGTATGGAGTATATTGACACTATCAGACCAATTGAAGAGCATAGGAAGTAGAAACAAACTGTTTCCATCTGATAACCTTACTTTGCACCTTGTGTTTTCATTTGCACCAAAGCAGATTGGATATAAGCTACTACCAAATTGGGAATGGCAGAGGTTAGTTTGAGAATAACTGACCACACAGTGGGCGTGTCTACACAAGATGCCTAAATGTGCAGTAGCATAGTTCACTGCACACATGTACCCACTTACTATGCAGTAAAACCCCTTAATATTAGCAAGTGCAGGTAGCAAATCTAAGCGGGATTAATTACTACACAGTAAACAACATGTAGACGTGGCCTAGGAGCAAGTTTACTCCCAGTTCTGCCCTGCCATTAGGGAGCTGGCCTCAGGTTAACCCCAGGGCTCCAGGCTAGGAGTCTGTCCTGCCCCCGGCTGGGCTGCCTCTATGGCAGCCCCTGCCTCAGGCTTTAAAAGCCTGCAGGCATTTTGAGCCCTGGTGCACACCAGAAAGGAGCCTGAGGGCACTGCAGGCTTTGTGTCCCCCTGGGCAGGCTTCATCCTAGCTTTGCCAACCTGCCTGCACCCCAGTGCCTCTGCCTAGCACCACAGTGCCACGCAGGTGCCAGGACAGTGCTCTCTAGGCCAGCAGGGTGCTGCAGCCTCTGGCCAGGCCTGTCATGCCACAGGCCCCGCTGCAGGCAATTTCTCGCCAGTAGGGCTCGCACCACGTGCCTGCAGCCCACCCCCCAGCAGCCTGCCCTGTGGCTTTAGGTCCTGTGGGGCATTTCTTCTGCCATGTGGTTGCCAGTCTTGTACCCCTGTGCTGGGCACTGGAGGCAGCTGCCTAGGTCCAGCAGGACAGAGACAGCTGTACAGGGGCCCAGAGAGCTGGCATGGGACTTATGATGGTCCCATCCTCCTCACCCAGACCCATGCCCACATCCATGCCACACCCGCACCCATGTCTTACACCTGGGGCCCCAGCTGGACCAAGAGACTGGTGACCCTCATGGTGCTGTGGGGTGAGGTGGAGATGCTGCTCCAGTTTGGGTGGGTGCTTCAATGCCCATGTCTATGAAACTCTGTAAGGTTGAATGTGGGAGCATGGGTACAATCAGTCAGTTCAGCAGTCGCATAAGGTCAAGGCCTTGTGGGCACAGTGGGTCACCATGCAAAACTTTATTGAGCAACCCATGCCTTTGCAGCTGGGTGGGCACAGGCCTCAGACACAGGAATGTGTTGATGCAGGTGACAATGGCCTCCTTGGCTGCAGGGGCAAGGATATGTACTGCAGCGACAGGTAGCCCTTCAGGTGGCAGCGGACATTGTGAGGCATGCTGGGCTTGCCCCCCACACCATAATAGCTCAGGGTCCCATACCAGGTGTGCAAGTGCACCCAGGGCATCATGGCCATCAATAGCAGGAGGACATAGTGCATCAGGCACCCTTGGTCCATGCAAACAGTTCCTCACTCACTTCCTGTAACTTGCACAGCAGGGGTATGGTTGGGGAGCAGTGCTGGTATACCAGGGGGTCTCCCTGGAGAGGCCCCCTATAGGGAGGGTGTGAGTGTGGCCAGCTCCTTTTCCCAGTTGTCTGGGAGCCCAACCACCCCCACAAGCACAGTTGCCATGGGCTTGGAAACAGCACAGGACAGTGGCTTGTCTGCAAGAGGTGTGGAAGATTGGGGTCTTGAGTCATAGCAGCAGGTACTGCTAGGAGCCTGCCCTGTCCTTGTCTGGGAATAATAAGCAGGTTGCCTGTGGCCAGCACCCAGCAACCTGCGGGCTCTAGGGGAGCATGTGGGGGCAGGGGGCTTGGCTGGTGGCTGCCTGGACCCAGGTGTGCCCACCTGACTTACCATGGTCCCTGGACACCCATGCATGCCTGACCCCCAATATAAGGCTAGGCAGCACACAGCCCCCAGTACAGAGCATTTTATCAGAAATATGTTGCAAACTCTCACAAGCAGCTTCTGTCTCATGGCTCTGCACATCCTGCAGCTGCACACAGGGAGAAGCCACCCTTGGCAGCTGAGATGCGGCCTCAGGGGCACCACCACCTACAGCCAGGGCCCTGTAGATACACTGGCTCCACCAGAGGTAGATGGAGGACTGCACTGTCCTTCTGCAGCATCTGGTGGTGACAATGCAGGATTGGCTTGAAGACTCACAGACCTGGTGGGTGGAAGACATCACTCACAAGGACGTGTTGGATCAGGTAGACCAAGAGTTCTCAGTAGAGTTCCTGGACCTCGAGTGTGGGCAAATCCAGCTGCTGTGGGAGCAAAACGCTATCCTGGACCAGGCAGTGTAGATTGTGGACAGTGACTGCCAGGTACGTGACACAGTTTTGGCCTTGGTAGTTGTGTTCATGCCACCCACTGCCCGTCAAGGAAGTGACTAGCCAGAGAGCAGTGAGCAGAGCTGGATTTTGAAGAGGACTGCTGGAAGCTGCACCTAGAGCCTGGAGCTTCCCCCAGTGGTGGCAGGGCCCCATTGCAGGGCTACAGGAAATTTGCTGAGAGCAGCAAATCTGCTCCCTAGTCCTTGTATGTGCAGACACCTGCCCAGAAACCTAAGTAAACTGAGCCCAGATCAAATGCATGTGTAGACGGGCCTACATTGTAGGACAATAGAAGGCTGGATCTCGGAAGTGAAGGGGTAGGTATGAAGCTACCCTGCTTTCTATGGTGTCCTTTTCCACTTTGTGGAAGCTAGAGCAAGCTCTGTTGACATGACTCTGTATGCTGAATCCAGGGTCTAAGAATAATCATAGAAGGGGTATTGAAAAAGGTGAGTTGAGAACCTGGTGCTTGTTGTGACATGCTGCTCCTTCCTACATGCTGGAAATTAGATGCTAATGTAAATAGCAGCAACATTAAATATGGAACTAGTTGAAGGGAAAGAAAATTGCAAGCAATTACTAATTGTTTCTGGTTTTTTGGAAATTAAAACAGATCTATTTTCCATGTTCTCTTAACATTTGATAGAAATTTTTTTATATAAATTTTCTTCTACAGAGTCGTAGGATGATCTGTTTATTTGGTTATTCTTTCAGGTTGTTTTTATACACTGAAATCTTTGTCCGTAAGGCCTTAGATGCATAAAGGTTTCATAGTGAAAAGTCTTTATGTTCTTGTTGCAAGAAAATATTGAGTCTCCTGATACTCTGATGTGGTGGTCCTGTTATGTCACTGCTGCTGGATGTTCTTTGAGATATACTCCTAAGTAAGAATGTCTAAAATGAGAGCCTGTGTACTGGCTGAGAAGCAGAAGGAATAGACGTCAGTTCAGGATATGTTGTACTAATGTTCCTTAATGCTGTAAGGAAGTTTGGTCAGACAGAAGGATTACTTGGTTTGATATAGCTCTTTTTGTTCAGGTTGGATCCATTGTATTTAGAGAGTGATCTGGGAATGGAATTCCTTCTGTCAGGTGACCTACATTTTTCAAGATATTCACTCTTAGTTTCATTTTAGCTTTTTCTTCAAAAACTAATATATACCTAATTACTACTCTTCTTTGTAAAGCTCTTATTTTCTTGAAATATGGAAGTACCTTTCTGCATATTATGCTGAAAAAGTGCTAAGGTACTCTGATTTTGTTTTTCAGAGTGAGAAAAGATGAAGTAAAGACAAACTATGTGTAAGATTTTATATATACATATAACCTTCCATAATCTATTCATCTTTACTTCATCTTTTCTCATATATATATATAGAGGATATGCATATTGAATGCAACACTGAAGAGAGGACTAGGAATCAAACATCTTGCACACCAAAAGAGGACATAGAGCCTCAAATCTATTGGGAAAGCAAATCTTTTTTTCACTTTTTTCATTCACTTTTATCAGTTTTCCCAGTGCTTTGTTTGTTTTGTGTCCTTTAGGGTGTGTGCAGGCATTTAAATGAACTGATAGATGTCTAGCAGTTTAGTGTGAGTGTTTGGAAACACTACCAGTAGAACCCTGTACATCCATTCAAGAGGTGAACTGGTTGCTCTGCAGACTGCCTGTGCTGTAGACAGCATCCAGCCATGGGACTTCAGAGCATGCATCCTAGCCTGGAAACAGTTGGCAGCACCCAAAGCCACAGATCAGGGCTGACTGGCTAGCAGTCCCAGGGGACCATGCCTCTCCCCTCCCCACAATACCCCCTCCATCCCTTCCTACCCCACTCCCACTCAACTAGCTGTCAGGCTGTCGAACAGCAAACCCAGAGAGTATCTGCTCTCTTTTCGTGCTGGAGCTTTAGCTGCAGTGGGAGATTTTGCTTGAAACATTCCTGGGGCTGTGCCATGGCTGAGACTGTGGCCCTGGTAAGTGGGGCTTTTCCCATGGTACAGTTTCACTGCAATGTGAAAAGACCTGCCACCACAGCTGGAGCTGGGGTACTTCAAGTGTACTTCAAGGGTCTGGCTGGTCTGTCAGGGGGCTCCATTCTTAGTGAAGGCCTGC
>NW_017728915.1:10783276-10785055 GCF_001723895.1 Crocodylus porosus
TAAAGTCCCACCTGGATTTTTTGCACAATTGATTGGGGGGGGGTTGGTTTTTGTTTTTGTTTTTGTTTTTTTACAGACCTCCACTTCACTTGAATTGCTTAAAAGGATAGAAAAATTCTGTGTTGAGTTTACTTTCAACTATGAAGTTGGTTAAATATCATGCAGATGCCACCAGGGAAATATCAAGTTTAAAAACAGTTAAAGCTTTACCAAAGAGAAATGTCTGAAGACATCATAAAATTATAGAAAATTAGGGTTGAAAGGGACCTCAGGAGGTCATCTTGTCCAACCCCCTGCTCAAAGTAAGACCAACCCCAACTATATCATTTCAGGCATAACTCTGTCTACTTGGGTTTTAAAAACCTCCAAGGATGGAGATTCCACAATTTCTCTGGGTAGCTTTGTCCAGTGCTTTACTATCTTCCTAGTGAGAAAAAAATTCCTAATAGCTAGCCTAAACTTTTCTTGCTGCAACCTGAGACGATGTTAATTCCCAAATGGCAACTGTACTGTAATTTTTAAAAGTTATAATTAGATTGTGAGTCTAGCCAAAATAGGTAAATTAGTGGCACCTACAATTGATGGTCTAATTAGGGAGGGGAGGGGAGGGCGGAGCCTCGCAGAAGACCATGGCCCCTGAGAGTCCCAACACCAGATAAGTTGAAGTAGTCTCCACTGAAGGTTCCAGCAAAGTCGTGGCAGGTGAGATAGGGGTGGAGACTACTTCCGGATCAATCCGGAATAGACCATTCCAGGGACGAAGCAGCCAGCAGGCCCATACGGCAGAGGCCAAGCAGCTCGAGACCTCATGTTCAAGGCCCACTGGTTGCAATCACCAAAGCTTCTCTCATGAGTTCAGTCACATTGCCGTTGTCACTGCTACTTACTTTAGCCAATAGCTAAGTAAATTCCTGCAGGGATGTAGAGGTGATGGTTTATATACCCAGTTGATTAGACCTGTCTTTGCCCATTGCATCCAATACATATCTTGGGTTTTTTATTTTATTTTTGATATATTTTTGAAAGAGGAGAAGAAATAAATTGGCAAATATCCTGCAAAATGCAAATCTAAAATTTAAATCATGTATGGTGGATGTGTGTAAATCAGTTCCCATGCTAAAATTACAGTACAGAAACTAAAGTGTGGTCTTCAAAGACATTGTACTGCACAGTTAGTTTTGTTAGCTGAACCTTCAATCACATTAGTAGAACAACAGTATGATACTTCCAGTGTTTTAAAAAAAAATTCTTTGAAAATAGAGGATGAAAGGAGGGATTATATTTATTATAAGATCTGAGAAAGCAGTAAAGATAAATCCTTTCTTTAGCAGCCAAGTTGCATTGTTTTGTTGGTAAGCTTGATGTGTTTGGAAGAGGAATATGTAAAAGGGGGGTGGAAGGAGATAGTGCTTGCCTCATGAAATATACAAACAGCTGTGCTTCTAGAACTGTCTCTCTGAATCTGTTTACAGTTCTCTCTCTTTTTTACTGACTGGTTAAATTACACTTTTTTTGTTTTAAATCCTGTAGAACTTTTTCAGTGATGTTGCAACTGAAGTTGTGCATGTACTGAAGAACTCCCTAATTAGATCATCAACTGTAGGTGCCACTAATTTACCTATTTTGGCTAGACTCACAATCTAATTATAACTTTTAAAAATTACAGTACAGTTGCCATTTGGGAATTAACATCGTCTCAGGTTGCAGCAAGAAAAGTTTAGGCTAGCTATTAGGAATTTTTTTCTCACTAGGAAGATAGTAAAGCACTGGACAAAGCTA
>NW_017728915.1:10793083-10876119 GCF_001723895.1 Crocodylus porosus
ACTTCTCTGGGTAGCCTTGTCCAGTGTTTTACTATCCTCCTAGTGAGAAAAATTCCTAATAGCTAACCTAAACTTTTCTTGCTGCAACCTGAGACGATGTTAATTCCCAAATGGCAACTGTACTGTAATTTTTAAAAGTTATAATTAGATTGTGAGTCTAGCCAAAATAGGTAAATTAGTGGCACCTACAATTGATGGTCTAATTAGGGAGGGGAGGGGAGGGCGGAGCCTCGCAGAAGACCATGGCCCCTGAGAGTCCCAACACCAGATAAGTTGAAGTAGTCTCCACTGAAGGTTCCAGCAAAGTCGTGGCAGGTGAGATAGGGGTGGAGACTACTTCCGGATCAATCCGGAATAGACCATTCCAGGGACGAAGCAGCCAGCAGGCCCATACGGCAGAGGCCAAGCAGCTCGAGACCTCATGTTCAAGGCCCACTGGTTGCAATCACCAAAGCTTCTCTCATGAGTTCAGTCACATTGCCGTTGTCACTGCTACTTACTTTAGCCAATAGCTAAGTAAATTCCTGCAGGGATGTAGAGGTGATGGTTTATATACCCAGTTGATTAGACCTGTCTTTGCCCATTGCATCCAATACATATCTTGGGTTTTTTATTTTATTTTTGATATATTTTTGAAAGAGGAGAAGAAATAAATTGGCAAATATCCTGCAAAATGCAAATCTAAAATTTAAATCATGTATGGTGGATGTGTGTAAATCAGTTCCCATGCTAAAATTACAGTACAGAAACTAAAGTGTGGTCTTCAAAGACATTGTACTGCACAGTTAGTTTTGTTAGCTGAACCTTCAATCACATTAGTAGAACAACAGTATGATACTTCCAGTGTTTTAAAAAAAAATTCTTTGAAAATAGAGGATGAAAGGAGGGATTATATTTATTATAAGATCTGAGAAAGCAGTAAAGATAAATCCTTTCTTTAGCAGCCAAGTTGCATTGTTTTGTTGGTAAGCTTGATGTGTTTGGAAGAGGAATATGTAAAAGGGGGGTGGAAGGAGATAGTGCTTGCCTCATGAAATATACAAACAGCTGTGCTTCTAGAACTGTCTCTCTGAATCTGTTTACAGTTCTCTCTCTTTTTTACTGACTGGTTAAATTACACTTTTTTTGTTTTAAATCCTGTAGAACTTTTTCAGTGATGTTGCAACTGAAGTTGTGCATGTACTGAAGAACTCCCTAATTAGATCATCAACTGTAGGTGCCACTAATTTACCTATTTTGGCTAGACTCACAATCTAATTATAACTTTTAAAAATTACAGTACAGTTGCCATTTGGGAATTAACATCGTCTCAGGTTGCAGCAAGAAAAGTTTAGGCTAGCTATTAGGAATTTTTTTCTCACTAGGAAGATAGTAAAGCACTGGACAAAGCTACCCAGAGAAATTGTGGAATCTCCATCCTTGGAGGTTTTTAAAACCCAAGTAGACAGAGTTATGCCTGAAATGATATAGTTGGGGTTGGTCTTACTTTGAGCAGGGGGTTGGACAAGATGACCTCCTGAGGTCCCTTTCAACCCTAATTTTCTATAATTTTATGATGTCTTCAGACATTTCTCTTTGGTAAAGCTTTAACTGTTTTTAAACTTGATATTTCCCTGGTGGCATCTGCATGATATTTAACCAACTTCATAGTTGAAAGTAAACTCAACACAGAATTTTTCTATCCTTTTAAGCAATTCAAGTGAAGTGGAGGTCTGTAAAAAAAACAAAAAAACAAAAACACCAAAAAAAACCCCCAACCCCTCCCCCCCAATCAATTGTGCAAAAAATCCAGGTGGGACTTTAGGCAGCAATGATGGATAATGTGAGACATAGCTTGGTTGCATCTTGGGTGTGAGGTAGAAAGTACAATATAGGGCATACAACCTCACTTAGTTTGAAGATGTGGTTCACCTAAGATTGCAACAGGATCCTGGAGATGATGCAATGACATCACATAATATTCAAGGACTTTTCTGTTGTTGTATGTTGCAGGGGTTACAGTTGAACTTGTTTAATGTATTCCCAATCTTTTAGATGCTTTGAAAGCTTTCTTCTCAAAGTGGTGCTCCAAAGTATAAAAAATTCTATTCCAAAATTGTGCAGAGGATTTGTTTTTGCTCTGGGACAGGGAGACCTGGAACAACCTAGGCTGCCTCTGATTTGCTGTAGTAACTATCAGGTCCAGCTTTTCTCTTTTCTTTTCTCTTTGTGCATGCACGTGTGTATGAAGAAACCCAAAGCTTCCCCGCATCATGGTCTCTGTCAGAGCACTCAGGTGCCCTGCACCTGGAAACAGAAATCAGCTCAGGAGAGACCCCTAGTGGCAAGAAGGGGGAGGTTCAGCTGCCAGTTACCAGGGCAGCTAGAGCAACAGGTGCTGGTTGCCGACGACCGATGGGGAACAGCTGACAGGAAGGGGCAGGGCCTGGCCTATATAAGTCCAGGCTGGAGGCCAGAAAGGCAGTTCCCCTCTGGCGACCGGGAGAGGAAGAGCTCTGCTAGTCTGGACAGAGGGGAGAACTCTGGCTGTGCTAGCATCCCCTGGTCACTGCTGGGGTTGGAGTGGTTTTCCTGGTAGGAATCGAACGTTAACTTAGCTTTTATGTTATAGCCCAGGGGCTTTTGTGTTTTTGTGTTTACTGTTTTAACCGGAGGACTGGGTGAGGCTATTAGGGGTTAGAGGAGGCTTCACAGGGACTCCATGGTAGTGTGGGGATCCTAGCTCCAGAGGGGATGCAGCATTTGGGGTCCATTGGCCCCAGCCCCAAAGCAAGGGGGGCAGTGAGGAGCCCGGAAAGACGGCTGCAAGGGGCGAGGAGGCCCCAGAGTAAGGGGGACAGTGAGGAGGCCTTGAGGGAGAAGGCAAGGACCACGTTACCCAAGCATCTGCGAGGCTTGGGCTGCGGTGCAGGAGAGGAAAGGGAGCAGCACATAGCACTCCTGCACCGGGGCGTATTAAGTGGGCAGCCTCCCACTAATTACATCACTCAATCAATTAAGATTAAGGCATGGCAGGTGAGTAAGCAGGCGGCTGGCCCATAACAGGATGGCGGAGTCACCACTAGAAAGACTCCAGTAGCAATACTCCTGTCACAATCTCCTATGAGAACCAGTAAGGAAATGTAATCCTTATGCTCTGAAAAGACTCCTGAGACATTATTGCTGCCTGCTAGCCATGTGTCTGTTGAAAAGCAGTCTCATGGAACAAAGTGCAAATCAGGAGAGCTTTCTATCAGCTGCCTTCTACCACTTTATTCTAGAAATCTCCTACTTACGCACATTATTTACATCCCCAGTGCAGAAAATGGTTCCTGCTGCATGTCTGAAATGTCAAGACATTATAGCTCTGATGGACTGAACTGGCAAGTTCAGTAGAGGAAGTTCTATTGAAGATGCCCTGATGGAGAATATTCTGACATCACTCCCCTTGCCCCCATCTTAGCTTACAGTAGTGTAAGATTGATGTTGTAGCCATGGTCCATAATTTATGTGAGAGACAAGGATTTCTTGCCTGATGAAGAATGTGTTGCATTCATAACCTTTTCTAATTTTATCCCAACTATGTGGTTGGTCCAATAAAAGATATCACCTTAAGAAATCCTTGCCTCTCGTATCTTAGCTTCTCTCATCTTAGCTACAGAATCTCCTCTAACTGCTGCTGTATTCAATGTCACAAAAATAGCATGATGATTTCATGGGCATCAACATTCTACACGTTTTAGGACTATGCATATAATTAATCATTATAAGCTTCATTATTATTTTATAATTGTGTCTGGTACCTCCTGCATTGAACATCTGGAAGCATTTGATGGAAATACTACAGGCTTAGTATTTCCCAATAGCTGCAACCTTTCTATATATTTTCAGTCAATGTAACAGAATCCATTCCTTTAAGCCAGGTGTGTTAACTTACCTTGGGCTCCTCACAGGCTAGATTTGGCATGAGGCAGTTGACGGGGCTGCTGTGGATGTGTCCCACAGCCCTCACTTGCCATCCACCACTGATGGCCGTGTCTACTGGGGCCCCAGACAGGGTGTCTCCCTTGCAGCCATGGTTCCAGCCTCCATGCCCCACTGATAGCTTGGCAGGGTCAGATGAAGTAGCTGTACAAGGCTGTATTTGGCCCATGGGCTGTGTAGTTGACACCCCTGGTTGAAGAGGTCCAGCATAGGCAACAGATATTTATATACAGACAAGACAATTCCACTAATTCATACATTCATAATGACTGTGGAAGACTCGTTTTATGATAATACTTCATAATGTGATAGTAAAAGACAGTAGTATATTTTGTAAAAATAATGAAGTCTTGGTTATATGAAATCACTTTACAGCCTGCTGCTATTAAATCTTTTCTGAGAAATGGGGAGATCTCTCTTCCTTGTGAAAAATAATTAAAGTAGGTTGGTGAAATGTAGTTTATTGTGAGATCTACAGAAAGGGAAAACCTGCTGCCCAATCCCATATTGCTGTTCTTTCCCTATTTAACATTTTACCTTTGCCGGTAGGAGCCTACTAGGCATTTCTTAACTGAATGGGAAGGATGAGGGACTCTGCAGCATACCAGTTCATGTTCAGATGTGAACACGAACTCATTAACCCATCACATTACTGCATTACTTAATGGTTCACCCTCTCTGTTACAGCCCCATTTTCCTAAGTTGTGCAAACATTGTGTACGGAAAACAAAAACAGTTGCTCCATACTTGCTAAATGGTATCTAGGATTCTTAAGCTTTCTGAACAACTTCTCTTTTGTCAGTTGAGCATGAAGCTCAAGATGTTCCTGTTGCTGTATTCTTTGGACTGCAATTAAATGAATTTCTTGTTTTCTCTCTGAGAACTCAGCCTTCTGCTGCTGTGGGGGGCTCTGAGGCTCTTCTGCCACAATGACACTCTAAAGTATATGAAGCACCTAGAGTATCATACTTGTGAGATACAGCTCTCCTAGTTGTGGGTAATTGTGGTTGGTTGGCAAGAAGGTTAATTTTACTACCCAAGAGTCATACACTGGAGTGCATATTCCTTTATAAAGGGAACATTTCAAATACGACAAAAAACACAGAATGTTAATAGAGACTGGTCAGAATTTTTTTCTTTTCCACTGAAAATTATGACTGTTCAGTTAAAAGAAAAACAAAACAAAGAACCACACTGTGAGTGAAAAAAGCAAAAATGTTAATTTTAGAACAGGATGCCATAATTTTGGAATGCCTCTTGTGGTGCCTCATTAGCTCCAAAGTCCCCTGCTCTCATTTACCTTTGTGGGTCATGTTTTCTGATCAAAATACATCTTTCACAATGCACTGCTGTCTTTTCTCTTGCTACCATATTCTAGGGTTGGTGAGTCTGATCCTGGTATATCATTGCAATTTTTTCTTGTAAGTTCTACATTGCCTCTTCAACAATGGCATGCCCAATATAGCCTGCATTACTAAAACCTGCCTGGATCACCATGCAAGTTCTGTGTTATTCAGTGCATTACAGGCTTAGACGGGCTAAAAAAAGGAAGGCATCAATGCATACATTTCTGTAAATAACAAATGCTTGATAAGTGTCTCAAGTTCCAGTTTCATTCCAATTCATCCATATGTCTATATAGATATAGATATATAAAACAGAGCCAAAGCTAACAGGTTTTGTGCTCATTTACAGACCACTTCAGACTAAATGGTATATTAGTGATGGTGGTAAAATTTCCTTCTTTGCCTCTCTAGGACTTTTTTGGCTTACCTCTCATTCAACCCATAGAATTTGTCAGACCCTAGATCAAAAATGTCAAAATCAAAGAAATTACAATCCAGTCACTTCCTTAAGGCTGCCTAAGACCTTTGAGCTCCTAGACAACAGGAAAGGTCCATGATCTTGATTCAACCTGTGGATTCAGCAAATTCCAAAGCCTGCTAAAGGACATCACTTCAGATGGCAGGAATTCAAGGACCTGTTAAATTATCATCATTATAGTCTAGTCTGAGCCATTAGTATTCGGGGCCCCAAAAGGCTCCTTCCTCCCTTCATTGCTATCTTCTTGATTGTCTGATGCCTATCACAAATGACAAAGTCTGATATAGACATAATGAAGCATAACAAATGCATTAAATTTACTGAGGTAAAGGAGCTATACACCTCAGTCCCTAATGCCTACCATGTGTATCAGAACTAAGACCATTTGGGAAGCCTTCTCAGAAACATGGTTCTGCTCCACTTGTATACAGACATAAGCAGTCTGCCTATATTTTTGATGTTCAGTCATCAACAAAATATTGGATACCCTAAAGGGGTCATGACCCAAGATTTGTCAATGTGTTCTTGTTTATGGGCAAAAGTCACTAACAACTGTCACCACTGATGAAAGTAACCAGTGACTTATTTGGAAAAGGAATGTTCTCTTTCTCCTTCAAGCATGCAGTATAACAAAAACTGAAGAAATCTGCACTAGAATCAGTTATACCCAAGTCCCATGTGATGTCCAACTTCCCATTCCTGAGCAAGCTCATAGACAAGATAGCCAAAGGTTATCTACAAAAAATCATTCATTTTAATATGTTAGATGCAATACAGTCTAGATTCAAGCCAGTAGCTTGAAGGCAGACATACATTCTCATCATTCCTGACCTATCTCTAGCATCTAGATGCCACCATCCTGCATATAAAATAATAAAAGATTGCAGGGTCCGGGGTAATTCACTAAAATGGTTGAGTCCTTGCTGGAGGGAGGTACTGCATATGTAGTAATGGGAAATATCACTAAATCCTTCACTTGAGCAGTCACACAAGAATTGATTTTTCCCTCTGGTACTTATAAAATTGTACATACAACCTTGAACTAACTAGTCAGATGACACAGATCTAAGTGCCACCCATATATTTTCAAAAAACAGCTTTACCTGTAATTTTATTTCTACAGGGTAAGAAGATCTATTTAACTTTTGGCTCTTGTATTACAATAACACATTGTGGCCTCAACTAAAATCAAGGTCCTGCTGTATTTATTACAGTACACAGGATGAGGTCATCCCTATCTTTTAAAAGTATATGTTAAAAGAAGAAGAAAGAGAAATTAAACCCATTTAACAGATGGAGGAATTGAGCCACAGAGATTGACTTACCCAAGATCACAGGAGTCCATCACAGAACCTGTACCTACTAAATCCTAATCTGTGCTTTAACCACAAGGCTATCCGTACAGGCAGACTGGGTGGGGATTTGGATTGAGACTCTGATGACCTGGGCTCCACTCCCAGCTTTGCTTCTGGCCTGCTGAAAATCGGTTCACAGGAAAATCAGTGCACTGCTTTGTGCCTCGGTTTCCCCATCTGTAAAATCAAGATTGTGATGTTTCTCTCCTTTGTAAAGCAGGTTGAGCAGTTATGATGAAAAGTGCTAAGAGCTGACTGCTATTACCATTCTTTAATAAGATATAAGTAACTTTTATTATAACTTACAAGCTAGTTGCTGTTGAAGTTAAGAAGCTTTCTAAAGCACAATACTAAACTAAAAGCAAAAAGCAAGTCTTGCTCCTTTTTTTTTCTCTGACCATTGAACATAAGTAATGGAGAGGCTGAGTCTGGCAATATTTTCTGAATGTCACCAGAGGTAGGTTAAAATAATATCATGTTTATCACTCCTGTTCCAGAGCCATCTGGTGTGCAGTAAAAGTTGCTTCATGCTGAATCAGAACTCTACAAAAATAACTTAAACTCCATGGCGAAGAAAACCCCATACATACGTCAATTCTGGGCAATTTTCCTCCTGTCTTTGATAGGACTAAATTAAATGGCATTGCAGGGGAGGTCAGCTCTGCTTGGAATGCCTATGATAACCACATACTGCAAGCATTTAGCAATAATCAGCTCAAATGACAGAGAAATGGGACAAAGAGAAAGTTACTTACTGTACCCACAGGTGGACTGGCTTGTCCCACATCTGGGAAAAACTCATATTGTTTCAGAATAGTAAAGCACATCTCTGTGTAAGATCAGCTACAGTGAAATCTATAGCTGTTTGCTACTGACTTGGTCATGGCTATTACATACTCAGCCCATATTTTGTGCACTATGGGACTTACTGTGTGCAGCGGGACCTTTTTAAACTTGTCTTACAACAGAACATTTCCTTGTCATCAATAGGGAAAGCAGTGGCAGCACAAGTGAGATTTAGAAATATGATGCTTGTTTGCACAAAACAAAGTTATGACCTGACATCTGCATGAGCCAAGGACTAAGAGGTACAAAGGCCTGACAAGCAGCACATTATCCAGTACCACTATTCTAGCTTCTGCCACAAAGGCATTACCATAATTGCAGTCTATCTGTGAAAACAGTGGGTGCAGCAAATTGCCCCTGGAAAACCACAACAACATTGCAACTTAAATATTTTAAGTATTTTCTTGAAATTATTATTTATGTACAAATCTACTGTTTTAAAAAAGTCCCTTTGACATTCTGGCATGTGGTTGTGGTAGGAATCATGAAGGGCTGATTCTTTTCCTTTCTTTCTCTTTTATTCTTTTCCTTTCTCCACAGCTATGCTGCTATCAGCTCTTAGTAATAGAGACCCAATAGCTTTGTGGTCATCCCTTCTCCTCTCCTAAATTGACTGTGCTCTGCAGTCTCTTCCACAAGCCTTTGAAGATTTTTGGCTTCACTTGTTCCTAGGCTGCACGTTAGGGTCAAGCTTTTGAGTCTCCTAATCACTCAGTTCTGGCATAGTCCCATTGCCACTAAAGCCTCTTTTCATGCCTATTTAATGCCTCAGAAGTGCTTTCAAGTGGTCTTTGATAAATCATAGTAAGTGTTATTCCAGTCGCTCAATAGCAGTACCTTCTAGAGTCTTTTTTCAGCTCCCAAGGCAGCCGTTCCCTCTTGCCTTATTTTACCAGCGACAGTAATTCATTCCACTTGAGCTGACTAGCTTATTTCACATTTATTTGCACATTATGAGCAGTGTCACTCTACTTACCCTCCAGACAGTAAATGGTTTGAAAAATGCAACTGTAACAAATATTAGGCATGGGGGAAAATAGGAAAATTGAACCTCTGCATTTGGAGCCCAAATAAAAACATAATGAATAAATAATGTTTTTAAATTATCTCAATCATCTGGTGTATGCAAAATCAAAGGTGCTGCACAAACTTGCATTATTCCTTTGAGAATACGTTTCTCTCTCTCTTCCCCGCCAGCTAGTACTGCTCCTTCAATGTGGAGTTAAATAAAATATTATTCATCAGGTCAGGAAAATAATTAGTCCTGCATTATTGCCTCCTTCCTAAGCAATCAAACTTGACCCACATCTATTATGCATGTTTGCACCTTGCACCTTTGAGAAACTGAATATATATACACAGAGATGAATTTGGCCTGAGTGTCTCTAGTATCCAAAACAATGGCTCCCCATACTCAAAAGTTGAAAAACTAGCAGAGTAAAAGCAAGCACTTCCATGCAATCCAAGGTGCTGTTTTGTCAAGAGTAAATAATTATAAAATACTATCTTTTACCGTAATGGAACAATTTCTTACTTTATGTTAGAAAAATTGCAGAAATGGAAATTTATAATAACAATGATAGTCCTGATAGGACCATACCAAGTCATTTTATTTTGCTTTCATGATAAGAGGGTACAAGGACAAGGTACGAAGGGCATGACTTCAAATCTCATGAGGCCCAAAGATTCCCCTTGTGAGTATGGCTGTGTAGTTAAGGGACCTAACTGGATTCAGTTCCTGTATTTGTCATTACTTTTCTATTGAACCTTAATCTCTCTGCCTTAATTATCCATCCAAAAAGTGAAGACAAAGATACTTTTTGCCTGTCTTCTCTATTTGAGGTAGGGTCTGCCTCTTAGTTTCTTTGCCTAGAGCGTTGCTATCAATTGCAATTTTATTACAAGCCTTATGATATTTAGTGGGTTTGTTGTTGTTTTTAAAAGTTTACACTCTGGCTAGGTACAGATATTACACTTAAAATGGTCTAAGGATGCCTACAGATGTTTAGGCAGTCTGTCAAGGAGGCTGTCTAATTCATGACACTTTACAGAATGCAACATGAGTTGCAGTGCCATTTAACTCAACAGGCATGGGGGGCTTGAGCCTACCTGCACTGGCCCTGGCCAGTAGGCAGGGGTGCATCAACAGCCTCCCAGGAGGCTGCCGAAAAACCCCTCTGCTCAGCCCTCCCCACCCCCACCATCCCAGCTCCAGCCATGTCAAAGATGGGTCAGCAACTACAAGCCAGAACTGGGGTGGAGGGTGGAGTGGAGTCCCCTTACCTCATGAACCCAGCCCAGCTGCGGTAGTTGGTGGGAGCCCACAATGCGGGGGGAGTCCACCCCCACTCCAACCTCCCTACCCTAGCTCTGGCCATGGCAAAACTGAGCCAGCAGCTGCAACCTGGCAATTGTATACCAGGGCCAGGGCTAGGGCAGATGGACAGGGAAGAGAGAGTAGAGGGGTATCTTCCTCCACCCCCAGCCTCTGTCTCCTGCCTCCTACCTCCTAGCTCCCCCACTGCATAGGGATGAGACTCTCTCCTCTTTGTGACAGTCCTGGGGCAGGATTGGGCTGGTGTCTCCTTAATAATGGAGGTACTCTATGTTACTTCATCGGCAATGAACTGTCCAGCCTCAACCAGGCAGAACAGCTCCCAGTGATTAACTATTTGTTACATGCAACTTGCTGACATAAAGCAGTATTAAAAATACAAATTTATTTTTTCTTTCAAGCATTTTGAGCTCCTCATACTTGTCGATTCAGTCTCCTTTTTGTAACTTCTCGCCATTCCCATTTCTTGTATATCCCTCCTTTCTTCTGAAGGCAAATAAAACTTTCAGAATCCCCTCAGGCTTTCCACTTTATAGTGTCCTAAGGTGGTGGTGGGGCATCTTAAAGCCTTATATTTGGCAGACTCTGAGCCCTGTTCAAACTTGGCAGACAAGCATAACAAGTATTATGCTTTTGCCACCAGAGATTAAGGGCTGACTTGTATATGACCTGGGCTAGTGCACAAAATGAAAAGGAAAGGAGTTTTTTCACATAAACCCTTGCATATCCTGGACATCATACAAAACTAATCATTATCAATATTAGCCTTGAACAAGGTGTGATCTCTCTGGGAGTTGCATAAGGAACTCTAATTGAGTCAGCCCAGGTGCACCTACATGTGTACTTTACTGTGGAGTTGACTAATTGGCTCTGCAGTAAAACATCACCGTCTACATTAAAGCATCACCATCTACATGTATACTAGTATTAGGGTGCAGTAAACTAATTAACTCTGCTGTAGTATAGTACTGTCAGCAACAGTACTATCTTATGGTGGATAACCTTATTGTGCTAAAACATATGTGTAGACACTGACTGGGAGTCTATTTTGCATGTGGTCAGCCCCACCAGCCAGTGGCCTGCTCTGCTCTGGCTCAAATTGTTGCTGTCCTGGGTGCATGTGTAGACTGTACCTGGGAGCAGTTTACTCCAGCTCAAACTGTTCTGGAATTCATTTGTAGATGCACCCACCACCTACACCCCCTTCAGGCACATGCCATAAATTGACCCTTAAGGCAATAGGAAGGATGGTCTCATGGTCTGAGGAAGCCTGAGAATGTCAGGATTCTGTTCCTGCCCAGGCACAAATCTTCCACAAGACACTGGGAAAATCATTTAATTATTTTGTGCTTCATTTCCCCATTTGCAAAATAATATTATTTCCTTTGCCTCGTTGTAATATAAGGCCTTGGGGAACAATGGTTGTCTCTTGCAATGTATCTGGTCTAAACTCACAAGGAAGGAGGTGTTAAAAAATTAGCTGACCAAAGGCAACTGGATTCTTGCAATCTAAGGTGCTGTGCCTCACACCATCTGTCTCTGCTCACAGCTGGAGTTTCTTGATGCTATTGTAATGTGATTAATAATAAAAGTATGGCACTGTACTTCCATAAGCTACCACTCTGAGTGACTGAAATCATGATCTTAGTCCCAACTCCACCTCTCCCATTTTGCTGCTTAGAAAACTGCCAGCTGAGACACAGCCAGAACAATAAAGCATGGCAAGGCTTTTACTTAATTTCAGTTTATTCCTTTTATAAGGTAAGTCTTTGGCTATAAAATTAAGTGGAATAAGGAGCTGAAATTATTTTTATCCTCTTTTTTGTCAGGATTAATAATTAATTTACCATCCAATGAATGTTTGTGGGAAGTTATTTCTTGAAAAAATGTCCCCTCTCACTTTGAGGAAGTGTTAATCAGCTTGATAAAGGGTGTGCAAATATTCCTTGTTAAATGCATGTCCTTGCATGACTACAGATAAAGTAAAAATAACAATATCTTCATGTTGTTTGCAGATCTCTAAGCTTTAATAATATTTGTGACAATACATATTTATGTAGCTAATTATTGCAAAGAAAGCCAGGGGAAGTCCAACTCCTGGTCCTTCAGATTTGTTTGTTTTCTGAGAACAAAGCAATTATAGTTTTGGTTGTGGCAAAGCTTGTTCTACCTGTTCCATGAACTTCATTGCCTACTAGTTTTATTTGTATTCCACTTCAAAATTTAAGCTAAATAGTTCCTTGCTATGCATACGAGCCCTCTGCTGCATCCCTTCCAGACGTATAAGTTCTCACACCCTATTACACCAAATTCCAGATAGCTCTTGCTTAACTGCTCTCTGTGAACTGTAGAAAAGGACAAAAATTTCAAAATAACACCATTGGTAGCACTGCACGAAGCAATTCTGGCACTCCACTGAGTCATTCTTCTCTAATCATGGTTTATCCTGCCACTGAAAAACAGAGTTCAGTATATACTAATGCTTACAGGGCCACAATAATACTGATATCATCATTTAAAGAGCTTTGTTTTCCTCAGCTCCTAGTTGAATTGAAGGGAATGGTTGGTTTAAAAAGGACAGAAGGAGAGAAATTATGAAATGTTCTCTTTTGCTATAATATTCTTACACAGATTTTTTGTAACTTATCCTCAATATGTTGTCTTCTCTATTTGCTTATCTTCCTCATTTCTCTGTCTTGTTCACTGGCTACAACCTGTTGGTTGTGTACTTCAGTTCTCCCTGGTAATACAAGAACTCTTGTACACTCTGTGCTTTGCTGGCTCCCTTACTCTGCCATGTCCCGCTAGCTGTTATGCATCCACTTCAGTTAAAGGTTTTCTAGCTTTTAATCTCTGTAGTCCTTGTGGTTGTGAAATAATTAAGCAGGGTTGTATTTTTATGTTGGGAAGCTATCATTTATGGCTTGTGCATTTTGTTAAAATCTTAAAACTAACAGAGGTTTAAAAAAACCAAAATTCAGTTTTACCTGTATTCTGCTCAAAAATTATTTGTATTGCAGTAGCCCATGTGCTATACAAGAACTGTGGTTTAAGGGAAAAATGTCAGGATGAGGAAGAGTGGTTTGTTAGTCCTTACTGAGATATAACTTGCATTTGAGGGCATCAGACATACCTGCTGTGGCTGATGATAAGAAAATGGTTGGGAAGTGACAGGAATCCATCCTCTTCCTGTTTCCATCCATGTTGCCTTCATGACACTCAGAAGACCTCTCTATTACCTATCTTTTCTGCACCTCAGTTTCCCTTCTGTAAAATGAAGATAATGGCACTTCTCTCTCTCACAGATATACTGTGACAAGAAATGCATTAGTGGTTGTAAGATATTACTTTTAATAAGAATGGGGCTTTACCTATGATAAGTCAAATATACTTATTTTTCTGGGGACTTAACTGTAGCCCATGACTTAACAACAGACAAATCCATTGGGGCTTAGAAAATCAGTGGGATGTGGGCCCTTTAAATTGTGTAGGTGCTTTTGAACCTCCCTCCTACCTCCCTATCTCTCCCCAAGCGCAGTAAAAATCGGTGTGGTGTCCTCTTTTGTGTTCTGTATTCATATTAACAAGGAAAAATTCAGGTACAATGATAGCAGGTTGCACCTGGTGGGCTTCAAACATCCGGTCCCGTGCTGCTCGGCTTTGGATGTGTGGACTTGTCTGTTGCCTCATCCCGGAAGTTGCCTATCCCAGATATGTCCTTAGGGTAGTCCCCGCCCCAATCTCGCCCGCCATGACTTTGCTTGTAATTTTCAGTGGAGGGGTCGACTACTCGGGCCTATCCGGAGCCAGGACTCTTAGGGGCGTTGGTCTTCTGCGAGACTCCAACTTCCCCTACACCTCGCCCTAGTACCCAACCGCACCAAGTTGCTGTTGTTTCCTGGGCCTGCCCTCGTCTTGTGATGCCAAGGGGTGCTTTGTTGCAAATCCGTAGGTCCATCTTGACCCTAGACCCAGCTGGTTAAGAAACCCTTCTGAAGCTTCCTCACTACCCCTCCAAAAGTGGGCAACTTAACAAAGAACTCAAACAAAACACTACCAGTAAGCCTCTCTGGTTACAAAATAAAGTCTGGCCTCTCTGGCCCGGGGAAAATCCTCTCCCCTTTCCAACCCTTTCTACGGCACCCCTCTATCTGGTTGCTGTACTTTCAAAGTGCTGCCTGGGCTACTCCCGGGCACTCCGGTTCTTTCCTTACTTGGTCCCTCGTCGAATGGTTCTGCCCAGCAGGATCCCGTCCTCTGCAGCCCCTTTCGCTGCTTACGTTCTCGGCTTTCTGCCCGGATGGACTCTGGGGGTCTCCCCGAACCCATGCCGGTCCCACCTGGATTGCCGGGTACTCCCTCGTCCCTCTCTCTTCTGAGTGGCTTCTCTCGCCGGTCTCCGTCCCCAGATCCTCGCACCCGGCTCTGCCGTCGCGAGCCCGGGCATCCGTCGCTTCTCTATGGGTGGTCTCCTTCCTGCAGCCACGGGGTATCTTCCCGCCTTGTGGCGGTCTGCTGGTCCCTTCTTCGCCTCCGAGTGGGGCCCCAAGAGTGCCTCCGCTTGTGGCTCTGCTCCTGCTCTCCCTTTCCTCTACCCTCAGGGCGCTCTTTATTTCCCCACGCCGGCTCCGATTCTCATTGATCGCAGCTGTCTGCAATTTCAAAAAGACGTGGCTAATCAGCCGCACAGGTCCTGCAGCCTCTTCCGGTCCCTCAGTGGCGTTGGCTGCAGGTAAGGAGATTGTTGTATTTTTTCTTCTCCCCTCATCTTCCCGGTTCTGTTTTGGGTCCCAGGGTTCCCCTTTTGCCCTTTGGGGTCTGTACCATGCCGTTACCCTGCGACATAACCCCCCCTTAAGCTGCCTTGGGGCGCTCCATTGGGGTTCATTGTCTCCCTACCTGGTCGGGTCTGCGTGTTGCCTTGCCCGTGCTCCCTCTTGTCATCTGGAAGCTAGTTTCACACCTAGATAGAAAATCTGCAGTTATATTGTTAATTCTGGGGTGATGTGCTATCTGAAATTTAAAAGGCTGTAAGGCCAAGGCCCATCTCATAATTCGCGCATTGTCGATCTTCGCTGTTCCTAGCCATCGCAGCGGCGTGTGGTCCATTATTAACATGAAGTCTCAGCCCATTAAGTAATACCAAAAATGGTTTGCGGCCCACCATATGGCTAGGCATTCCCACTCAATCATGGCGTACCTCGTCTCTGCAGGTGACAGCTTGTGGCTAGCATAGGTCTTTCTCACTCTTTTGAGTTAGTACTGCCCCAATGGCCATTTCTGATGCATCTGTCCGTAATATAAAAGGTTTTGTGAAATCAGAGGCGTGCACCATTACTTCCTCACATAAGGCTTTCTTTAATTGTTGGAAGCTCTTCAGCATCTCTGTTGACCACTTCACCCCCTTTTTCCCTGGTCCCTTCAAAGTGTCAGATAATGGCACTGCCAGATCTGAAAAATGTGGCACGAAGCTCTGGTAGTAGTTGACTAGACCTAAGAATGACCAAAGCTGTTTTGGGGTTTGCAGGGCTTGAAACTTCCATATTGCCTCGACTTTATCCGCTAACGGTTTGACAATCCTTTGGTCTACCAAGAACCCTAGGTATTTTGTTTGGCATTGTATTAAGGAGCATTTTCAAGGGTTTACCATTAGTCCCGCATCTCGTAACTCTCCCAGCACTGCCTTCAGGGCTTGTACATGCTGGGGCCAGGATTGTGTAAAGATCGCTATATCATCAATGTATGCCGCCGTGTAGTTAACATGAGGTGCCAGGATTTTTTTGATCAGGCATTAAAAGGTTGCTGCTGCCCCGTGCAACTCAAACAGCATATGCACAAACTCATAAAGCCTCCACGGTGTTCCAAAAATGGTTTTGGGCCTGTCCCGTGGAACCACGGGAATTTGCTAGTATCCTTTTGCTAAATCCAGGGTGAATATGAAGGTGGCTGACCCGATCCTTTCTACCAATTCGATGATATGGGGTATGGGGATAACCTGGAGAGGGTCCAGAGAAGGGCCACTCGTATGGTTAAGGGCCTGCAGGCCAAGCCCTATGAGGAGAGATTAGAGAAACTGGACCTTTTCAGCCTCCGCAAGAGAAGGTTGAGAGGCGACCTGGTGGCTGCCTATAAGTTCGTCAGGGGGGCACAGAAGGGAATTGGTGAGTATTTATTCACCAAGGCGCCCCCGGGGGTTACAAGAAATAATGGCCACAAGCTGGAGGAGAGCAGATTTAGATTGGATATTAGGAGGAACTTCTTCACAGTTCGAGTGGCCAAGGTCTGGAACGGGCTCCCAAGGGAGGTGGTGCTCTCCCCTACCCTGGGGGTATTCAAGAGAAGGTTGGATGTGTATCTAGCTGGGGTAATGTAGGCCCAGCACTCTTTCCTGCTTACGCAGGGGGTCGGACTCGATGATCTATTGAGGTCCCTTCCGACCCTAGCATCTATGAATGAATCTATGAATCTATGAAAGGGTCAAAGATGGCTATCTCATTTAGGCATTAGTAATCAATACACAGTCTCAGGGTTCCGTCCGGTTTTGGAACGGGGACTAATGAACTTCTCCAGAGGCTCCTTGAAGGTCTAATCACTCCCAGCTTCAACATCTTCTCAATTTCCTTTTGTATTTCACTTGTAAGGTGATTTGGTATAGGTCTCCACTGATCCCGAACAATGGCACTGGGGGGAGTGCAGATTGCATGACTAACCCCTTGCGCTTACCCCGGTTCTTCTCGGAACACATCCCTGAATTCCTTGATGAGGGCCTGGATCATTCCTCGTCGTTCTTCAGATAGTTCTTTCCCAATTGGAATTTCCTACTCTAATTCTTCCGTTCTCCCTTCTGTCTCTTTTCCTTGGGGTCCAAGGTCCTCAGGTTCTTCCACGAATGCTGCCCAACCCTCTGGTTGCTTCCACTCTCAGAGAAGGTTGACATGGAAGATTTGTCACATCCTGAGATGTCCAGGCCGGTACACCTCATAGTCTACCAGCCCCACCCTTCTAATTATTTCAAACGGACCTTGCCATTGGGTCAATACCTTACTCGTGGAGGTGGGTAGCATGACAAGGACCCATTGTCCCAGTTGGAACTCCCATTCTTTAGCCCTCACATCATACTTTCCTTTTTGTTGTTGCTGAGCCTGTCGCAGATTCTCCGTAGCAATGTCTCGTGCCATCCGTACGCGATGTCAGAAATTCTGGCAGTAAGTTGATGTCTCCATCCCTGGTGGTGAAGGACACTCACAGTCCTCCCTCAGCATCTATAGCAGTCCTCGGGGTCTGTGCCCCAAAACTAACTCGAACGGCTAATACTTTAAGGATTCCAATGGGGAGTCTCTAAGAACGAAGAGTCCTAGGGGAAGGAGTAAATCCCATCTCTGGGGCTCTTCCTGGATACATCTGCGGAGCATTCTCTTAATGGTCCCATTAAGCCTCTCTACTAATCCATTTGTTTGCGGGTGATACACGGATGCTCGCAGTTGTTTTATCGGCATGGTCTGACACACTGTTTTTAATACCCTGGACATAAAATTGTGCCCTTGATCTGTCAGGATTTCCCAAGGGATCCCCACTCGGGTGATCCATTTTATCAGTTCCTCCGTTATCCGCGGTGCTGTAACGGTTCTCAAGGGAACAGCCTCTGGGTATCTTGTTGTGTAGTCGACTATCACAAGGAGGTACTTATTGCCCGCAATGCTTCGGGGTAAGGGACCTACTACGTCCATCGCAATCCTCGAGAATGGGGTTTCTATGATTGGTAGAGGTTGCAGGGGGGCAGGATGGGGGCAATTCTCTATGGCCTTTTGGCACTCAGGGCATGTGGCTCATTGTTGGGCCACCTCTTCCGTTAATCATGGCCAAAAGAAGTACCAGGTAATTCTAGCGATTGTTCTATCCCGGCCCATATGTCCCCCTGTGGGATTTGTATGGGCTAGTCACCATATGATTTTTCTAAAACCCGATGGGACTATTAACTGTGTTCTTTCCATGCCTTCCACTCCTTCTTGCGTTACCCGGTATAATAGACGGTTTCTTACCTTATATCTGGGGTATCTTGCTGTGGTCGAGGTCAAGGTCAAGGCCTCCCTGGAGCTCTCAGTCATGGTGGCACGCCATTGCTGGAGTTCTACATCTTCCTCCTGAGCTTCTCGGAATTGTTGGCTGCTAACAATGTCCTGGAAGTGAAGTGTCCCCATGTCGTTCTTGTCCTGGTCCTCCTCTTCCACTTCTCCCAACCAACCTTCAGGCCTCCTCAATTCTCTGCGATTTTTTTTCCACGTCCTGGACTCTTTCCAGTGTATCATATAAGGGTCCCCAGTCATGCCCCAGGAGCATCTCACATGCCAAACGCAGGGCCAGACTTACAAGAAACTCCCCATGATGTTCCATCACCTTGATCCGTACCCATCGCCGGGGAATATATTGAGTCTCCCCAAGAAGACAGGAGACTTTCATGGGGTTTGATCGGTGACTCGAGCTAGTTGTTACTAAGTCGGCTCTGATCAGGGATTGTGCGCATCCCGAGTAAAGGATGGCCTGAAGGGGATGGTCATTACACTTAATGTGTACTGTTGGTCTATTCCAAATGGCACCTTCCCCCCCAACTGCCAAAGCTGCAATCCATTGGTTCCGTAGGCGCGCTCTCCCTGTAAACCCCGATCGCTCCCTGACACCATCTTTCGCTTGCCCGCCCAGGACATTCCTTGGCAAAGTGCCCCATTTTTCCACAACAGAAGCAGATGACAACTCGGTATTGCCCTTTTTGTAGGGGACACCATCATTCCTGGTCCTTCAAAGACTGTTGGGGGAGTGCCGTTGTTCTCCTCTCCTTGGGATAGTACCCCTCGGAGGTGGCAAAGGCTTCCACCAGTTTCAGGGCCTCTTCGCAGTTCCTTGAGGAATGTTGGCGGACCCACCATTGTACACGTTCCTCCAGATTGTTGAGGAACTGTTCCAGGATAATTTGGTCTATTAGCATCTCCCTGTCACAGGTCGCTAAATTTATCCACTTCCCGAAGGTATCTCTCAGGTGTTGTAATACGAGCCGGGGCCATTTTTCTTCCCCCCCCTTCTTGGCTCTGAACAAGCGACTATAATATTCTGGATTAATTTCTAGTCAGTACAATATCACAGTCTTCACGGCCTCGTAATCTCTTGCCTCTTCCCTAGAAAGTGCACGATAGGCTGCCTGGGCCTTCCCTACAACCAACGTGCCCAGTATCCCTTATCTAGCCCTGTTAGGATGGCATGTCTCTCAAAAGCTTCTATATAAGCCTCAGGGTCATCCTCACCTGTCATACATGGCATTTTAAATGATGTCAGGCTATGTCTTAGCTACTCCTGTTGTTGCCCCAGCATTTGTTGTTGGGCATATCTGGGACCCAGTATCTGGGTCAATATTTGTAAATTCTGACCCAACAAATCAGGAGGGTTTAGGGCCGCAGGTTGCATCATGGGCTGTCCTTCCTCGCCTGGGTTTCCAGAAATGTTCCCAGCCAATGCACCACTTTGCACCCGGCGGGCTTCAAACATCCGGTCCCGTGCTGCTCGGCTTCGGATGTATGGGCTTGTCTATCGCCTCGTCCCGCAAGTTGCCTATCCCAGATATGTCCTTGGGGTAGTCCATGCGCCTATCTTTCCTGCCATGACTTTGCTTGTAATTTTCAATGGAGGGGTCGACTACTCGGGCCTATCTGGAGCCAGGACTCTTAGGGGCGTTGGTCTCCTGTGAGGCTCCGCCCCCCTACACCTCGCCCTAGTACCCAACCACGCCAACTTGCTGTTGTTTCCCAGGCCCGCCCTTGTCTTGCGATGCCAAGGGGTGCTTTGTTGCAAATCCGTAGGTCCATCCTGACCCCAGACCCAGCTGGTTAAGAAACCCTTCTGAGGCTTCCTCACTACCCCTCCAAAAGTGGGCAACTTAACAAAGAACTCAAACAAAACACTACCAGTAAGCCTCTCTGGTTACAAAATAAAGTCTGGCCTCCCTGGCCCAGAGAAAATCCTCCCCCCTTTCCAACCCTTTCTACGGCACCCCTCTATCTGGTTGCTGTACTTTCAAAGTGCTGCCTGGGCTACTCCCGGGCACTCCAGGTCTTTCCTTACTCGGTCCCTTGTCGAATGGTTCCATCCGGCAGGATCCCGTCCTCTGCAGCCCCTCTCGCTGCTTACGTTCTCAGCTTTCTGCCCGGATGGACTCTGGGGGTCTCCCCGAACCCATGCCGGTCCCACCTGGATTGCTGGGTCCTCCCTTGTCCTTCTCTCTTCTGAGTGGCTTCTCTCACCGGTCTCCATCCACAGATCCTCGCACCCAGCTCTGCTGTCGCGAGCCCGGGCATCCGTCGCTTCTCTATGGGTGGTCTCCTTCCTGCAGCCACGGGGTATCTTCCCGCCTTGCGGCGGTCTGCTGGTCCCTTCTTCGCCTCCGAGTGGGGCCCCAAGAGTGCCTCCGCTTGTGGCTCCGCTCCTGCTCTCTCCTTCCTCTTCCCTCGGGGCGCTCTTTATTCCTCTGTGCTGACTCCAATCTTCATTGATCACAGCTGTCTGCAATTTCAAAAAGATGCGGCTAATCAACCGCGCAGGTCCTGCAGGCTATTCCAGTCCCTCGGCAGCGTCGGCTGCACGTAAGGAGATCGTTGTTTTTTTTTTTCTCCCCTCATCTTCCCAGTCCTGTTTTGGGTCCCGGGGTTCCCCTTTTGCCCTTTAGGGTCTGTACCATGCCGTTACCCTGCGACACAAGTCCATTGGCCTTAGTAGAGCCAAGACTATTTACACCAGATCTTAATTTAAACCACAGTATCCCTGGTATACCAATTAGCAAATCTTTTCTACATTAATATCAGTCAAACAAATTGGTCTTGGACACGTGTTGGGCACACATACAAATCTTGGGATATCTACATATGCATTTTGGTGTGCAACCAACTGTCTATGAAACTAAGACTAAAATCAAATTTATAATAAAGGAAGGCAGAATATCCTTCAACCTCATAAATGTAGAAGTGAAAATACCAGACTCTCATTCACGAGCATTCAGTGATTTGATATGTGATATACAAAAAAGAAAAAATGGAAAAAGATTTATTGTGGGTACAAAAGTTTCATTTTGGCTGTTATAATGCCATCCATTTTGTTTAATTTTTTAAAGTTAAACTAAATTTTGAAAACTCGATTTCCATGACTTCCATTGTGTATTAAGAGTTGATTTAAATATATTTCTGCATTGTTTACATGGAATCTTTTTCCTAGTCACTTTTAAAGCTAAATCCTTGATGCTGATGGTTTCATGGGGATGTCTTGCAAGATTTGCTCTAAACATTTTTTAAAAGCTGTTTCTGTTTAGATTTTAAAGGAGAATGGGATGGTTTGCTGGTTTCCTTTAAGTCCTCTTCTTTGCTTCCATCTCTGAAGGTTTGTTCGCCTACACAAGTTACATAAGATGTTAAAAACCCTGAAAGCTGACTAAAGACGTGAGCAGGCTCCTAATCTTAATCTTTTAGGATCCCAACCCCAACCCTAATCCAAATTTTTTTCTCCCTTTCTTTTTTCCTGTATACCTCCCCATGCATTTTGTACAATGTTTGTTAATTCCAGCTTGATTGACTAGCTTTGAACTCCATAATCACCAAAATACCTACGTTTCTTTGTGTAACTTAGTATTGCATTAGACCATTGCAGGTGATGCTGTAGACATCTTGATTTACTATTTCTCTTTGTTTGAACTTTTAGTTTTTGAAACAGAGTGCAACTCTGTTGGTCTTTTGTTTCCATGAAACATAAGTCAGCAGGCTGAAACAGGGTCTCAATCTATAGGAAAAAGAATGACAGTTAGAAACACAAAAATAATTAGCTTCTTGTTTGCTGTTTCCAAACGTAATACCAGACTTCAAACAAGACATTGCTATTCCACTGATCACACTGAGTGCAGATTAAATTGTCTTATTATCATTTATCTATAGTGGTTCCTCCTGTGTGCTGGGCTCAAAGCATAGAAGAAAAAGGGTCCTTGCTGTGAGTAGCTCATCTAAGGACAGGGAAGTAGTCAGAGATATAGGGAAGGAAAAAAAGGGGATGAACAATAGATAGCTTATAGATAAATCAATGTAAACAGCCTGACAGTATTGGGTTTTTTAAAGGTTCTAAGTGTGGACAAGGAAAGAGCCTTGCTAGTGACCTAAGTTAGGTTGTGCTATGCATGCAAGATGCATGAAGATGATGTAATGAGAAGATAACAGATAGGTAGTCAAGTGTGCCTTGGAAAATATAAATGACAGAGTAAAATCCTCATCTGGGGAAGGTCCACTTTTGATTATCCTGAAGCCTTGTGGATTCCTTTATTTCTTACCACTCCATGTTGAGTCCTTGGTAATGGGATTGCTCTGGAAATACACTGATGATAATAGTTACTTACTTTGCTCTGCTCCAGACTAGAGGCAGGCAGGTTCACAAGGACAGAAGTAGCAAAGAAAAAAGATACATACCCACTATTCATGTGCTGGTTATCGCCAAGTGTTTTGATAAGAGTTCTAAAAATATTCACTCTTGGGTGTTACTCACAATATCCAAATTCCTCTGCCTCTTCATAATTAAAAAAAATGCCTCAGATATATTTACATATTGAATGGTCACAAAGTATTAGCTGACCTCTTGATAAGTACTTCTACCTGAGAGAAGAAACTCATACTAAATTAGTTTTAAGCTGTGACAACCAGATGTTTTTGGCTGTGCTTAAAATATGTGATTTTTTCTGAGGTCAATAAAAATGTCCATCTGGAGGGACAGCTGGATTAAGACCACCAACCTCATTTTACTCATGACTGTATATTTGTTAAAAACCCTCCAGTACACTATCTTGGAGAGCAACTGGAAAAAAAAATAAGGCTCTTGTATTTGGGGCTGATTTATTACCTATTCATCAAAAATATTGCTTTTGTGCATTTTTCATTATAAGAGTCAACATTACCAATGTTAATAAAGAGAGAACTTCCTTTCTTTTCTTAGAAATAGAATATGTAAAGACATCATCTCTTTGATGTTTCTAAGCCAATACAATATGTATTTGAACGAGGATAAAACTCATTCTTTTAACAGAAGATCATCCATGTCATTTCTGATGAAGCTCAAGAATAGTTGTTTCTTTAAAAAGAAAAAAACTTGGAAAATGAGATTTAAAAGGTGAACACCATTTTTGGAAGGAAAAAGAAAAGAAAAGAAATCTAAAACTTGACTGTATATGTCTTCATACTGTTACATGGAGTCTTTCCATAACATCAACCTTCATTGTATGTAAATGTTCATAGATAGGTGTATTTCTTTCAAAGAAATGGGGTATTACAGTCGTGGGAAGGTGTAACTCTGCAAAGTGTTTGTAATGCAATCCCATACCACATAAGAAATGTGCCTTCTTAGGAGTTTCTTTCTAGGTTCATTACTCAGTACAGGGGTTGTCCTAGTTGATTCCTTCAAGTCTGTTATACCTGTTCCCTTGTCTTCTACATTTCTGATTTCATAATTCCTATCCATTTGCAGTTTACAAGTTTGATTAGAGCCACAAAATAGATTTGTTGAAATATGTTATATATTCTTGACCACCATCTCCTGGCAGCTATTAATTAATTAATTAATAAACTATTTGCATATATACAGATATGGGGCCTTCCTGTTATACTCCTAGCCTAGGTATCTGCCCATATATTTACCACAAATGTGTTTAAAGAGTGATTGCAAATGGTGCTACAAAAGAGCGGACAGTTTCCTTTAAAAATCTTAGCCTGAAGTTTGACATTTTAGGTTTCAGTGTAAGAATTTCCTACATGTTAGAACATGATAGAATTCTTATTGCACAGTTCTATATTATTATGTAAAAGAAGATCAAGGAGTCCTGGAGTCCTGGATCATAGTAGTCACGATTATTCCCCTAGCATGCCATTCCCCTCTGTCATGAATCTTGCTGTAATGAATGTACAAATGATCAGAAGCAGGATGTGCTTTGAATAATTGCTTTGGTTAGTATTATTCAGAGAGTCATTTTATAAGTGGATGTGTGCTGTGTTGAACTAACTCCTCAGAACACTACAGCATTATTTTTCTTTGTAATATAGAAGGTTTTAGGATTTTGGCTACAGCAAGGGATTTGGGGCTTTTACCCTCCAAGCAAAATGCCTGGAGATAACCGCAGGATTTTCAAAACAATGGAATCGATTTTTTTTTCTTAAGTTCAGAATGAACTTATGAAAATGGATGTATTGTTATCTAGGGGGTAGCACTCTCCTTTCTCTGAGTTGAAGATGTGTTTTCCGAAGGGGGGTGGACTTCAGTGACCAGACATAATAAGCCCTTTTCTCCCTTGTGGTGTGTGCTTGTGATCTCTGCTGCTTTAAAAATAAATAAATAAATAGACCTGTGGAATAAAGTGTGAATGAGCAGAGATTATCCCAGTGATATCTTTAGTCTTCAGAAGCTGGCTGAAAAAGAATTGGAACAGTGCTTCTTATGTATTCTGTTCATATATAGATATAGAGATGTACATTGAATTCCACTCCTTTAGGCTAGGGACAGACATTACACATAAACTGATTTAAACCTGTAATAGAAGAGACATTCAGTGCACATAAACCAGTTTGAAAATGGCTGAAACCAGTTTGAGATAAACAAGGTCGAATGTAGTATCAGACTTAACTGATTTGGGTCAAATCAATTTATACAATGTATGTCCCATACCCTTGCTGGCATAAGATAAACCAGATACCCCCAGCATACCTGCATGCTCTCTAGGCTGGGTGGGCCTCTGCTCCACAGCAGAGCTGACCCCTCCCCTCTGCTCTCTGGCTGCAGCTCCAGCAGAGACTGCAGGCATCTGCCTGCTTCCCCCTTCCGCCCACCCATTAAGCAGGGATTTCCCCCTCCCCTCTGCCTTATGCAAACACCTCTCAGTATTAGCTGGCATACCACATGCTGGCTATGATCTGTGCTGTGGCAGATGGGACAAAGGAAGAATCAGCAGGTAGCTTGTAATGTCCCTCTATTGTTTGCTTAATGGGGTGATAAACATTGAGTTGGGGTGATGAACACTGTGTTATCAATTCCCTGCTGGGATGGTCAGAAGTGGGGGAATCCTTCCTAATCAGAGCATCTTGCTGGGGCCTGGCCATGGCCCGCCTCAGCTCAGCACTGTGGAAGGGAGGGAGGACTGCTTTAGCACCCCTCTTCCCCCAGCTTCTAGCCTGAGCCACTGCCTGCATGTCTGGGATTTCTGTACAGTTACAAACTGGTTTAGCCTAGCCAGGATAGATTTACCTGTAAAAATGGACTCAAATCAGGATCAGGCTTTTTGAATGTTTCTCCCTAGCCATAATGATTAGTCATTAGCCATAACTTTGAAGTGTTGAACTGAAACCTTAAAACTGAAGCTCTTTATCTACAATCATGGAATGCACAGGTGCAGGATAATCTTCTCCACAATATTTGTCTGTCTGTTTTAGGTTACAAACATATGTCTCATTTGTCCAGGGATAAACTGGTTTATCCAGGACAAAGCGTAGTCATTCAGACATCCATGTCTGTTGTCTCAGGGTACGTCTTAAAAAAGGTTCACAGGATAAGAAGTACTAACAGTTTGTCTCAGAACTTTACAAGGTGGTGTGAGGGAGTGGGGCCTAAGAACGGCCCTGAGCTCCCTAGCGCCCCCTACCGTCACTCATGGTGGACACAGCACCCTCAGAATCTCGCCTGCCATGACTTTGATCTTAAATGGTTAAAAAATGGGAGGCTGCCTTTATTCCCCTAGTGACCGGCATGTGTTCTTGCCCCTACTCCAAATGGGGTGCCTCAGTGCGCCCCTCCCTTAAGGGGTATGCGTGCCTCCAAACCTCCCCTTTAGCATGCCCCAAGCCTCGCAGCTGTTCCGTGGGACATTGTACAGTCCCTCGCCCCTCTGGTGCGCTCTCTCCTTCTCAGGCACCCTGGGCTCCTCGCCCGTCTGGCGCCCCTGGGCCGGGCTCCTATCCACCAGCCCGCTCCCGGCGCCCCCAGGTCTGTCTCGCAGATGTCTGGCTACTGCCAGTGCCGCTGGGCCTGGCCTGATACTGCCGCCCTGTTCCCGGCGCCCCTTGGGCCTGGCTCAACACCGCTGCCCTGTTACCGGCGCCCCTTGGGCCTGGCTCAATGCCGCCGCCCTGTTACCGGCGCCCCTTGGGCCTCGCCCAACGCCGCTGTGTCTGCCGCCCCCCCCTGGGGCCTCGCCCACTCTGGGGCCTATACCGCGCCTCTCGCGCTTCGCCCCCCCTGGGGCCTCGCCCACTCTGGGGCCTATACCGCGCCTCTCAAGCTTTGCCCCCTCTGGGGCCTCGCCCACTCTGGGGCCTATACCACGCCTCTCGCGCTACACATTTCCCGCTTTTGGGGCTCAGGTGGCCGTAGCCGTGCCTGGCCCCTTGACCCTTTCTTGGGTTGTTTGCCCCATTGGGCAAACTGCCGCCCTCACGGGCTGGGGTCCAAACCCCATACACCACGCCACTCAAGTGCAAACAGTCGTGCCCCACTGGCACTGTGCCCCTGCTGGGCACCAGGAACCCCCAAGCCGCTGGGGAGCTCCCGTGAGGCCTCCTCACTCCCCTACAGCCTCACCCGGTCCTCCAGTGTAACTATAACCAAGACGCCAGCCACCTAGCTTCAACATAAAACACAGAGCCTCCTGCTCATAACATAAACACTGAGGCCCCCCCAGGGGCTCCAACCATACCTCTCGTCAAGGTGCTCTCATCCCCGGCATCATCGCAGCCAGTCAGCACCACAGTGCTGCCACTACCAATTCAGGCTGCTCAGCTCAGCCGCAGAGCTCCTGCTCCTGCGGCTGCCAGAAGGGAACTGCTAGTCAGGCTCCGGCCTGGGCTGTTTATAAAGGCCCGGCCCTGCCCCCTTCTGGCCACCTGACCCACCTGGTTGCACTGGCAACCGGCACCTGAGCTGCCCGGTTGATTGGCAGCTCAGTTCCTTTTACTTCCATGGCACAGGACACCTTGGTGCTCCTGTGACAGGTGGGTCCAAATGATTATCCTGGGATTGAATCATTTAATCAATAGCAGAAAAATGACAGTGCATTCAGTCACTCACTAAACCCTGATTAGAAGGATGATATGTGTACATGCCAATCTTGGGTCCTTTCTGTTTCAGGGCAAACATAAACATAACTTGCTCAGCGACTTATACAATGTCTGTTAGAATTTTATGTCACCTCCATCACTGCTGAATATCATTCTTTAACAAACTTTAATATATTAATGCTCAGAATGATGCATTAATGAGGAAATTATGAGATGAGGAAATTATATCGTCCCCATTTTACTGAAGAACAGGTAGATCAAGTGATTTGCCAGAGGTCACACAGGAACCCTGTGACAGAACAGGAAACTGAACCTGAGTCTTTCAAGTTCTAAGTCTGACAGTTCACCATGTCTCTCTGTGCCCCTTCCAGGGACAATATAACTAAGACCTGAGCCAGTGGGACCCCCTCTATCTACCACATTACACAAAGTTAATTGATTGAACTCCATATATCATGGTCTTTGCTGCCTGCATGGTCAGTATTGTGTAGAACTTTGTAAAATCTGATAATGAAACTAAAGCCACAAACAGACATTTTTCTGAGATAAATCAGTTTTTCCTGGGATGAAATGTGATCATTCAAATCTCCATGTCCATTGTCCTGGGACAAACTCTAAAATGGTTTATGGGATAAGAGGCATTTACACCTGCCAAGGGATATTACAAAATGCATTTGAATGGTTTATCCTGGGGTTGCATCATTGAACCAATGGCATAAAGGTGCAGCATATTCAGCCATTCACTAAACCTCAGTTGGAAGGGCAGTCTGCATACTTGCCGATCCCAGAACTTTTTAGTTCCAGGACAAAGGCAGGCCCAAATTGTCCCAGGACAATATCTGTTCCTAGCTTAAGTCCCTGTAAAGGGAAAGAGTGAGAAAAGTGTGAAGATGTTATTAGGAGAGGTTGGCTATAAAAAAGAGGTATTGATTTTTGACAAGCAGCTTCTTACTTCTGTTTGGACCTTATAAACAAACCAGTCTTCTACTGCTTGTATTGCCTAGGACTAGGTTCTAGTCAATGACTGTTCATTTCATTTTATCATTCACATGGAGTTTACAGTGTTTACCACCTATGGGTGAATGCTGCATCTGATTTGTTGGGTTTCCATTACATATATTTGTGAAGAAACAGAAATTTATAGAACCTTCAAGAATAAAATTGGAAAGACTACATATTTCCTTTTTGACCTACCTGATCTATTTACATAGGACATGCAATTTATAAAGTTTCAGATATGTTAATAGGAGAAAAGTGTTATTACCATAGTCCACTCTGATCAAAGCCTCAAAATAAATAAGTGAACATCTAAAAATATACCTAGAGGGTAACAAATAGTGAGATGTTCCTGTTGGAGTGGCCCTAACAGAAGCTCATAAGAAATTGTTGGTTGCTCCTAGTTGAAAGTAGCCCTTTTGGTTAACCCTGTGAGAGAGAGAAGGAGCCAGCAGGCTCCAAGCTCCCGGGCTAAGCAGAGGGTCAGCAGCCCCAGGTCTGCAGCCCCAAGGAGTCTGGCAGAAATTCCCCTTACCCAGGTGTGTTGGGAAGGGAGGGGCCAATATTTCCCCCACCTGTATAAAGAAAAGGCCGGGACCAGAAAGAGGAGGAGGAGGAGCATGCTGGTGCACACTGCAGGGAACGCTAAAAGCGACGTTGAGTGCTGGTAGGAGCCTCTGGCAGAGAGCAAAACACCAGCGGGGTTTTGGAACCCAGGCTACTGGCCCCTGCGGGGAGTAGAACTGTTTGTTTACCAGCCGGGAGCTGGCTGAGCCCAGCAGGAGAAGGGTACCATAATAACCCTAATAGAGGGCACTATTGACTTTGGGGTACCGTAGTCCCTGTAATAGGGGCACAGTCAATAGTGAACTTAAGCTGTTAAAAAGGAATCTCATCAAGCCCTACAAGGGGGCTCTCCAAGAGCCAAAAAAGGGGTGCTTGACCCCTTGAAGGTCAAGTTTGAGTTGGAAGGTGGCTGCAGACTGACGGAGCAGCTACACAGATCAGGGGAGCCTTCTCGCTTGTCGTGTTTGTTTTGATTGACCTTTCTTTTGTGGATTATCTGGGAGGAACTGAGGATACATGGCCGGACCAGCCGGTTGGCCACCACCCAGTGGAACGGGCAAGGGTGTAGGGGTGGCGGAGCCCTTAGAAACTCGGGACCTTGCAAGACGCCGTGGAGACTCATAATTGGACTACACGTGAAGGCATCTGAACCAACTCCATTAATATCAAGTCATGGCAGGTGAAATGTACACATGTGATACCCCAATTATAGCAGATGACACCCTAGGCAAGTGGCAGGCGGCATCTGTTAGGTTCACAGGGGACGGTGACCGCCCAACAAACCCTTCTAAAGGTATCTCTGCTCCAGAAGGAATTCCCTTGGAAAGTTTTAAAGTTGTCAATGAAATTCCAGCTGCAGCCTATTATTCTGCTTTTTTTTTCCTTTTCAAGTCTAACTATACTCCTAATGAAAGGTTGATCTCAGAGTCCATATTCATATGAGCCATCCTTAGGTAAGTCCACCTATGATGGACTTGTGTACGAATGATGGCTTATTGTACTTACTTGTGCCAAGGATTCCTTATATGACAAAAAGTTACAGGATCAGACATATTTGTAACATTATATATGTTTTCCATGGTCTCGGGCAAAGCAGAATGCTCAAGTAACAAACTACAGTTTTCCATTGTGCGTTTGTAGTGCATCTATATCTATGTGCATTCTAAGGTTTAGTTCAGGCTATCTGCTGGACTTTCTAAACCGGGGTGGGCAAAATGCGGCCCGGAGGCTGGATGCAGCCCACCAGGCCATTCGATCTGGGCTGCGGGGGCTCCCCCAGAATTAAGAAAATTAATATTTATCTGCCCCTGGCTGCCTGTCATGCAGCCCTCGATGGCTTGCCAAAACTCAGTAAGCATCCATCTGCCTGAAATAATTGCCTGCCCCTGTTCTAAACAAACCTGTAATGTAGAAATTATAGAAAGAAATTATAGAATTATAGAAAGAAATTTTAATTGCAAGCAGGATGTTGTGATTCTTTATTAAATTTGTAATTTAGAGCATCAATCCAGTGATCATTTTCTTCGTGGTGTGTGGCATCTGCTTTTGATACACTTAGGGTGCATCTACACGTGACTGTATGCTGACGCTCTTATGGTGCTGTACTTTAGTACTTCCTCCCAGCAGCCCCTGCCACCTTCCAAAAGGAAGTACTAAAGCACGGTGCAGTATGGGCAGTTATTGTGCCGTTCACATGGGTTAATTCCATGGCTATGTCGCCATAGCACCGTGCTATACTCAGTGCACCACTATAGTGACGTAGCTGGTAAACGTGAAGACACACTGATTGCTACATCATCATAGTGCATTGTATGGTGACATGTAAATATACCCTTGTTCACTTAAAGTTGTTTTCTCCTCTTAAAGGTATTTCTGGTGAATGTACAGCTTTAATGTAAGCCAAACTCAGGGAAGGTTGGCAGGCCCCTCCTGTACATTAAACCATGGTGACTGCAAATCATTTTGAGCTAGATGATGCAACAAAATTACAATATACTATAAGGCACAAACTATTTTTCTCTTGTCCCTAGGTAATATCACAAGAGAAACTTTTGCTCATCAAAACTTGCTCTAGTTTTTCCTACAGCAGGAGTAAATAATGATGCCACCTTCTAATGCTAATATAGCAGGGGAGGCAGTCAAGCAGGGTTGCCAATTGTCTGTACTTTTATATATGGTAGGTAAAAGAAGGCTAAAAATGCCTGTCCCTAAAGTATAAAAAACTACAAAAAACCCCTTTAGCAAAAAACCCAAATTGAACAACCATGACCATGATTGAAGCTCTGTCATCAGAAAGAGGCCAGATGTAAACCATTGAGCAGACAGACAGAGCAGACCAATATCATTTGGTGCATGAGCAGGAGCATATTACCCTACAGGGAGCTTTTTCTGGGATTTTTGGGCCACAGGAGCTTCCATAGCTTCCTGTCCCCACTAGCTATGTGGTGCTTCTGCATCTTGTCATTTGCCTATAACACTGTGCACCTTGGAGGTAGGCAGGGTGGTACAGCCCTGGGAAGGATGGGGATGGGGTGGTGTAGCTGGGTTGAAGCTGAGGGACTTAGGGGAGAGGCAGAGAGTGGGGGTCCATGTTAGGACAGGGCTAGGGGTAAGGGTGGCAGGTGGGGGGGTACAGTATGGTGCGTGGTGTGGTTGGAAGTTTTAGGGTATGGGAGTGAGTAGGGGACTCCTGGGGTAGATGTAGCATGGTTTAAACCATTGCAACAGTCAAACAGGGTTTCCAATGTAAGAAATACTTTTTTTCTTTACTGACAATCTGCAAACTTTTACTGACGAACACAATTTTTTACTATAGTTTGTGTTGGACCCTTAAATTTGAAGCCATCCCTGGTTAGTATTGTCCAGGGCCTGGCAGAAGGGTTATACCATATTTACCCAAAGATGAGTTACTCCCAATAATTAGATTCTATATATGAAAAAATTATGAATTTAATATAATAATATAATTTTATTATAGAATCTAATTTTTGGAGGTTTGTCTCTAATTTTTCCCCCTCCCACTCCTACAGCAGAGGAAAGAAATTTGGGGGTTCAGGTAGTCCCTTTTCCCTCTACCCCCCCCAACTTCTTCCCCCAGCAACTCCTGCCCCTGTCCTTATTGTTAGACCCTGCTCTCCCTGTGTACATGGAAGTGAGGAGCAAATTTGAAAAAAAATGACCTTGAAATAAACATACCTGTAGCAATTTGAATATAGTAGACATAGATTTAATTTGCTCAGAAAATATTTTACCTTTTTTGAATCTGCTTCAACTTTTAGCATAGGTACTCTACAAACAAACTTTAAGTACCTACTTTAGCAGCTAGTTACAGAGAGCACAAACCATGCATGATATTAGTCCAAAGCAGAAAGGCTCATGATTTACCATAGAGTTTACTGGGTTGGGCCCTAGTACAGTCAACAGCATTTCAAGCTGTGGTAACCCCACAGCTTAGCACTGCTCAGTATGTGTGTGTATTCTAGATACACCCCATAAAAGAGCCATGTGCTAATTAGTCCCCCAGTCATGAATGGAACTGGATGTTCTCATCATGAGTCCTGGGACTGTCCAAATTTTTTTAAGTAGATAAGTCATAGGGCAACCTAGTCTGGCTTCACCTCATGGAGGGCAGGGACACATTACTTATAATCATATGTGATAGGGCTGTGTGAAATGGCACCATTCCATTTCAACTTGTGTTTTGAGGTTTTGATGGAGCAGTGTTTTGTTTTGAATTTTGTTTCAATTCAAAACTGCTGTTCCATTTCATTTCAACATTTCACCCATAGGCTATAATGGGGAGGCTCAAAATAGCTTCTCTCATTAAGCAGGCAGAATGGGGGGTCCACAACCCCTGGGAAGGCTGCAGGGGCTGTGCCAGTCCTCCCAGGGTTGCAGGCCCCCGATCTGCCTGCCAGATGAGGGAGGGAAGCCGGGTGCTGCCACCTGGGAGCTAGGGAAGGGAAATGAGCCCAATCACTTAGTTCCTCTCCCCAGCACTGTGATCCAACTGAGGAAGGGAACTGAGCCCAGCTGAGCTGAGCTCCCCTCCCCAGTGCTACGATGGGGCTGAGGATAGCAATTCAGCCCAGCTGAACTGAGTTCCTTTCCCCAGCCCAATGGTAGCCTGGGGATGGGGAACTCAGCTCAGCTGGGTTCAGTTCCCATCACCCAGCCTGACTGTAGTGCTGGGGAGGGGAACTCAGCTAAGCTGGGCTGAGTTACCTTCTCCAGCCCCACTGTAGTGCTGGAGAGGGTAACTGAATGATTGGACTGAGTTGCCTTCCCCAGCCTGTAGGGAATTCAGCCCGGGCTCATTTCCTCTTCAGCACTGTGATGAGCTTCCTGCAGCCCAGCTGTGGGAGGCGTGGAGCGTCAGAGCTGCACTCCCCACCCAGCTGAGCCACATGGGGCTGTGGAGCTGCTGGGAGCACAGCCCTGGTTCTCTTGTCTCTTACCACCTGGCTGCTGGTTGCTTCGAAACTTGAAATGTTTCAGAACTTTTGAAATGTTTCAATTAGCCTCATTTTGTTTCAAGGCTGCTTTGAAGCCCTTCATTTCATTTTGATTTCTCTGTTTCAAGCTTGAAATGAGTTGAAACAGTGTTGAAATGAAACAGCTGGTGAAATTTCACATAGCCCTAATATGTTATAGGCTGAGAGAGGGATGGGCAGAGGATTTTGGATGAATTGTTTGGCCCCAATTTGGTGATGTTTGCCAGACTTTTAAGGCTGATGAAGAAACAGGAATAATTGGAAATAAGAAAGAAATGTGTGACTCAGCTCTGGGAAGGAAGAGGAAGCCAAAATGTATTCAGTTAATTGGCCATCATGACTTCAAAAAGAACAGGTGCTGAGGGGTACTGCACTCATTGGACACTACCACTATACAGAGAGGTTGTACTAACCTATTTTTGTGGAGGGACAGGCTACAACTAGACCTGGACAGGTTACAAGGTTGGGTTGATAAGAATAGGATGGGTTTCAATACAGACAAGTGCAAGGTACTGCACCTGAGGAGGAAAAACCAGCAGCATACCTATAGGCTGGGGAACTCCCTTCTTGTCAGCTCAGAGGCAGAAAAGGACCTTGGAGTCATTATTGATTCCAAGATGAACATGGGCCACCAATGTGAGGATGCGGTCAGCAGGGCCAACCGCACCTTGTCATGCATCCACAGATGCATCATGAGCAGGTCCAAGGAGGTGATCCTCCTCTTCTATGCGACATTGGTCAGGCCACAGTTGGTGTACTACATCCAGTTCTGGGCACCATACTTCAGGACGGATTTGGACAGCATGGAGAGGGTCCAGAGGAGGGCCACTCACATGATCAGGGGGCAGCAGGGCAGGCCCTATGAGGAGAGGCTACGGGATCTGAACCTGTTCAGCCTTCACCAGAGAAGGCTGAGAGGGGATCTGGTGGCCATCTATAAACTTACCAAGGGGGACCAGCAGGGAATGGGAGAGACCCTCTTCCCCCGAGCACTAGCAGGAATAACTAGGAATAATGGCCATAAGTTGACTGAGAATAGATTCAGGCTGGACATTAGAAGGCACTACTTCACAGTCAGAGTGGCTAGGATCTGGAACCAACTTCCAAGGGAAGTGATGCTGGCTCCTACTCTGGAGGTCTTCAAAAGGAGGCTAGATAATCACCCTGCCAGGGTTGTTTGACCCCAGCATTCTTTCCTGCCACGGCAGGAGGTCAGACTTGATGATCTGCTCAGGTCCCTTCCGACCCTACCGACTGTGAAACTATGATCCTACCTTGATCAGTACGTTGCACTTGATTTTTTAGGTTGCTTCCAGCCCTACTTTCCTGTGAGTCTCTGATCCCATAATAGGTCTCTTTTTATTTTATTTTATTTTTTTTTCAGTGTTACTGATAGCATAGTTTGAAAATTCTGCGATCTAGTCTCCCTTTTTGGCAAAGCTTAGGACCAAGACTGTGTGCATTATGAGAATGTGCTAAGAAATAACTTAAAATTTTATCAGTTTAAAAAATAACCAAACCATTGAAGCAAGGTATTTGGCACATGTTTAAGTCCACCCCTTTTCAGCAGAAGTCTTAAGCACATGCTCGACTCTCATGCTTTGCTGAGTGAAGGCCCAAATAGCCTGTTTATAGAATCATAGATTCAAAGGACTGGAAGGGACCTGCAAGGTCATCAAGTCAAGTCCTATGCCATGGGCAGGAAGTTATTGGGGTCAAGTGAGCTCAACAAGGTGCTTATCCAGTTTCATCTTGAACATCTCCATGGATGGCAACTGCACCACCTCAGCTGGGAGTGTATTCCAGATTCTGGTAACCCTTACAGAAAAAAATGTTTTTTCTTACATCCAGCCTAAATGTTGCCTCAATTAACTTGGGACCAATAACTAATTATTCACAAAACCAATTTAAATGGCTTCTCCTGGCTTTTGTTTTTTTGGTTTTGGGGTGTGTGCATGCATAAAATCCTTAAGATAACTGTTGAAAAAATTTTTTCTCCCTCCTTTTGATGTTTTGGAAGTTCTTTCTATCAAGAGGAAAATAACTGACTACAGGAGTAGTCTGTACAAAGAATTCCAGAAAAAGTGCACATTTAAATATCCTGAATTATTGAGTTCTGATAATTCTACATGTTTGCCTGTAATTAAAGATGAGTTGGTGAAACTCTTCAAGCAGAAGAAGGCTTCTAGATTGTTTTTCCATTAGTATAGTAAAATAAGTATAGTATAGTAAAAAAGATGTTGGGTTTGGGGTAGATCTGGAATACCTCTGCTGAAGCCACTTGTGTGTAGCCTCTACAGGCTCTGTTACTGCTTCCCAGTATGCAAAAGAAGGTCCTTTTCATGTCCCCCTACAAATGTTATGCAGTCAACTACGGATGACTTGAGACTACAGATTGGCCTGAAAAATGAGAGCTGTAATAGCAGTCAGCAGAACTTTAATTTGGCCTAGCATGCAATATCCTTCATTACTCTGGCAGGAAGTCTTTTTCACTGGGAATGTATAGTAATTATTTGGATGAGAGCCACTGAATATGAGTCATTACAAGATTCACTCTCATGATTCAGATTCTCTATCTGTGATGGAAGGGCAAGAATGAACCAGGGTAGGTGAGAACATGGATTGGCTACTGCAGTTCTGGCCTGAGAGCCTCCCTGTTGCTGTAAAGTGACATAGTTGGCCAGGAAGTATTGCCTGACACTGTTTACTGTTCCTTTCAGACCAAAAAAAGAAAAGTTTACTCATCTCATCTCATCTCGCCCCAGCCCCAGCCCCAGGGCTGCACGCTTCCTACCCCAACCCTGAGCAGGCTATTCCCCCCCACACACACACACAGATTCCTATCCCCTGCCCTCCCCTACAGACAACCCCACCCTGCAGACCAGCCAAACTCCACCAGACCTGCTAACCCCCTTCATCCTGCCTACCCCTCCTCCCACTCTGAGTTACTTACACCAGGTTCCCATTGCAGTTCTTGTACAAATCACTTCCGATCTGCAATCATGTGGCTTAAAATAAGCTGCATGATTGTAGACAGGGAATGGTGAACATCTGCTCATACTCTTAGAATCTAATTACACATAGAGGATGGAAGATGTTGAATTTTGCCATTTGAAATGGAAACTTCACAACATGAAGAAGAAAGAAGCCAAATTCAACAGTGTCATGTATTTCTTGCACAGGCTTAGAAATATAACTTTATTCCCAGAGGACTGAACATCTACAATCTTCTGACTACTATACACATCTCCAAATATGCTTTACAACTATGCAGGAGAACTACAGAAATGCTTAGAAATCATCTCCTTCATATAACCTACTCCAAAAGAGATCAACTGAAGGAAATCAACACGTGCTATAACAACTAAAAAGAGATAAATTTGGATATCTTCCCAAACATTATGCAACATATACAAAAAGACTACCAAAGACTTTTTACAACATCCATCCAACATACAAAGAAGAAATGGAAGTATTACTACAGGAACAACTTTCCCAGCCACAAAACAACTGTCAGATAAACAACACTGATACTGTACAACTTTCCAATCTCACACCTGATGAAACTGAAGGAACCAGTCAACCTTCCAATATTATCAATCTCTCCACAGACACACTTACCAAAGCTGAAAAATCCGTCCTCTCTAAAGGCCTTAATTTCTGTTTAGAAAAATACCCTAATAAGATACTACAATGTAGAGAACTAGAAGAATTTTTCTGACACCTCTGTCTCAAGGAATATTTCCACAACCAAAATGAATTCACTTTCAAAAACACTTCATCCTGTGAGAATAGCAAGGAAAAGATTAACACCAACAAATCCAAAAAGCCATCAGATTGGACACTTTACAGTGGATAAAATTCAAACTGCGACCACTGTATTGACTGCTTCAGAGAAAGAATGAAAAATGAAATAATTGACAACAAACAGCACCACAACAACCTCTCCCTCAGAGAGAAGGGCCATGGAATCTCTAGGATTCAACCACTAAATCGTAATAAAACCATCAGATAAAGGTGGAGCTATAGTTATCCTAGCTGTGAAGACTACATAAAAGAAGCCAACAGACACCACCTACTATGAAAAATTAGAACAAGGTCCAAGTCCCCTTTTCGCCTGAAAACTTAAAACCACCATCACATCATTTCCATGTGAACTACAAGAAAAACTACAAAACTTGATCCACCGTCTATCCAGTCCAGGGAACTTTCACATGCTCCCTAAAATCTATGAGCAAGGAAACCCAGGCAGACCTATAATATTGAGTCATGGGTCCCAAACTGAGGAAACAGGTTTCATTGAATCCATCCTAAAATCTCTTGTCACCCAAAGACTGAGTTTTGTCCAAGACACAACGGACTTTCTACAAAAATTTAAAGACCACCTTTCCAGCAATAGCCTCCTATCCACCATGGATGTTACCAGCTTATATACTAACCTACCACACCAGGATGACATCCAAGCCTGTCTCATATCTACAAGAGTAAGATTACAACTCAGAGTACAGAAATAAAGATATTACTGAACTTATACACTTCATCCTCTCACACAACAACTTTGAAAATCTATCAAAGATAAGAACACCCAGTTAACTGTGGGTGCACACTTCTCACAAGACAACCACTCTCTCTCCAGTCTCTTAGTTTTAATCCTCAAAGGGAATTTACACAACACCTTTTGTAGATAAGCCTATGAACTTCACTTCATAAATCTAGTGGATACAAAAAATCATGGACTAAATATAGACATTAGATTTATAGCACATTATAAGCTGCCTGCCATCTGATAAACCTAAGTAACCTGTCTGCATTTTACCAGCTACATGCTATCACCAGTTCAACATTCCCTCTTTCCCTCTCTACCTACCTGTCTCAACCTATTGTCTCCCATTCCCTTTGATCCTCAATGCCACGTATTTGCATTTTCACAGACATGCATTTTGCATATTGGCTTTCATTTCACCCAGAAGAGTATGCCAATCCCCACCAGACTCTCCCTATGCCTGAAGAAGGGTCTTTGTGCCCAAGCTTGCAAAGAACAATTTGTTCAACTATTAAATTGGTCTAATAAAAGATATCACATTTACCCAAAGAACCCTCTCTGCCTACAGCCTTAGACCAACATGGCTACAACTAACAACCCTAGTTGCACATAGATGTATTTAAAGGATATGGATGTTGTGTATGTATATATATGTATATATGTATGTGAGTGGGATACTAGTAGTAGTACAAGATCAGATTTAGCAAATCAAAAGCTTTGTCAAATGTCAGTGAGTGAATTAGGTTGCCATTATTCTGAATGTTTTGTAACCTACTTTTGCACTATTAGGAGGATGGATTGTTTAGTGCTTGCTTGCTTTGATACACAGATCCTGTTCCCTGCCGTGCACAGGTTTCCTGTGTTCTTTGGACAAGTCACAGCCTGTGTGTCAATTCCCCATGTATAAATATGAGATAGTGGCACTTCCCTATCTCATAGGGTTTTTGTGAGAACAGATACTTTTAGGAGTATACGGTGCTTATATACTTCAGTAGCATAGATTATGCAGGCACCATGGATTCAAAAGGTTTTTTAGTGGGCTTTATGCTTACGCCATTAGTTTGAAAAACTATAAGAATCTGTAAATGATAGTTTTCCCTCGTATTTTTTTTTGTTAAAAACAAATTGACACTAGCCATAATTCAGCTTTGTATAGAATCATTTGCAAACAGGTCTAATTGTAAATTATTACTTTGTACCAGCTTCTGAAAGAGCTATTTTGATGTGTCTGTACAGGTAACACGTTTAGCAATAGAAATTTAATGGGATGGGAAAGAGACCAAAATTTTGTGAAGTTTTATATGGGTTTTCAAAATATGTTATAGCTCTTATCCATAATATTTGCAAAAAGAGACCATAACAAATCCATTTTGGGGGGTGGGGAAAGGAAGGAAAGGTTCCCTTATGTATGCAGCATCCTTCAAAAAGCTTTAAAATGGCAGGGAAAATTTTTAGTTGTGGGTGCTTAAAATTAAATCTTCATTGATCCTAAAGCCACATTTAATCTTCTAAAATAAGAAGTTTAATTTTTAGAGATGCTGAGCAGCTTCTGCTTAGCTGAGTCCTCTTGGAGCTCTGAATTGCTCAAAACATCTGAAAAACCAAACTTTAGCTTCTCTTTTTCTTCTTCCAATGAAAATCATTCAGTTTTACAATGGCTGATAGCCTAAATAGTTAGGACATTCATCTATGATATAGGTAAACAGTGAATCTGGCAGGTGATGAGCTTGAACCTGGATTGCCACATCCCAAGAGATTTCCCTGACTACTTGGTTACTGCCTATTTGTGTATCTTTAGCCAGTTTGTGTATCTAAAACTATTGTTTATGCAATTTATTGGATCTTTCATTTACAAATGCAAAATGACAGAACATGCTCTGAAATCTGTTTGAAGAAAGAGGTTGCAGGGGTGGTATTCTTTCCCATTAAAGATGTCAGAAAGGCCAGTTCTGCTACAAAACAAAAACAAACTTTGAAATCTCAATATTTTTATGAAATAATTCTTTTTTTCCAGACAGCTCTTCCCACTTTTTTTTTGCAGCTACAGAAATACAAGGAATTGATACATTTTTCTCACATGAAATGCAACCCACTTAGGCTCTAAAGTGCTTAAATACCTTTTGGCAATCACTTATATGCTTTTGGAAAGTACAACCTAGCTAAAGTCACAGTGACTGACTCCAGTCTATTGTAGACAAATCTTAGGGATAACTTTCAACTTGCCTCTTGGCAAGGTAACATATGTCATGCAGACTTCCTTTTTACTGTGGCTAGACAGCTTCCACTATCCAATCTAAGCTTGCTCAAAGCTAATTCAGGTAACTCTATAATACGGGGGTTGGCAACCTAAGGCCTACAGAACCATTGAATCCAACCTGCAAATATGGGACTTCGGCAGCATTTGGCAGCAGGGGTCTTTGACTTTCAGCAGTTTTCCTGTGCCACCACAGGGACAAGTGCTGGCTGGGGGCACTCTACCCAGCCACTGCAGTGACAAGGAGTGACAGCTGGGTCCTAGCACCTGCCAACCTCTGACTCAGGATGGGTCATTTTGGTCTACAATAAAGAAAGGCTGCCTACCCCTGCTATAATACACTTTAGTCTGAAGGATAAACATTCCCTTAGGCTTGAAGGTCACTTAGGACATCTTTACATGTGGTCTGCAATGGGAAGGGGGTGGCACTTTAATTAGAGCAGCTCTCAGGAGATGTTCTAATTAAAGCGCCTGCAGTGTCTTGTATATTCAGTATCCCATGCTTCAAAATGCCAGCAGGGCACTTTAACCAAAGGTCGTTCAATAAGCTTTAGTTAAAGTACCCCCACTGCCATTTTGAAGCATGGAGACTTTGAATACAAGAGATGCCAAGGGTGCTGGAATGTGCTAATTAGCACACTCCAGCAGACTCAGTTAATTTAGTCTGTTGTGATGTGCGCTAATTAGTACACATTGGAGCAGGCATTGGGCATGTATACAGGTGTCTATAATTGAAAATCTTACCTCATGGCACCAGTATTTTTACTACAGATCTGTAAATGATCTACCATAGCTCTTACTCTAAGGTCTGTTGTAGCAGAGGAAAAATGTGATGGATCATAATGTCTGTTTTGCTGTATTTATCTTCTCAGCAATTTACTTTGAAAGACAACTCAGACTGTCATAAATTAACAAAATGCATGGAAGTCAGTGGAATAAAGCCTACTTATGCCTGGTCTGAATGTGGCTGGCCTTTTTTTTTGTTTTCAAATAGTTAACTAAGGAGGACATTTTAAATCAAAAAGTACAGCCTTAAGGTATATCTGCGTTTGCATTTATTTCTGCTTCCCAGTGAAAAATGATAAAATAGGTAAATGGACTCTCAAATTAATCTGGCTATCATGTGTCAGTCCCTCATAATGTTACATGATAGTACATGCAATAGAGACATTGCCTATGCTGTCATATATGTGAAAAACATGTACTGAAACCAATGAGATGTTGAGTGATAGCCAAAGGGCATGGCCCAATAGAATTAGAATATCAGTAAGGTTACCTTAGTTGCGGGGACTAAATCTTCATCCCATTGGATTCATGCGGACAAGGACTATGATGTGATTCTCAGCTGGTTTAACCCAACCCAATCACCAAAGTAAATCATTGAAGATATGACAGAATACACATGCTGATGATCTGGCCTATGGAAAGCCAACATACAAAAAAGCAGAAACCTGAGCTAGTTGGCATTAAGCATTTTGGACCCCTTGGCCATGTCCAGACAATTGTAGCTTCATGGTATGTGGCGCCAGAGACATGTCTGTGGCACCACATACCACAGTACAGTTATTCTCTGTACTGCAGGGGAGCAGTACAAAGGGTATTTTTGACCCCTAGATATCCATTAGTCAAAAAAAACCTGCAGGGAAAAGAAGCAGAATGGCACACATGGTGGCAGCATGCTCCACCCAAAGCTGGAGCCTTGCCAGCCAAAGCCACATTCCACGGCTGGCCAGGCTCCATGTGGCAGGATTGCCACTGCTGTAGCCCCAGAAGGCCGCCAGGACCCTAGGTAAGGCTGCTGGGGCCAGCCCAGTGCTGGCCCCAGCCTCCCCTACCCAACCTGGGATAACTTGCCATATGCCAGAGCACGTGTGGCATGGGAGTTCCCCAGGGACAACCAGCAGCAGCACTAGATGCACAACCACTAGTTCCTCAGGGGACTAAACATCCATGGATGTGGTCATTGTTTATGTTAAAGAACATAACGCAGAAGAAACATTGTAAGAGGGGAACTGGGTATTACAGGAAGGTTAGTCAACTGATGGAGTACAGGTTTGCATCAAGCAATGAGGATAGCCAGTCCAGGATGTAAAAGTAAATATTCTACAATGTAATAATTTAAAACCATTAGCAACATGTTATTGTCATCTTTCATTTGAATTGCCTAATGTCTACTGCTGCATGTATTTTAGTACTGGCACATATGCCAGTCTTTAAAGAGGCTATTGTGGAATGTTTGTCACAAACAAGCAGGACTGAAAAGCTTGAGGGCATGAAATAAACATGCATTTACATTAAAAAATAATTGCCGAAGGATTTTATTTTTACTCCCTTGGAGGGAAACATTAATTTTTTTGTATTATTTGGGAGGAGCAGAAATAACCTGGCATTTGTCCACAGAAATACTGCCAGAATTGCTGACACGTCAGGGGCAAAAGGGACACCTGCCTTCGCCACCTTACTCCATCCAACCAGCCCTTTCTTTTTTTGTCCCCCACTACCTCCCACTTCTTCCCCTCATACACTCTCTCTCTCTCTCTCTCTCTCCTCCAGACGGGAAAAGCAAGCAATTTAGAACAGTAACTCTTTACTTCAGCTGCCTGACATATGGTACTACATAATCTCTGTTTCATTTTGACAGTGCCAAAAACCAACAGCCTTGAACAGCAGCCTTGAAATGTAATAGGATGAATACACAGTACCACAACAAATCTGTTGTGCTGGGTGCATAAATCTGCCTGTAACTTAACACATTTTTTATAATATTTGTTTTCTGGAAATTCTTTTTCTGATCCTTAATTAGTCTGTTGGGGGGAGGTGTTCTTTCACTTTTAGAATCACATCTTTGTGTCTTACAGTACAACACAATGCTGTATGTGCAGCAATTCTCTTTTCAGCCTCCTCCTAATGTTGTTTTCCTGACCCTCTCCTAAGCCTGTGCTGCAGTAGGGAAGCACCAGTTAACAGAAAGATTACAGTAAATTTGTTCTCTGGTAAACTTACATCAAGGGAAGAAGCAGAAGGCACTCCACAAACCAATAATGACTGCATGTCACTACAGCGTGGCTCATATATCACTGGAAACGACAAAGTGTTTTGAAGTGCGCAAGAACATCAAAGATTGCTTGTTTATTCAAGGTCACAAACATATGGGATCTGGTGTATGGAGAACCTATATGAAAGTTATGGTTGTTTGGAAACTGGAATGGATAAAACCAAAATTGGAACAAGATGTAGCCGTAAAGGCAGAACATTGCATGAAGCAAAAGATTATTGGATCATTGTGATTAAGCTATGCTGTTTTTATCCCAATTAAGAATGGTTGATATTGGGAAACTGGGATTTTTCTCAGAAATGACTGATTTCACTTAGACTGACTAGAAAACCTTTTTGGGGGGTTTTGTGGTTGTTTGTCTAGTGTTCATTTCTTTGAAGATGAGTCAAGGCTATTTTTTTGAGAATATTCAATAAAAATTTTGCTTTTTCTGTTTTTTAAAAAACATAATTCTAAAGACACATTTTTTGGGGGGGGGGGAATTAAGATTTCTATAAAACTTTTACTTCAGCATGTCATTAACTTTTGTCCCTATAAGACTGCAAAAAATATTTTCCTTGCAAAATATTCCATTAAATCCAGACTTTCCTTTCCACATAAAAACAGCATGGGATGTCCAGTGCAGAAACAATTTTTAAAAACATGTTTGGATTTCTGTGGATCATTGAATCTGAGCTCCACTTCTTACTCCACCTCTGACTGCCAAAATGCAGAATGCATCCAGATACTTTTAATCTTTTCTTTTTTTTTTTTAATAGCTGAGGAAATTAAAAAATTGGCTTATAATTACTCCAGAACAGGTGTCAAAAATATAAATTTGCCAGCTTCCTACTATTGGGAAAATTTCACTCAGTTTAATGCTCGTCACATGCTTGCTTCTTACTTTTTTTGTACATTTTGTGGGAGGCTGGATCTCTAGGATTACATATGTATCTATAGTCAAACTTGTTTTTCTGGCTAACAAAAATGTATTAGCATGTTTCTGCATTCACCACTATATACATAATTTGTATGTGCAAAAACCAGTTTGTTTATCTAAAACTGTTGCTTGTGCAATTTATTAGATTTTTAATTTACAAACGCAAAATGACAGAGCATGCCCTGAAATCCATCACCCAGTTTAATTATTTTCCCAAATACTTTTATCTACAATGCTTGAAGAGTTAAAAGTGCTAAGAAATAGTAATAAACACTTTTTTTTGCATTACTCTTGGAAGCAGACAGTATTACAAAATGAGAAAAACTGAGAACACATCTAATTTGTCTGAGCTTTCCAGTCACATTTTTAAGATGCAGGGATTTAAGATGTTTGAATAAATATCCCGGAAGACACCAAGTTGATTCAGCTTCCTTTTGGGTGAAAATCTGAAGTAATTGCTCAGGCTAAATTCCACTTGATATTTATATAATGGAAGTTTTCGTAGAGTTGGAATTCTAGATTTGTTTATTTCAATAAGAATTCAGAAAAACAGGGTTTTTTTCCCCCATGGAAATACACCATTTAGTGGAACAATAGGTCTTTGACCCCTAAATTTGTAAGTGCTTCTGTAAACTGAATTTCCAAAGTATTTGAGGTTTAGAATTTAGCAACTCATGAGCAATATTCAATGCAACTGTCTCTCCAGAAGATGTATTATAATGGTTTCTATTCAGGACTTGTTTTTTTATTGTAAAATTACTCAATTAACAACTAAAGTAGTGCCCTTAGATAAATTCTGTTCACGCAGGCATACAGATAACTTAATTATTCTGGTTCTTTTTATGAAGTAAGCACACTTCATTGGCTCCTTTTAGTCCAGGATCGGGCTAATACAACTTGGATCACCATTAATTCCCCACTGCCTTCTCATAGTTCTTCTGTGTACCTAGGAAGGACAGACAAGTTATCCTACAACTCACTAGAATAGAATTCATAGACCAGTCAGATTACTGCATTGCTTAGAGCCACTGAATATGATGCCTCCAGATGTTAAAAAACCCCACACTTGAATGAGGATAGCGTCAGTATGGACACAGCAATTCAAGGGTTGTTCTTCAGTATAGCCACTCTCATTTGAGCTGAGCTAACTCAGGACAGGTAAATCAAGAATAGGTCATTTCAGTTAACTCTGCAGTGAAAACTTACCCTTAGGATGCTACTCATTTGAACGCAGAGAGCCAGCACAAAGTCCAACCTCCATTTATGTTCCAATTAAGATCTTAATCTTGACTTACATGTTGAAAGGTTTTGTGCTTATTCCCTTCAAAAAGGTAAATTTCATCTTCACAAAATTAGGATACCCAAAGATCTTAAATTTCATTTAGCTCTCATATTATAGAGTGCCTTGTGTTTCTTTCAGAAAACATGACCATTTTTCCCATGTCCTAAGGGTTTTTTTCTTCCTTCTCTTCTATTCTGTGACTGTTGAGTGATTCATTTCCCAAATGTTTACAGAGAACATCTAGTGGAAAAGGGGATCATGACTTTTTAAAAATACCTATTTAAAGAAGATGTCTCAGTAGTGCTGTGTAATCCAGTGCAGTTTCCCTGGGGTGGCCAGAGCCCACGGCAGAGCTGAATCAGTCCCAGTCAATCAGAGCAAAGGATTCTGTATCATATATTTTACCATATTAATTCTAAATACTTTTTATTAGAATATAACAGGCTTTATTTTAATTGAAATGGCCAGATGGAGTGTTTTATTTTTAGTCACTTTTAGTATTGTTTCAGGACAATCTAAATTATTACAGTGTCATGACTTTAATTTATGAATACTATTTAACCATTCAGTAAATCTGTAACAGTGATTTAATTTTATGACTAAGATCCAAGAATATTCATCTCATGTGCAGTCTTATGCTCCTTAAATTAAATATACCAGGTATAAAAAATGGTTTAAAAATAGACATTAATTTTCTCAGTTGGAGTTTTTAATATTAATTCCTAAGCTTTGTAAATGACACAGCATATATAGAGGTTGTGATTTTAAACCCTGAAATATCTTTGGATCATATTTATCCCACACTAATGCTTCTATATTCAAATTTTAGAGAGAAAAACCATAGAGACATTGTTTATTAAAACTATAAGTATCTAAGTAATATAAATCCTCTTTTTTAACTTAGTTGCATCTTCAAGTTATGTTGAAAGCAGTTTTGCTCAAGATGGATTCTTTGTATAGGGCAGAGCTATCATTTCTGCATCAAAAGAAAATCCTTCCTCTGACTGGAGGAGATTTATGTGTCTATAGTCAATCAACTCTAGTTCCCTTGAGCAGAGACTGTCAATATGAGAACTGTGCAATTTCGGAAGTCTATTCATATGGCAACAGACTGTGATCTGAAAATAAAAGGAGAGATAGCCATATGGTATACATATGTGTGCCTATTACACTGATGTACTTGTATGCAGAGTATAATATGTAAGCTTGTTAAGCAAGTAACTTGGGCTCTACAGTTGTGTCATAATCATACACCAAAACTAAACATCATTTCATATTATAGAGCTCCCAGCTACTACAGTGTTACATGTAAGGTATAAAACTTTGACACAGATAGAGTAATTGTAAAAATGGCTCTGTGGGATCCCTATTTATTTCCATTACTTTTATCTCATGTTTGTTCTAAACCTCTGGTTGTGTTATCTGCCAAATGTTGTTTTCTTTTAAAGTCAATGCAAGATATGAAAGTCAAGCTGGATTCTTTGCAAGTAATTCAAATTTCTCAATCAATTAAAAAAAAGTTCCATTTAAAAAATATTGAGCCAGAGTTGAATTCAAATTACTCTCCCAGAGCTATGCTGGCTTTGCAGAGATTATAGGAGTGGAAAGTACTAAACATGTAGTAAAAACATTACATTTATGGCACTGTTAATGTGTTAATTATGCCATAACTAGTAACACTGAAACAAGCTTGCACAGATTTTTTTTTATATAACATGGAACATCATTTTGGTTGGTTTGTATCACAACTTAAATTGAATTCATGACATGTGTAGCTATCCCGTGCAGGATTCTGAAACTCCCCATGATTATCAGATGATTGTCAGCTGGGGAGCCCCAGCTTGGTTGGAAACCCTCAGGCTGCCTTGTCCCCATACCAATAATCAACTGATTGTGGCACCCCAGCAAGGTTGTCTCCAAGCAAGGTTGCCAAGGCATCTGTAAGTGCCAGAGGTGGGGAGTCTACAATGGTGTAACTTGAATATGGTGTAGAATTGCCCCAGAAAAAAACAGCAGCAAAAATGCAGTGGTATAAGTGTTGTGTGTCCAGCGCTATGTACAGGTAGTCACTTGCTACCCTAACACCTAGTGTGCAGACAGAAGTGACAATTTTTACCAGATCTAGTCACAGAAAGTGGTCTATAGCCATGACGAAACAGGAGTGTGCAGCAGCAGAGAGCTCCAAAAAATGGCCAGTCAGATGAAAATCTGAATCCTCATTGCATGAGGGGTCCGATCAAGACATTTGAAAACACAGTGTCTTCTGTAACTTCTGTCTGTGCTGCCTCACAGCTTCAAGCTGTTTGAAGAATGGGAGGGGAGAAAAGGAGTGGAGGGATTTTGATCTGGGGGGTTTTCAGCCCGCGCTGGAGGTTGGAGTGGGTGTATTGGAGCCCCCTTGAGGTGAGAGGGGCTTCAATTCATGCACCTCACCCTCCAGCACTGGCTGTGGAACCCTTAGAATGAACTCCCTCTCTTCCCTTTCCCCCTCCCTTTCTGAAAAAGGGAGAGGCTGGGAAAGAGGAGGGGCCATTGCCAGGGGAAATGAGTTGCAGACGTGCAGCCAGAAGCTAGTTTGCCTGCTCCCCTAGAATCAATGGTGAACTTCTGTTTGGTCCAGGGGATTGTAGCAACTCAGAACGCTTCCTGCTAAGTGCTCTCAGTTACAGCAGAGAGCTGCACTTATGTCTGCACCCCCAGTGACAAGGCACTGTAACAGTATCTTCTTAGATAGCTACCCTGGGATAACTATTTGTCTGTCTGTTCAGATCAGGGTTTAAAAGTGATGTAAATTACACCGAGGCTAACATGTCATTTATCCTAACATGACAATATCCTAACCACAATTGCACTTTTAGGAGTCCTGGGAATTGATATATCATCACGTACTTGGATTTATGTATATGACCATATTCAAAGTTTTCCTGGTTGTGTTTTATATAATTGTACAATGTTGTCAGCTTTTCCCCCTAAAAAAATAACATATTTCATAAATCATTAAATTCCATTGACTATAATGCTCAAATCAAGTGCCAGGTTAATGGCATATGGGATTACTGTTTTCTAGATTAACCCTGATCCAGCTACCATTGAAGACAATGAAAAGCATTATTCTGACTTCAAAAGACTTGAAATCATGCTTTAGTGCACTAAATATGTACAGCATTGGCAGAATAAGTGGAAGTTGTATTGAAACCTATGGAATGTAAGCACATGTATAATGTTAAGTACATGCCTACATGCTTAACAGAATCAGGGCTCAGATGAAAATTTTTGAAAAATCCTTTTAATTGTTAACAGAACAAAGCCATTTCCCAAAAAAACCTCATGCTGTGTCCTTTATCCATGTGTATAGATACCACTGACATCTGTGGAAGATGTGTGCAGATCCAGGCTGAGTGGTAAACTGCTCTGAAAATGTTACTAAAAAACATCTTTGTAGAGTGGTTATTTGCCTAGACTTTTGCACCTTCTGGTGTCCAGTTCAAATTATTAGAATTAGATTATGGCATGAAAGGCTCAGATGGCACTTGAAACAAAAATCTCAATACTAATTATTATTTCAAAAGCATACTTTGATTAAAAATATATTTAAGAATAAATATTGCCATGATAAAAAGTCATTATAAATTAAGTCAGATTTGACCAAGTCTTCCTGCACATTAGATTCTACTCAGCTTGGGTATTTCTTTATGAGCTTTTAATGGTGATAAACCCTGTTGCTTCTGAGTAACTCACAAGCATTAATGGATATCAGATCCTCTGTAAAATAAAGACATGTCAATACCAACATTTTACAAGGATATTAGTGAAACTAAGGCACAGAATACAAAACTGACTTAATGGAGGTCACAAAGAAAATTCATAGTACAGCTGGGAATAAAACCTAGCTCTGTTGGTTCCCTAGCTCAGTATCTTAGCTATAAACCCATGCCTTCTTTCTGCTCTGTGTAGAATAGAAGCTTCTTCTAGAGTGCAAACTACTTGTCATACCTGGTGAAGGCAGCTGTGGCAGAAGCAGTGTAGGTGGTTTCCCTCACCTGCGGTAAACAAGGTCAGCATGGAACAGAGAGAGGTTTACACAGCAAGCCAGACAGGGGAACGACGCACCTGCAGTTGTTCATGTCCAGTGTCCCATCTGCTGTCTCCCAGTACCTCCAAAATAAAGCACAAAAATTAAAAAAAAAACTTGTTGACTTCTAAATGGAGGTTCCAGTTTTTCATTTCATGGTTTTAAATAGCTATTTTCTTATTATAATGTAATACATGCTATGCCTACAAACCTGGAAAAAATGGCTTAGTCCATCAATTTCAAAAGAACACAGAGCACACTGTGTACTTTGTTGTAATAGCAAGTTCAAGTTTTATTCAGCTTGATAGCATTTAAAATAGTATCAGAGAATTGCTGACACAATGACTGTGGATACTTCTTGGCTAGCATATGAGATCTAGTAAAGTTTGCAACAAGGAGCTTATGCTAAACTGCTTATTAATATTACTGTAGTTACACAGGTCTCTGGTCATAACGCTGTCTTAGGTCTCAGGGCACTGGATTCAGGGTAAGGGAAGGGATCATCTGGAACAGTTTGCCCTAGGGGTTTTCCACTGAGCACATAAGAGAATTCGAAGTGTTCTGCAGCAGGCAGTGTGACAAGCCTTTATTGTAGGAAAGCCTGGAGTGGTGCTGGTATGGATGAATTGATATGAAAGACAAGTTAGACTCATAGCTGTCAGCTAAGCCCAAAATCTTGTGAACCTGTAAAACAATTTAAATGGACATTTGGATACATTCTTATATAAATGCTTATTATAAAGAAAGAATCAGCAGTTCCAGAGAGGGCTGGATCTTCAGCTGAGATGCTAAAATGAGTTGAGCCAGGGGAATGGTTCTTTTGAAGCTTGGCGATCTAAGTGGCAATTTTCTCCTGATAAGAAAATGATGATGGTTTTCAGGAGCTGGAACTGCAGCTCTGATAAACATTCAGGTCAAAGTCAAGGAAGCTCAAAGTTTGTAGGAACTGTGAGGCTGATTCCAGCTGGCCTGGAAATCTTTCCCAAGTTTCTCAAAAGGCTCCAACTGCTTCCTATTACTTGTGTTTTAGATGCTTTACAGTCTTTTGTACCGTGCTCTGAGGTGAATATAGCTGACTGAACCTACTGTCTGCACACACAAAGGGTACTGGTATATGAGAAAGGGTTGATGGAATAAATGTCTATGTGTCTTCATTTGTAAGAGAAATCAGACAAAAAATGAGGTGGTAGAGAAAGGCACTTTTGAATTAAAGGGAGACCAGAAACTGATGCATTTTATAATGATTCCATGCAGGTCTCCATGGAAAGATGTTACCCATAAGAGGGGAAAAATATGGGAATCACTTCATAACTCCTTTTTATATATTAAGCTACTTATGAAAAAAGATGAATAAAAAAAGTAATCTCTGCCCTATATCTACTGAATGGAAGTGCCATCAGTGATGCATTTGGATCATTATCTTGTGTTTGGAAGTCAGTGTCAGAATCTGATTTTATAAAGTAGTCTTTTTCTACTTGCAAATACCAAAACAAAAAATTACAAAAACAATGTTTCTCATGTGAAATATTATCATTTACCATATCCATTATGGCTGGATACATGGAAAATGGGGTTCATAATGGAAAAACTTAAGATTTTTAATGTAATGCTGCCATCCGTCCTGCCCAGACAGCAGTATTGATTGATGGAATTTTCTGGGTGGAAAGGAAAGTAGAATGTGGCTTTTAACTATGGCACTGTTGTAACAGTTCCATGTGTGGTGATACTGTGCCCAAGGGGACTCTGAGAAATGCTGAATTAATAAAGATGTGAGAAGTGAGAAAAGCCTTGTTGCAATAAACCAATAGAAGTGTCTTTGGGAGCAAGAGGAAAAGAAAAAAATACCCCAAGAACTCATCTTTACTTTGTATCCTGCTAACAGTATGCAATAGTCAGCCAAATGGTCATGTATTCTGTGCATTCCTTTTATTTTTCATTTGTTTTCTTGGTTAACATACAGCAAAGAACACCAGTGATGGAAAGAGCCACAAACCCATAATGACTGTGGGTATTACAAAAATATGGACAATGCTTACAGGAAAATGACACAGCAGATTTAAAATGTGCGGTAACATTAAAAATGTCTCTGTTTACTCTGGTTCCCACACATTTGGGAGTTACAGGCATATGCTTTTCCCTTGGCATGAATCTGACAGAGCACTTAGTGCCTACTGAAGGCTAAGTCAAGTATAGCAGCAGGGCCAGGCCCTGAGGCCTAACTAGCAGGCTTGATCATCCATCATCCCTTGACAGATGATTTTCTGCTTCTCTATTACACGGGGAAAAAAATCCATGCGATGTACAGTAAATATAGATACAAGCAGGGAAATTCCCTTTCTGAAATTCTTTTGTTCTTATTCATGACCAAATTACCATAATTATTAAAAGCATTTAATTAAGTTATGTAAGGGAAAGGGTCAAAGAAACAGCATTAAATCTCAGTGGAAAATATAAATCATGCTGCAGAACAGCACCTGATTTTCTGCCAGCGGTTTCTCTCAGTTTACTCAATGTTTTTTGTTTAAAACAGAAAAAACAAAACGAAACAGCTTGATAGTAAGAGCCATGTATGTTTGTGTTTACTAATGAAGAATTTTGGGTGTGTGGGCATAAGTTTCCCAGTAAACTCTGCTTAAAATTAAAGATGTCAAAGTCATAATATTTTAAGGTTTATCTACCTCTGTGGGGTAGATATGTGTTTTCTTGTATCTTGCATCCTTCCTATAACCCAGGCCAGATTTACAAAGGTCTTAAGGATATGGACAATGATTAAACTATAGCAAGTTAACAGGAGGTGGTGACTTACCAGAGAGAAGCTATGGAAACTTTTCCTCTACCCATTCTTATGCCATGGTAAGTGAAAGCTAAACTGGTAAGGGTTTAACTCTGAATGAAACAAAGTTAAGTTGCCTCAGTTTAGCTTTTACTATGGTGGGGGAAGAGAAAGCAGATAGACAGTTACCATATTGCAGTAATTCCCTGGTCCCTTTTAACTCCCAGCAATTTGATTCTTTGTCCGTGCCCTTAGCCACCTAATGATGCAGATAGGTGTCCAGGGATTTACAGAAGTGCCTTTGGAACCAAATTACCACTGACTTTGGTGTTCAAATAAGGGAACTAACATGTTGGTAAAAGGCGTTTTCTATTCTAGGAGACAAAGGGATAACAACATGCAGGAGCCGAAAGGTGAATAAAGATGCATTCAAACTAGAAATAAGTTAAAGTTTTTAACAGTGAGAGTAATTAACCCTTGGAACAATTTATTAATTAATAGTTACAAATCATGAGCATACACCTGCAGAGATCTGTAATGGTTTGCATGTCTTTCTGAGAATGAACAATCAAGACGCAGTCATCAGTGAGCTGAAGCTTGTGGTCAAATTTCTCAAGCACCCTTGTTTTTTATATTAAACAGATTTCTATTAGTCCTGAACCTTATCCGAGCAACTATCACGAAGTCACACAAAGGAACAAACAGTGCAACATTAAGAAAGACTAAATAATGAGGGTGCGAGGGCACAGCCTTGTCTTACACCATTTTTTGTTGGATATTGGTCAGAGATATCCCCAGCTATATCTGTGCCATCACCCCATTACAAAATTATCTAACTATTGAAATGAATTTGTTAGGGAGTCAGTCTTAGATGGAAGTGCCTTAGATAGTATTTCCATAAAATTTCTCTGCTGATGACACCAAATGTGTAAGATCAATGAAGACACGATGGAGGTTAGTATTATGCTCTCTGCACTCTGCCATGCAACTAAGATTGTATCTCTTGTTCCTGTCCCCTGTCTAAAACACATTCTTTGTCAGGCAAACATCTCTCACTTATGTGACAAGTAAAGGGGTTGAGTGTGATTCTTGCAAGGATCATGCCAGCATTCACTACTAAGAAGATCTGCAACAATTGTCATACATGAAGTGATTTATCCTTCTTTTTATGTACATGAACATTAAAAGTCACTGGGACTCATGGTCCTAAATCATTTCTGAAAATAATAAAATATGTGAATAAGACTCAGGAGTAAAAGGATCATCCAAGCAAGGTACTGACATTCAAAACGCCCAAGTCAGAGTCCATCTAAGTTGTACAGTTTTTTGTAAGTGATATTGTTTAGATTGATAATGAACAGAACACACAATCACCTTTTGGTAATGGGGGCAAATCTTGGACCAGGTTCTGCCATTTTTAAACCAGCTTATGTGTGCCAAACTTCTATTCTGTTACAGGCATAAACTGGTTTTGTGTGCTGAACTTCTGTTCTGTTATGGTTATAGACTGGCTTCTGATCACTTACAGCAGTAGAAGTGTAACGTCTGTACCTGGCTGCAGTGATTAAAGGGTTGTCCACATTGCAAGTGAAGCATCCCAGATGAGCTGGTTCTGAAGGTGTTCCTATATTCTCACACCTGCATGCATGCTTCAAATATGGAAGTACATAAGTGAGCATTTGGGGCATGTCTGTGAGAGTTATGGATTTACATGCTTGGGAATTAACTAATTTAGGCAGGCTACTCCAGCAGTGTAGACAAGCCCTAAGATGCTAGTATGGGACTCAAGGAGACCTGAGCTCAGTTTCTACCCCACAACAACTATTTTTGTGCATAATGTAGTAGTTGTTTCATTCTCTATCTGTAATACTTAATTCCTTATCTCATACAGGGACTGTGAGGACAAATACATTAAAGTTCATCCAGTGCTCAACTACTATGGCACATAAATACCCAAGACAGAAATATAAATCAAGACCAAGTAATTTCTCAGGATCTTGGTGGCAGCAGTATTCGGGGCACTGAATATATTTTTTGAAAAAGCCAGTTGCATTTGTGGTCACTAAATTGTGTGAAAAATGGATTGTCAATACAGGGTATTTCACCTGCTTAGTAAATGTTACAGACTTTGTAGCATGTGTTTATATGCCATAGACAATTCAGATCAGAGGCTTAATATATGCTTTTCCTATCAATGTCATCCAAACCACTAAAAAGCCATGAGCCGCGGAAGGAAATTCTGAGAGTTTTCATGTGGTTGTAGCTAGGGAAATAATTTCCTTTAGTACCCATGTGTTCAGCACATTTGGCTTGTTCTATCTTTGGTAGAGTTATGGCATAGCTTTTGGGGAAGGAAGGTGGTGGGGAGGGGAAAATACTGAAAAATAATCTTGCATAGAAAATTTATTTGGCCAACCTATCTGAAAACAGATTGACTTAATAGTTAAACCAAGCAGAGTATTTGCTTTGCTAAGACTATGGATGTGAACAGGGAATTCTTCTTAAGGCTCCTAGTCAATAATGGATAGAATTATTCTGTTTCTTCCTACCTGTCCAAAGAATAAATAAATAAAACATATGAAAATTAGATCTTTTAGTAGTAATGACACTTCCTGGATCCCAGTGAAAGCTAAATAAAGAAAAATATCAATTGCTACCCTAAACCCTGCTCTTTCAGCTTGCCAGTGGCCAGCACTAAGGGAAATAAATAAATTCTAGTGCTACCATGTTAGAATGACAGTGAGCTGTCTGCAGGAAACTCTCTAGAGTTCTAAGCTCCTTAGAGGCTACAAATTCTGACTAAGGAGAAGGCAGGCCAGGGCAGAACCTTTCTAACATGCTACCATGTCCTGCCTTCTGCCTGACTTCAGACTAATCCATCTAGCTACTAGGGCTGTGTGAAGCTTCCATGGCTGTTTCATTTTGACATTATTTCAACTCATTTTGAGCCCAAAATAGCAAAATCGAAACAAAATGAAGAGCTTCAAAACATCCTTGAAATTAAATGAGGACAGTCAAAATGTTTTGAAAGTTTTGAAACATTTCAAATTTCAAAGCAGCCAGCCTGCTGGGAGGCGGAGCTGGGAGCACAGCCCTGGCTCTCTCCATCTTCCACCACCAGGCTGTGCTCTGTGGGACTGGCAGAGCTGATGGGAGCTCAGCACCAGTTCTGCCCACCTTCCGCTGCCGGGCTGTGCTCCGATCAGCCCTATGTAGCTCAGCCCAGTGGCGGAAGCTGGGCAGAACTGGCATTGCACTCTGCCTTCCACCACCAGGCTGAGTTTCACAGGGCTGCAAGCTGCTGGGAACTGAGCCTGGCAGGGGTAAGTGCCTCCTACTGTCAGGGTCAGTTCCCAGCTGATTGCAGCACTGGAGAACTCAGCTGGGCTGGAAGAGATGCTTCCCCCAGCTAGATTTCCCAGCATTGGGTCTCAGGTGGCAGGAACAGTGTCCTGTGATCTGGCAGGCAGAGCAGGGCCCACCTGCACCCGTGGGAGGGCTGCAGGGGCTCTGATGGACTCCTTGTTGGGGTGTGGACCCCCAATCTGCCGGGTGGATCACAGGATGCTGCTTCTGCTCCCCGGCTCCTGCTTGTCAGCAGCTTGAGGTGCAGTTTCATAGAAACCCCTGCACCTATCTCTTTGAAACTTGGCAGACTTCATGCCCTCAGAAGGGGCTACTGTCTCAGCAGGCAAGAAATGACAAAATTGTAGGCTGTTTCATGTTTCCCCACGATAGCCTATGGGCAAAACATCAAAACAGCGTTGAAACAGTGAAACCATTTCGATGAAACAGAATGGAATAGTGCTTTTGAAATGAAACAAAACTCACAATAAAACACTGTTCTGTTGTATCATTGAAACAGATGTCGAAGTGGAACACTGCTGTTTTGCACAGCCCTGCTAGCTACCTGTCTTATGCTAGGGACAGAAGTTACACATACATCAGTTTAAGTGATCAGAAACTGGTTTAAACCTGTAACAGAACATAAGCTCAATTCATATGAACCAGTTTCAAAATGGCTGAACCTGGTTTAAGATCAATTTGGATGAACGCTGTTTCAGACTTAACTGATTTGGGTCAAACTGACTTATGAAACTTCTGATTCAAGTTAGATCACAGTCCCCCAGGATGCTTTGCAGTCCTGGGCTGGGCTATGCTGTCTGCTCCAGAGAGCAGGGCTGGCCCTGCCCCTCTGCTCCCTAGTTGGAGCAGTGAGGGCTGGCTGATGGGGGGTAAGCCCAGCTGGGAATGCAGTCCTGTCTGCAGGGAGGGACTCTTTCCCCCATCCCAGTAAACACCTGCTGGGGGATGGGGTCAAAGACGGAGGTTAAACGCTCCCATTCAAACTTACTGCTGGCTGCAACTGTGGACTACAAATCCTAGAGGCACCTGGAAGCAGGATGAGGAAGTGATGAGCAAGTCCTGCTGCTGTTAAGTCTGACTACAAATCCCAGAGACCTCAGGGGCAGCAGGAAGAGGAAGTAAACACACAGTCAGACAGTCTGCTCTAGAACCTGCTGTTTTCTGGCCTGAACCACTGCAGGCCTGGGGCTGCATTGCCTGAAACAAAGGTAAGTATCTGTTCACTTCTGTTTCAGATTAATCTGTGCAGTTTAGACTAACCTGCAAAGACTGAATCAATTCAACTTTGGGCTTTTTAACTGTCTGTACCTAGCCTTAATCTTCTCCAGATATTTTTTAGTTGAGATTATCTGATATGTTGGCATTAAGATATCCCTGGATTAAATAACTGCAGTGTAATGCCTGATTATTATTAGGGAGGGGATTGTGACTGTTGTACATACCTGTTTTTCCAGACTTTTCTTTGAGAAGGTGAATGGTGCAAGAGCCTTAAGTTTAAGAAGTGGCAAAACTGGTATCAGGAGATTGTTCCTTCATGAGTGAATTTTTACTATAATTCTGAGGGAAAGGGCCATTCAGTAAATACCTGTGATGACTAGTACAGTCTGAAAGTTGTAAGTGAAAATTATATGTAAATGAGCAACTCCAAGACAGTGATGGAGAGAGATTATTCTTCAAAACAGGCTTTGAGTCACATATCCCCCTCCTCAGGTAAGTACTCCTACCTCGTGCTCTAGTTTTATATTCTCACTGGGAGGTGATAACAATGGTAAAAAGAGATGGCTAATGCTTATTGTTTGCAATCCTTTTAGAAAAGAAAAGAGGCCTTATTTAAAAACTGAATAGTATGAGAAGTTTGTTTTGCTTTTGTTTTTTTTTAATTTCAGATTTTTCAATTAAAATACATTTAAGCTTTCTCAGGGTTTGGGGGGTTCTCCCTTTTTCTTTCTATTTGAAGTATCCAAACTATGATTCTCATGAACTAACACAATGGAAAACCAACACAGCTGAGTAGTCAAAATAAATTAGATTTCAGTCAAAATGTGCTGATCTTTGCATTTTCTCTACAGAATCAAGCTCTTTCGGAGACAAGGGAGAAAGGAGGAAAGGAAAAAGAGAACACTTCTATCTGCTCTTGGGAAAGGTAGGAACAGCAAGTATATTCATGGATCCTTTCCCTTGGATAAAGTCATCCCCTGCTACTTTGGACTTTCTTTTTCATGCTCATGTTCTTAGATTTCTTCTTTCTTTCTGTCCCTAATTTAAACTGTTATTCAGTCCTTCATTATTATAGCCCATGGCCTTCTGGACAACTTCCATGCATTTCAGAAACTCTGTTAATCAGGGAAATTGCTGTTTCTTGCATCTTAAAACACTATAGCGTGGAACTCATACTGGTTCGAAAGAATGCCATTTATGTGGACAGAGCGTGGAAAGATCACGCCCATGTTTACACAGTCCCAGTTGGAAGGAAAGTTCTAGGATTAGTATATGGTGTTATGTACCATACCACATGTGCTACCATAATGAGGCATAATAGAATAAGTAAAGATGGAGAGTCAGCTGTAACTCCAGTTCCTGGCTTTGTCAGGCTTTTGTCTCATGACTTTATTGTTATTTTAATTTACTTTTTGCTTATTATTATAAATATTCCCAAACATAATCCACATCAGGTATTTATATTCATAAATCTTTTCTGATCAGTTCCAGCAATTTCTGCCAAGAACATCCCAGAACTGACATTTTTTAAATACCTTTGTTTATGGGAAATTTTAATATGTTCTGTTTTCCAAACACACAACTAGGGAATGAACACTAAAAACATCTGAGAGTATTTTAGCTGTCCTAATTCTCTCATGATGTTTTACTAATATCTAAAGAGGGAACAACTGTTCATTTTATAAACCAGCCTGCCAGGTTCCTTTACAAGTTGGTACAGTCACAAATTTTCTAATAACTCAGTTATACTTTCAATTATTTTTGTTTTCCACTTATTTTATATGAAATTTCCTCAATTACTGGTGCATTTGCCCCTAGTACCAAATTCCAAGACTTGCTTTATGTACCACATAAACTCTATTATTGAGATGGTTTAAGTAGAGCAAATCCTTTGCACAGGGGTAACATTTGTACTATATAAGTCACTTTTTAAGCATAAAGAGCTGCAAATTGATCATCAAACTTGAAACTTAACTTTATCTTGTCATTTTGGTGAAAATAAATTGTATTGAATATAAGAAGAGTTCAAATGTTCATTAACATGCATTTCAACACCACCCATGAGATCATACCTAACCTATTTGTAGGTAAGCAATATTAATTCACAATTTGCAAAGCAATAACCCATATCCCAAATGAAACAGAAACACCATGAAGCTGAAAAGTAAATAATAAATACTGATGAGCAGGGACTCTGGAAAATCACAAGTGTAAAACATGGTATGCCAAGAGTTTTTGTTGTTGTTGTTGTTGTTGTTGTTTTTCTCCCTCATTTACTTTTGTGCACCATTTTGGCTGTCTCCTTGGGATACGCGGGGGGGGGGGAAGCCCTGTTTCTTTAACTTAAAGATATGTCTTCCTGCATTCTTCCCTGTTCACTCTGATGCCCAGAAAATGGCACTTCTATCAGACAAAAACAGAAGTAAAAATGTTAGTTATGTATTGCTGTAGTAAATTCCTGTGTTTTACAGACAAATAATCACACATGGCATTCAGTGTTCTGCTGCTGTTCCCTTCACAGGTACTACTCCACTGAGATGCATAGACAGGTTTTGGGGTGGGGGCTTCATAGGTTTACATGCTTTTATGCTGGGCTAGCAGTCTAATTATGATCCAGTTATACCCATGTGTAACTAAGATGTTCTCAGGAAAGATGCTTCCATGGTCTGAGTCCCAACATGCCTATGTATTTTAAAGCCCTTTTTTTTTTCCCCTTCCACTATCAACAATGCCTGAGTGAAATTAGTGGTGATTGGGACCTGACTGTTGCAAAGGGAACACGTGCCCACTACACAGTTCACTTGGAGAAAGCAGAATTCCAGTTTTAGAACACAGTAAAGCTATGTCTACCCAGCAAATTTTACTGTGCCTGGCATTAGCACCTGAAACACACCGTGGTGCTCCAGGTGGACTATCTCCTAAACTAGAAGCTACTTTTGTGGAGTGCTTCTATCAAGTTAGCCATCTCCTTGGACCCAAGCAAACTATCCCACCCATGCAGCCTCTCCGGAAGCTGTATAAGCGTGCCTGTTCAGAAGGCACCTTTATCCAAGCAGCACAACTAACCAGAGGCTTGCACAGTAAGTTTATCATGTAGAGAGAGGTCAACCTACCATGACATAGGAATAATAAAGCCTGTGACCTACTTCTAAATTAGTGCCACAGAATGGCTAACTGAGAACAACTCTGAATTTTAAGCTTCAGAATCAGAATCGGCCATCACAGAAATACTGTGAATGTTAGATCTAGGGAACCTAAACAATTCCAGTGCAAGACTTCTTTTTAACTGGACAAAGGATGTTGTAAAACATCCAGAGTGGATAGAAATATCTATAATGACATCACTGGAAAAAATTAACAGTAAAGAAAGAAAATAGCTAAAAATACTAGCTGTAATTGAGCCCAGGGGTTTATAGTTTGAGTACTAGTCTTAAAATGGTGAGTGCCACATGGACTGGTTACATAAGAGCTGTAATGCTGAAGATGATTTAGTGGGCAAATTTAGATTTAAATGTGCCCAGGACTTCTCCAAAACTCCTACTTTTTAGTAGTGAAAGTGGCTTAGATAATGCAAAATCCATGTACAATTAAACCAAACCATAAAACTTTGACTCCAGGCCAACCTTACACTTTATTATTAATTGGAAATACTTATACTCAGATGGTAAAGGGTGGTGGCTTTTTGGGTTGAGCTCATACCTATGAGGGGGGATTTAAAAATAAATAGAGTTGGAGAGAAGTCTTAGAGTGGTACTGCCAAGATAGCAAGCTCCAATATGTAACCTGCCTTAAAATCACCAGAGGAAAAGACTCTTGTCTTTTGTCAGTAACTTAATGGTACATAGAGGCATTATGCTTAGATTGACTAACTATGGTTAGGTCAATCTAAGTACTAATCTGCACATGCGTTTGGGGAGGTTAGATTGGGCAAAATATAGCTGGCCTGTTATAACTGAATTCACATGAGGAGGTGTACTAAGTTAGATTGGTTGTGGGTTAGCCTAATCTACTGAAAACGTGTGCACATTCAAAGCACAGCCTGAGGCTGGGAAAATTTAAGCTGCTTGCTCTAGCTCCAGGGCTGTGCTTATCCTACCCCTACCCAACCTGACCAGTGTTTGTGGCACTCTGCCCAAAAATTTTGCTGACTCCTGATTCTATGCAATAATTTTCTGAGGCAAGCAGTCTTCAAAAGGCCGGTAAAGAATGATTCTCTTCCATCAAATATAGTATGACATCCTAGTAAATAATAGCAGTAAGATCGGTGTCCCTTGACTACTGAGATCAGGGAGGCTTGCAATAATATCATCCTAATTAAACATGTAGAATAGTTGAAGATCTTTTTTATATATATATTAAAGCAGAAATCTATAAATGTGCTAAATTAGTTCCCAGACTAAATATTTAACATCCTTCTCTGAATTTAAATATGTATTTTTTTTTTTTTTTTTTCTCGGTTGTGTAACTGATTCTCAGTGCTCCATTCATTACTAAGTGCATGGTTAACCTTCACTTATGTACAGGCAAATTCAATTTTGCTGCAGTAATTAGTATGCATTTTGAGCAAAAAAAGAAGCAACTTTCATAGCAAAGGGTTGCTATTATCACATATATTATGCATGTATTGCAAAGAAGAAATCACAGACGTAAAATAGACCCCTTAGCGATCTACCCTTTTATTGACTTTATCTCTCAAAGTTCTTTAACTGCTACGGTGAAAGGGTTTGAACAAGAAAGAAAAAATACAGTTTAAGGAAGTGCAGGGAAAACACCATTGGATCAGACAATGACAAGAAAAAAAATGGAAATCTTTCCATTAATGTTTCTTTAAAAGTCATTGTCCCTAAAATGTACTAGTGAAACTCACTGCCAGAAGATCTTATGGAAATCAAGTGCTTATTAGGATTCAATGGGCATTTATGCTGTTAAGAAATATAGCTAGCTAGAATGTTTTGTTTTTTTCCTCCACAAAAATTCTATAAATCTGGTTTTAGTTTTTATCAGTTTTTGGTTGCTTTTCTGTTCAAGATCTGGACACTTTTTTTTCTTTTCAGTAAAAAATACTTAAATATTTACTTCCTCATTGCTAGATGCTGGAGTGCCTCCCTCCCTTCAACAAGCTTCTGGTTTTACTGCTGAAAATTTTGAAGAAATAGAAAACTTTTGGTGAAATTTCCTTTCTAATCCAAAAGTTGTTTAAATATAACAAGAAATATAAACAAGTTTAGGGTAACAATAATGGCCAGAGTTTATAGTAGTTAAGATGAAACAAATAATAGCTTTAGAGTTTTAGGATTCATGTACTCCAAGATCTCATGTTATACTTAGGACATCAGCCAAACCTTTATTAGTAGAGGTATATAATGAATTTTCTTTGTGTGAAAGTCCTTTCATAACTGCCTTTGGCTAGCTTTTATCCACCTTCTTCTGAAGCATCTGGTCATGGCCCCACATTAGAGATGTGCTACATGGGTGATGGATCTGGCTCATTGTAACAACTCCTAAGCTGTTGTGAGGAATTTTAATAGCTTTTTGGACTATAGCAGAGATACTTGAGAAGGTCCTATGAAGTATGTATGCGTGGGCAGATGAAGCCTGCCTGCCTGGCCGGACAAGGGTGGCGGGGAAAGCTCGCGAGTGGCGGCTGCCACCACTACATGTTTAACCGCATGGCACTTCCTCCTCCCCCCCCCCCACTCTGCATCTGGCTGCTGTGGGTACACTGCTCCATGTACAGCTGCCAGGGGTACACTGAAAACCTCTGGACTATAGTATCGCTAGGAACATTACACTTTTTTGCTGGGTGCTCTTCAGTTCCATGGGACATTCTGTAACTAGAATAAATCATGTGTTCCCTGAATACCTTGCAGTTATTGTTCATACTCAAAAGGCAAAGAGTTATTGAATGGTTATTTGTATCTTAATAACATTATGATTAAGTAACCCATTAAGAATCTCTTCAGTTTACATGAAACTTTGTGACCTAAGGGCCAAATAAAAGAGCTTTTTTTTTTTTTTTCCCCTAAATCTACAAAGGCCACAGATGGGCTACCATCTTTCTTTCTGTATTTTTCTTCTTTCAAGTGTGAACATAGGACCTATTTTTTCTTTCCTCTTCTAAACCAAACTAGTCAGGACTAGTCTCTGCACTTCTTATGAGTTTAGCTTCAATAACTGTTGCATACATTTTCAAAGACTAAGTGCTCCCTGTAGTTGGAGCATTTATGTTAATTTGCTTGCTGTTTAAAGATGGGTGATATTATACCTTACCATCATTTATCTAGAATCATTTCCTATATAATTTTTTGAATTGAATGGAGAGAGCTACTGGTCACCTTTAATCTCCTAATGCTTTGAAAACTTCTACTGGCATGGCCTCTGGCCCTGTTGCTTTCCCAGCTTTCAATTTACTTAGTGCTTTTGTGATTCATCTGCACTAACTGCTAGAATTTCATCTTCATTTGTGGTGTCAATGGTTGTTATGGATTCCCCTAGAAATTTTTCGTGCAATATATTCTCAAAATACATCTTCCAGGCATGCAAGATATCTTCTGGATAAGATGTTAATTCACCTTTCCTGTTACTAACAGCACTGAGGACAACATTATCAAGGTTCTTGGCTTTCACATATCAGTTTTTAGCCTGTTTATAAATCTTTTTTTTTTTCTTTTTTTTTTTTTTTTACCCTCACAGGTCAGTTTCTCATACACACAATTTCTTGCTTTTGTTACTGTCCTTTTCACAGCTCTTTTCTTCTCTGCATAAGGTACTTGGCCTGCAATCATATTTCATTTTTTGCCATCTCTTGAATGCTTTTTTTTCCTTTTTATATTATGGTTGTTTGTTGGACCTCAGTGTTCCACCAACTGGCTTCCTACCTTTGTTTTCCTCATATTTCCTTAGAAGATGTAAGGATAAGCTTTGTTCCCTGTATGGCAAAGCATATTTTCATCAAGCACTTTGTCATTAGAAGACTGCAAATTGACTTTGTTACCATCATAGTCTAAATTCTACCATTAAACTTCTTTTTCCTTTTTTTAAATTCTATCTTCGGGTAATAACCCTCATTTACCAACTGTGACATGATGTTGGGCTGCTATACTCTTAGTAGATATTTCTTTACAGTCTTTACCTTTGCCTCATAAATAATATAAATAATAAATATTTCTGTGTACCTTATTTTGTTTCTGTAGTATTTACCAACATATGCATTTATATTCACTCCTATTGCGAGCTTTTCATTAAATGGAATAGCTGCTATGGTTAGTTTTATTATTCTTAAAATTCAGCTTTAATGGCTTGGTTACTGGCATACTTCTTGTATGAATTACTTTCCCTTCTACATATGTTTTCACTGGTATGAATCTGCAGTTGCTTTTTTTTTTTTTCCAACCACCAAAAGTTACTGCTGTAAACCTTCATTGAAAATGCACCCAGTTCATAGATTTCATAGACATTATGAAGTCAGCTGGGGTCAAGGGACCCCAGCAAGATAATTGTCCAACAACATCTTGAATGTGTCCAGAGTAGGTGCTTGCATCACTTCTGGGGGGAGTTTATTCCAGACTCTGGAGACTTGGACAGTCAAGAAGTTCTTCCTTATGTCCAGTCTAAAATGGTCTTCCAGCAGTTTGTGACTGATGGACCTTATTTTCCCTAGGGGAGCCCTGGTGAACAGACATTCTTCCAAGTCCTGATGAACACCCCTGATACACTTATAGGCTGCCACCAAGTTCCCCCTCCTTGGTCCAAGTGCTGGCAGCATGTGACCAGAGGCAGGAGCTCCTCCTCCCCCCCCGGTTGCCACAGGGGCACATGTGCCAAGTCCCTCCATCATTGCCTAGATTTAGTGCCAAGTCTCTGCATGTGTAGACACCTGCCAAAAATTGCTTACTTAGCTTAATGTGCAGTAAATTTAGTCGCAACTAATTGCACTTGTAGATGCTCCCATTTTCTACAACCATTCTTCCATTTATCCAGCTACTGAGAGCCATCATGTACTGAAGGTCTCTAACACTTGTGCCTTTTCTTTGGTTCCAAATATGTGTACGTGGCTGTACTGTGTGCCCTTTGATACTGTTAAGATAATTTCAACTTTTGCAGATAAATTCATTGAAACAGAAAAAAAATAATGCTGGATGCTGTATTAGCTATGGACAGTGGACATGGCCTTTAGTCATTCAAGAACTTGTTGCAAGACAGTGAGGCCTGAAGTGTAAGCTGGTCCAAGGCAGCTTATTCTGTGTTTAAGTACAACCCTTCTTTAGTCACCCATGGAGCACTTCAATGCCAGTTGGTCCCAATGCAGAGAATACTGCTTTAATATTGCTGTTATAATACTCCTAAGATATCTCTGTTATTCATTTTCACTCTCTTCCCTTTGCTATGGTCAGCCATTCCCTTTGTGCTTTCTGTTTCCTTCTACCCCTGTATCACTCCTATTGCCGGTTGTAGCATCTTATTGAGCCTACACAAGTTTTCTCAGCTGCCTTCTTCAAATAAATTTGTTAAAACTAACCAGTATGTACTACATTTCAGTAACGATAACCCCTATGATTCTTTCTCAAAAATACATTGTGTATTTTTGGCCTGTTTTATACCAGCTCCTTTTTCCCTTAAGTGCTTTGTAGATACTTCTCAAGCATGTCTCATTTTGAAGTGTCAGTCATTTTATCCTCTAAATGTAGAGACTATGTTTTAATTATTGTTGAAAATTATTGTTCAAAACATTGAAAAGGCAAATAGTGTGCATGTGTGGTGGGGGCAGTGGAGGGACGAAATGAGTAAATTAGCAGCTCTCAGATGAATGGGCACAGGTTTTTAAGTCTTCTCCTCCCCCACAAATAATTGAATCTCACATGTTACATACTGCATATGGGCTTTCACAGGTTGAGGGGTAATTACTGGAATAATAACCTAATGTTTTAAGGTTCTAGCCTTGACAAATCCAAGTTCATTCCTCCACTCTGCTACAGACTACCTGCATGGCTTTAGGAAGATTGTTTTGTCTTTGTAAATAAGAATATTAGTCCTTCTTTTCCTTGGAAGCATGCTAGGAGGATACATACCGGTATATTAACTGTGAGGAGCTTAGATATTACAATAATAGGGTAGGGATTGAAGACAAGGAACCACTTACTTGCATGGCACTGCTCTCCTTTTAACTTTACACAAATAATATGGGAATAAGAGTTTACCTCCATTCGTCTTATTCAAAAATATGTATGTATGCATATGCTACTTTTGATATGTATGCATATCCTAGATTATTACATTACATAATTATTATAATTTTTATACATAAAATATTTATGTATGCATATCCTAGTTTTGACCATATCAGAATATACAAGTGTTCTTCCTTTAAAACAAAACAAAACAAAAAAACCAACCAAACAAACAAAAAAACCCAACCTGTTCTTGTAAAACTTCCAGAACAAATGAGTTCCTAAAAGCTTCTCACAGGTGGTAGGATTTTATTTGGATGCTCCTATAAGCTGTACAGGTTCACTCATCATGGGTATCTTGGCTATAGTAATATACTGCAGCACAAACAATATAGAAATAAAATCCTAGCCTCACTGAAATCAATGGAACTTTTGCCATTGCTTCTGTGAAACCAGGTACTCACTTTATGGGCGTTTTGTAGATGTGGGTTTTTAAAAACACTGCTTCAATTTAGGGTGAAGTAAACATCCATGTTGTGTACAGCAGTGTTGTGAAGACCCATGTCTTACCTGCCTCTCCAGTGGTGGGGAGGGGAGGATGAGCTGTGTTACCAGATTTGCTGGTTACTTTGGGGTGTGCTCATTTATTAGGGCTATGGTCTTGGTAATTCTATTAAAGTGCTGCTTGTGTTACTTGTGTTTCTATACAGAGCTGTATAAAAACAGCCTTTGCAAGCCCTCTCCCCCAGTGGAGCTATCTTGCAGGACTCGGTTCAGTGGGGCTGGGTTCCTCCAGTCCCCAAATCAGTCTCTCTCTCTCGGAGAGAGATTAACGTGACACACCTGGCTTGGCCAGGTTGATCAGCATGGACAGGCTGACACCTTCATATGCCAAGAATCAGTTCATCAGAGCAACAATAACTACAGTCAGACACAAGCACACAGTTAAACAGAATACCTCTGAATCTGGCTGGGTGTCCAAATGACACCCTCATGGGCCAGCATTCAGTTCATTAGGGCACGTCTGAGCCAAACTGGGTCAATCAGCCTGTACAAGCTGATCCCCTTTATGTGTTTCAAACTCAGCATGTCCCAATCTTTTAGTCTCTTGATGAGCAGATCCCACAATATTTTTGGGCTTCACAGGGATCTTTAGCTTAGGTAAAAGAAGCATTTGTTGCACAGCAAGTGGGCAAAGGAAAAGTAAAGAAGTAAAAATATACCCAGTTACCCCCAGTTTGACTATAAAAGTTATTTATTGCTAAGTATACGAAGTATACAACGGCACTAGTAGTGATAGACATGCAAAGGAAAAACAAACACGAACAGTTACAGTATACCCTAGTTTCACTATGTATTTGGGGAAACTTAGCTCAAGCTTAACTAATACAGTTCAAGTTCAGAACTCTGTACTTAGAGAAGAGAGAGAGCTGGGATCTCACCAGTCCAAGGCACTCGGGTTGCAAAGCTGACAGGTTAAAGTTCTCAGCATGATCCTTGAAGGGAGATGATCTGCCTTCTGTAGCCTCTCCAGAAGAAAGTGGGTGGTGTCAGCACACACACTGCTGCTGCTTTTACAGATTTTTATACCCTCAGTTCAGCTTCTTTCAAGCATTCTCAATAGTGTAAATCAAATTGTCTTTTCTATTGACAAGGGGTTATCTGGTGGAACATCTCAAGGAAACTGATTGATACTCAGGAAACGCATACTGAGGAGCCGGCTTGACATTCCTATGGATAGCAGATATACTTGATGGGACATCGCCTGATGTCTTCAGAAACAATAGATAGCTTGCAGCATCAGGGTTTTGGATTTTTACTTGCTGTGAACAAGCCTCAGCTTAGCATGACTTTTCCAGATCTTCCAGTCTTTTAACAGACTTAAGGCAATTATTGGAGTGTTCATAACCTGTTGTGGAGAGGACTTCCACCAGTCATTCCAGGAAAAGTATAACAACACTTGTGGACAGAGCTCCAATGGGCTGGACGCTGTGATGAGCCCTGTACCACTGTTCAAATGTTGCCCATGCCCCCTCTGACTCGGTCTATTGCCTCAGCATTCCCTAACCTGGCAACTGAGTTTTAGGCAATTTAAGTTTACATCGGCCTCCCATAGTGGGACTGGGGAATGTACGGCCCGAGATGCGTATTAAACTTGCTTCTGCTTAGAGGGGTGTGTGTGTGGTTGGGGGGGGTGGGGAGTCCTTTGTAAATCCAGATTAGAACTGGTCTGATAAATGCTGAGCTGGGTGTGTGGGTTGATGAGCATTTGGAGCACAGATTCCCCATCATGCAGTGCTCCCCTGCTTCGCTGAGCCCAGAATTCACTGCAGTCTCTGCTTCAGGCTTTCTGTTCCCCATCTCTCATGTAAATGAATGGTCATCTGGTCCCATCTCAGATGCAAATGAGACCTAGGGCAGTTGTTTCACTTTCGTCACCCTTACCTGGAGGGTTTTAGGTGCGTCTCTCGTTACATTTTAATCAGTTTTTGTTTAGGTAAAGGCGGGGGGATACTTTGAGTCAGACAGTCTGTGTTCTGTGTCGGGGTTCCCCAAGAACATGGAGCTGACAGGTAACAGCTGCTGGTAGGCAGAGTGGTTCCTGGGCTGGGGGGGAGGGCTGGTGCTTCCCTCTGGCAACTGTGCCCCCACCCCCGGTGGCACCCACACACAGACACCTGGCTTGGGCAGTCTTGGAGGGCACCGCAGCCACGGAGGGAAGGACTGGGTCCCCAGGCAGACAGGCTCTGGGACGGGGATGAGGATGGGAGTGGGGAGATCAGGCTTGCTGGTTTTTTTGCTGGACAGCTGCCAGGCTGCCTACACAGCCCCTGAGCTGCATGGAGCACGGGGTGCTCCTCTGAGGTTTTAGTTTGCTGTGCCCCAAAGTCATTTAAGGCACAATATGCTGCCAAATGTGCTACAATGGCTAGAATTAATGCACAATACGCCACTGATGGATGCGAACACCAACATCATTAAAGCAGTGTAAAAGCATTTTAATTCACTTTTAAGTGTTGTGCACACTTGCCCCTTGTTTTCTCTACACATGCCCTGTGTGACTCAAATTTCAGAATGAATGTTGTTCTTAAAGCTAAGGTATTTGTTTCCTTCTGAAATAGTTTGGATTTCCCCCTCAGAGAATCAGGCTTAAGTATTTACACTTTTTAATTACATAATGATTTTTTTTTTTCTGTTCTGTGAAAGAGATCAGTAAGTAACAGAGACCTAGCAGGAGAAAAACATCTTGTGGTTTCCGAGTCAATTTAATAAAATGAATTTAATCCCATCCTGTGAACAAAGAAGTATTAAGTTTTTATCTGAAGTTTTGCAATTTCTGAAACAAAGACTCCATAATTCCAAATGCTATCAGTGATGCTGATTGTTGTCCAGTTCAAACATCTGTCTGATAAAATTACCCAAAAGGATAAAAATGTGAGTTTTTTTAAATATGTAGATAAAACATATAGGTAATATGTAATCCCATAATTTTACCAGAAGTATTATGAAATAAATGAGCTGAGGTGTATTAGTTCTAGTAATTCCAGGCAATTAGTCTTGTGAGATGTACTGATGTGATCTTAGAGATGATCTCCTGCTTGTGCTCTGGAGTAAAGTTGTTCCTAGTGTTTCAACTTGTTTTAAAATTTTTTCATGGGGAATTTTTTTGATTTAATTGGAAAAAATGTTTAATCATCATTCTTACCAACTCCACTCAGTTAAATTAATAAAAGTTAAAGAACTGTCCCAGTTTTAGCTTTGTCATGGTGAGTCACAGAAGCAGATGGAATGCAGATTCTTGAACCAATTTGCAGAAAAAGAGAGTCAAATTTGATTCATTACTCATTGTGAAGTTCTATTATTATTTGCTGTGAATTTTTGTATGACTACTGCTATTCATCAAAATATTGTGAAACTTTAATAAAAAAATTGAAACAGAAGAGCGTTGTCCACATTATTCATTGTTATGTTCCATTTCTGTTTAAACAAAAGAGCTCAGCCATCCAATCAGAAAGCTAAACATATACCCAGTAATCAATCGCACAGCATTACCAGTGAAGGTTGGAAATGAAGAGTTCAAAAATAATTCATCTGATGAATGCTTTTCATGCAAACTAGTCATTTAATACTTAAGAACAAAGCCTCTACAAAAACTAGGAGCTGTTCCTAAATGATTTGCAAAGCAAGAACAAGTAGAAGGCAAGATAGTTTTACACTTTTACAGACTAACCAAAGTATATATAGCATAAGCTTTTGTGAGCTACAGCTCACTTCATCAGATGCTGTGAAAGGACATGCCCAAAGCAGTGAATAAGGAGGAGACAGAAATTGGAGTACAAAAGACAAGGAAGGGGAGAGAAAGTGGCAGGGGCAGTTTTGTGGGAATTAAACAAAGCATCAGTAAACCTGTAAGAACAAAGAAGTCCAAAATAGCTAATCCAAGTAATGAGATAAGAATCCACAATCCCTGTTTAAACCATAATTAACACAATCTAGTCTGTGAATTATATCTTGTTCCACAAAATCCCATTCAAGTTTTTTTTTGTTTTGTTTTGTTTTTTAATTTGCTGTCTAAGAGTAGTCTACCCTAAGATCAGTGATGGAGTATCTAGATGGTTAAAGTGTTCTGACACAGGCCTGTGTGTCTTTCTGCAGCTGATGTCAGAGTGGCGTTCATTAATTCTTTCATATAGGGATCTCCCCATCTGTTTGATGTAGACAGTAGAGAGGCACCAGAAGCAGGTGATTGATTGCAGCAATCCCTCGCAGTCAAGGACGTTTGCCTTCTATGATTGTCTTATCCCTGTGTCTGAAGATGGCTGATGAAGCTTATCTGGGATCTACAGACTCTACTGCAGCTCAGACATGTGTTTCTGTGTGGGATGGAAGGCACTGGATTATTGATTTGGACCACAACACACTGTTTCTGCCACTCTCACCTTTCTGTCCTCTGTAGTTCTTGTGAGGTTTCAGAGTTCTGAGACCCCTGCAGCAGATTCTTCCTCTTTGGGGTGGTCCTTGGTGATAGTTTCCCACAAGTTGACATTAATGTTACATTTTTTTTTTTAAATTGGCCTTGAGGACATCCCTGAAGCACTTTCCCTATCTTCCTCTTGAGCGTACACCTTGGCTAAGCTGGAAGAATAATACTTGCTTCAGGAGCCTGGAGTTGGACATCCAGATGACATGGCCAGCCCAATGAAGTTGATGTTGGATAATCATTGCCTCAGTACTTGGGGTGGTTGCTTTCAGGAGGATTCTAACATTGATGTGTCTCTTCCCACTGGATTTGGAGGATCTTCCACAGGCAGCGCGCATGGTACTTCTGGAGCAACATTAGATGTTTCATTATGTTGTTCATGTCTCAGCTCTGTACAGCAAGGTAAGGATTATGACTGCTTGATTAAACCATGAGCTTGGTTTCAAACTTGATGTTGTGATCTTTTGAACACTGAAGAAATCCAATATAATATCAAATGTGCAATTGCAGCCTTTGGACACCTGAAGAAATCAGTGTCAGCGTTCTGCAAGAGATGGCTTCCAAAGTACGGAAAATACTCAACGTTCTCCAGAGTCTCATCATGGATCTGGATTACTAGAAATGGGGACTGTTCATTAGGAGCTTGTTGGATGAGGACTTTAGTCTTCTGACTGTTAAGCATCACTCTCACTTTTTTTGGTATGCCTTGGTAAAAATGTTGACAGTTGTCTGAAGGCCTGCTACCGAGGGAACACACACCACAGCATCATTGGTGTATTGGAGCTCAATGACTGAGGTTGGCATGATCTTGGCTTTGACTGGGAGTCTGCTGAGGTTAAACAGCTTATCGTCTATTCAGTACTTTAGCTCTACTCCTCCATCTGAAAGCTTGTCAGATATAGCATCACAGCAAGGAATATTGAGAAGAATATTCAAGTGATGATGCTGTCTTGCTTAAATCCCATTTTAATCTCAAAGGGATCTATAATAGATTCATTACTGAGAACCACCACTCACATACATACCATCATGGAGTTAGGGGGAGAATGGTAACACATTTTGGTGGCATCTGTACTTCAGAAGGATCCTTCACAATACTTCTCGGCTGACAGAGTTGAAAGCTTTTGTGTGATCAAGATGGCCATATAAAGAGGCTTGTGTTGTTCCCAATTATCTTGTAGCTGGTGAGCTGTGAAGATCATGTCAGTTGTGCTTCTTGATACCCTAAACCCACACTGAGATTCTGGGAGGAGCTCTTCAGCAAGTGAAAGTAGAGAATTCAGGAGGGCTCTCGCAATGATCTTTCCTGGGGCGTGCAGCAAGGCAATCCCTCTGTAGTTTCCAGTCAGACTTATTTCCTTTCTTGAAGATTGTCATAATCATAGTATCTCTGAGGTTGCTTCAGATTTCCTCATTATTCCATACCCTTAAGATGAGAGTATGGAGCTGTAATGTGATCTCTTCCCCTTCCTGTTTGAAGATTTTAGCAGGAATTCCATCCAGTCCAGATGCTTGATGGCTTTCCTGCCTTGTAAAGCACTGGAGAGATTATGATATCATCTCTGGCTGAGTGTTGTGGGATGGAGTTGAGAACACTCTTATGAGAGTCTCGATTTGAGAAGGTCTTCAAAATACTCCTTCCAATAGGCATTGATGGCTTCCCCTTTCTTTGATCAGGTCTCCTACATCCTTAGGTCTGAAGGGGGTTGGTTCCTGAGTGCTCAGACCATAGATGGCTTGGGTGGCACTGAAGAAACCATGCATATTGTAGATGTCAGTGAGATGATGTTGACTCTCCTTTGCCTTGTCTTCCCACCATTTATTCTTCATTATTGTGGGTCTTCCTTTGGACCTCTGCCTTCGTTTGTTGGAGATTCAGTTTCTTTTGCTTGGAGTTGGTGTCATTTTAACAAGCACAAAAGGCCTTGTGCTTGCAAATTCTCAACTCTTGGCTCTCCCAGTCACTTTCATCAAACCAGTCTTGAAGATGCTTTGTTTCCTGGTAGAGAATCTCTTCACAGTCACTGATGATGGTGGCCTTAAGGGCACTTCACATGCTGCTGACACTCTCTCCCATTGTTGTTGATTTGGAATTCACCAGTTTTTCATTGAGGCACTAGTGGAAGAAGTCTTGCTTGCTTGGGCCCTTGAGTTCTTCAACATCAATCATCCATTGATTATTGCAGCTGTCATTTGGGAGCCAGTTCAGGTGACATAATGGAGTGGATGAGTCAGTGATCAGTCCAGCAATCATCAGCTCCCAGCATAGCTCTGGTGATATGGACATCTTTGTGATCTTGGGCATGGATGATGACATGGTTAATCAAGGCCCAATGCTTAGATTGTAGCTGTTGACATGATGTCTTCTGCCTGTTTTTTCTGGAGGAGCAGGGTGTTGGTGATTGGTAAATCTATGTTCCATGCATTTGGTCAAGAGGAGGATGACACTGGAGATGACTTTTCCTACTCCTTCCTTGCCAGTGGCTCCATTCCAGAGGTTAGAGTCCCTTCAACTCTGGCATTGAAATCACCAAGAAGAATAGGTCTGTCTCCCTCTGGAATGTCAGAAAGGACTTGGTCAAGATTGGTGTAGAATTCCTCCTTAGTTTCATTGGCAGCATCAAGAGTCGGGGCATACATGCTGATGACAGTGGCATATTGGCTCCTTAAGACAGAGCCATGAGATGCTCATTAATTCTCACTGAGTTGGTTTATGAGTTCATTCTTAATGACAAAACCAACTCTGTGAAGTTGGCATTCTCCTTCCTGTCTAACCTTCCAGAAGATGGTATGGCTGCCTCCATGTTCTTTGAGCTGCCCATCTCCCACTTGCTGAGTCTCTCTCACTGCAGCTACCTCAGTGTTGTCACCTGAGTTCTTGGGCCATTATTGCAGTGTGGTGCTCTGGGCATTCACAGTTAGGGTGGTCCACGAGGGTCCTGATGTTCCAGTCCTTGAAAACAATGGTGCATCTTTGCTGGTATTTTCAACCACAGTAAAGGTGATTCCATTTCCAGTCAGGAAGTAATACAGAATCCTGTATTAAACAGGCTATGTTTAAGGCACCTTTTCTAGCTTTCTCCCCATGTGGGGTGAACAGGGCAGATCTTGGAGAGGGCTTCTCAGTTAGTTACAGCTGCTAAATCACACTTCTGTCTCATTCAGTGCTAAACAATCTTCTTGTAATTGCTGCCTTCATGCCAGTTCATGACTAGGAACTTCCAGAGCTCACAATCCTGCTCTCGTCACCATTAGTTGGTTGCCAAACAGTTTGAAGAATGTGTTGGAAAAGCCGTTTTCATGGAAGATGCCTGTGCATCATTTCTTTTATTGTGGAGAAGCCATTGCATGCCAGCTTCCACACAGCTCTTCAGAAAATGACCTTCATCCAATGGCAAGGAGACCAAGACAACTAAGGATCTCATCCCATTGCAGCCTTCATCTGCCTTTGCAACCACTGAGATTCTGACATTTTCTTCCACTTGCTTCATCATTGAGGATTTGTAGACCCATGTCTGGGGGTTGGGCAAGAGTATAGTAGTGTACTCTCCATGTCACTGCACTGTCAAAGGATATACATGGCTTTTCAGGAGGGAAACCACTGCCATCTGTTGTTCTCACCACATCCTGGTAGTACTGCCACTGCTTGGTTCATGGCTGATTGTCAGTTACACCTGCTTATTTCACAGATAACCTAACCTGAAAGACATTCCACTATCTGACAGCTGTGGACATGCTGGGTAGTAGTACAGCTCTGCCTCATTTGGATAGCATATATGACACTGGTGGATTTGCAAAGTGAATGAACCTTAGATGTTGTAATAGATGTTATTTGGTCCATTGATGTGGTCTGTATTGATGTTAGGGCAAAGAAAGCATGTGGGTCCATTGTAAGGCCTGTTGGCTTGGCGACACTGGGCACTAAGGAGTCTGTTGCTTGAGAGATGCTATTTGAGGTTGGAGGGGGCTGCCTGTAAGGCAGGACAGGTTTGTCCTCTGTAACTACTTTGAGATGGTCATCCTTTTCCAGGAGGGGTTGGAATTCATCAATTATATGTCTAAGGCTGTTTGTTCTCAACACTTTTGGACTTGAGACACACCTCTTTAGACATAAAGTATCCCTTCTGTGAATTGAGTGGCCCCCAATTTCAAAAAGTAACGTTTAGATTTACAATAATTTAGTAACTTACAATGCTTGCTTCCTTGCTGAGATACCTGGCAATGATGATGGAGGATCATCCAGGCAGGAACAAGGGTGAGTTTGTGCTTATCTGCTGATCTTCTAACACCTCATTTATCTTCTCACACTTCAAGATACCCTTCAAAAGATCTGGTAGCACCCTACTGAAATCACTGGCCTAAGCTATTCAAGCTGGGGGTTGTAGGAGATAACCAGAGAGACTGCGTTGTTCTTGTCCCAGGGTTGGTACTGTAGCAGGTCAGAGTGGGGTCTAAGTCTAGTTCTGTTGTTTTGAGTGACTACAGTTTGGGGTTGTAGTGTAATTGTAGGAATTCCTGCTCCACATCCTTATGGTGTGTATACCACTTGGGATGAGAGCAGATCAGAGCATCAGGTTGTAATATAGAGTTTGGCTGTAGACAGTGGACCTAATGATTTGCTTAGGACGAAAGCTGATGGTGTGAAGGTATCTGTGGCAGTCAGTTGTTTTTTTGAATAAAATGTAGTGGCAATGTGGCTATTGAAAACCTTCACTGTAGGGCACCTATACATGTGACAGACCTCTGCTTAGACACATGCTAATTAGCATGTCAGTGCAGACTTGATTAACATATATCTGCTCTGAGTCTGCTGGAGTGTGACTAGTGTGTTCCCAGCAGTCTGTGCATCGTGTATTCAGTGTCCCCACATTTCAAAATGGTGGCAGGGGCACTTTTTAACTAAAGCTTTTAAAGCACCCCCACTGCCATTTTGAAGTGCAGGACACCGAATACACATGAAATAATTAGAGCCACTGTAATTAAAGTGCCCCTCCTCCACCTCGGAGCACATGTATAGATGCCCATAGTGTCTAAGAAATGTATTTGCTGGCAATATTTAGCCATTTCTCACATAAAAGAAGACTATCAAGCCAAACTTCTGGAAGTCTCACTTTCCCTACATTAGGGGTTATATCTTGTACTAAGCAAAAGGAAAAAAAAATCAGTACTGCACACATGCATAATAATACAATGCAAAAAACTGTGGCGCATATACAGGAACTGCATTTACACATGCACCTGGGGACCGCAGCACATTGCGCTGAGTCAGAGAAGCCCTAACTGGCAGGAGGTTCCAGGGTTCCAGCCTGCCAGCCTTGGACTGCTCTGACCCAGTTCAGTGTGCTGCAGAGGTTCCCCAGAGTGAAAACATTGTAGCAGGATAGTACTTATATTTACAGCCTAATAGGCCTGCAGGTGTAGACACCAAGATGTTTATTGTGGAGCTAATTAGGCAGCTCCACAGTAAACATCTTGTGCAGATGTGCCCTGTGGTTTGTAGCTTTTGGTAGCTATGGTAGAACTAATATTCAGCATTAGTAAAATGGAGACGATTAAAAAATAAAGATTGAAATGCTAGAAAACAAAATCAAAATATGTGTTGGGAAAACATGCTGAAGCTCTAAAATGCTGCATCTCAGTACACAGATATGCCTCATTAGCATGTGAGGACCACCATCAGGAGGCATTCCAATGGGCACAGTACTCTGGCAACAATCAAATAGCATTCCTGTGGCTGTATTTTAAATTCTCATTTCAGTGCCAAAAAGAAAAACAAATAAACTACCAGTGGAGAGCCACTCGGGGTACTTGATGTACCCACCCAACCCATGAAACTCACAATCTCTCAATTATAAAGAAAATACTGTTTAAGGTGTTCAAGATATAGGATTTTAACTTTAGATACCAATATAAGCAAAAACTATTTCTAGTTATGCAAAAAGCCAGCAGTATGTGGTTCAAGATTCTGTTTACTGTTGTCTAATGTATTTATGAATGGGGAAGGTGGGAAGAAACAAGTTAGTAACATTTGCAGGTGACATAAAGCTATTTAGAGTCATCAGAACACAGAAGCACTAGTAGTAGCTCCATATAGACCTCAGCAAGATACAAGAAGGAATGTTTTCATCTCACAGAGGCAGTGGCTCCTGAGGCAAAGGGAAGCCTTTTATTACTTTAACTGACCTCTTCCATATGTGAAATCACCCCGCCACCATTTTGAAGTGCAGGGACTCCAAATACACATGATAACAAGGTTGCTAATTAGCATGCTCCAGCAGACTCAATTAATTGAGTTTGCTCTGATGTGTTCTAGTTAGAAAAAAATAAGCTACTGTTATCTCCTAATGTGCATTACTGTACATTTACTGACATGGAATTTTACTTGCCATCATGGGGCACCTGCCCCAATCCCTGCTCCAACACTTTCTATCTCAAAAACTTCCCTGTCCCTAATGATACAAAAATGAAGGGAACAGTCAATGACACTGGAAGGCAGGCAATTCACACCTTAGAAAATGTCACAAGTAAATTCCATGTGACAACTAAATAAGCCGTGGAAGCCACAGGAAACCAGATACCCAAGACCTTAATAAGATTCTAAGAGGAACTGGAAAATGGCTATCAGGAGTACCCAGTATTGTTAGTGATAACAAATTTTTGGAGAAGGGATATTGCATCTCAGGACTCGGGTCTTAAGTCGGTCTTGATATTCCATATCTGTCTCCTTTTGAGGTTCTTAACCTTTCCTTAAAGGTTAGGATTGTGTACAAATGCAGGATTGTGCAAGAAGGTATCTTGTGCACAATGCAGTCTGGCAATTCCTATACTAAATATGCCTACAGTAAAGTGATATTTTGTGTTAAGGATTCTGTTAATACATAAAGATGATGTAACTGTGTTCTTGTAAGTTATTAAGGGCTGATTAGAGACCTCAATGCCATTTATTACCTGCAAACAGCCCCAATCATTTCAAAGCCAGTAGGACACTATGTAGGCCCAACTGTACTGCTGTGCAATAAATTACAGGATCAGAGCCAAAATTTGTTGTTGGCTCTTACAGAACTTGCATTCACTGTAAAATTGTCTAGGGAAGAACTGCTGTGGTTTAGAAGCCATCCGCTAAACTTCAGAGCAGTGACAGACTAAACCCTCAGATTTAAGATGGTCAGCTTTGTTTTAACTAAATTACAGGAAGACAATATATTTGACTGTATATATTTGTCAAGATGTGTTGCTTTGTTTCCCTAGCATGCTACCCCCTCAAGCATGTTGCAGGGGTGGGAAAAAAAGTTTATTGGAAATTATTATATTTGAAAAGGCCTTAGCTATTCCCCAGAAAGAGGAAAAGCTAACACAAGGTCAATTTACAATCTGACCTGAAAACACAAAGTTGATAATCGGCCGTCATTGCTTATTGTATCTATGTGGTGATTTGTTGAAATGCTCAATAAATCAGCTATTAGGTGAAAAAGTGCTTACATGCATTTTTCCCTTAAAAAAAATTAAACAACAAAATAAAAGATTGATTGACAAGACATCAATAAAGCTTTGAGCATACACTGCTGACCTTTTTTTCTTTGCACTGCAATCTGTGTTTATTAGAATTCAGCTCCTATAAATAAGTTTCTGTGGATGAAAAAGTAAGTGGCTTCTTGTGGACTTTTGCCCAATAAACTTCTGTGAAAATTCTAACTATTTAATACATGGCTTTCAATTTAATTCATTCTGTCTTCTGTTCTTAAAAATAAGATATAACTTGGAATGAAATAGATTTAGCTGGTGGATTGTTTTTAAGGCTGCATTTTTAAAACTCACCTTCCTTTTAAATGTCTACTACAGAAGTTTATCTAGAACAGACAGGATATATATCATTTCATGCCTGGTACTGTAGGCTATTTCTTCTTATAAAAACGTAATATAAATCTGTGCTGTGTTTAGCATTATAAGAACTGAGGTCATAGTTGGTGACTTCAAAAGTACAGTGGAAATGAGACTTCAAATAGGACTAAATGCTACTGGCCAAGTTCTTATGTTCCCTCTTGTATTTGATGTCCCTGGAGCTTTCCGGAGACTGTTTTTTGAAAGGTCTTCACACAGCAGTGATACGAGGGCTTATACTTCACAGCAAGCTTTGTGCTATTTTGTGTGCTTTCTTAAAGTAACAGCTACTGGAGTCCTGTGATTTGGTGAAAATCTGTTTCTTGTTTTAAAAAAAAGTATACAGTATGTCTAGCAGAAATGGTTATAGAGGAAAACTTGAAAACATTGAACCCTCAAGGCTCAAAATCTGGAGAATAATTTAAAAAAAAACAAACCCCCAAGCATATTATATTTAAAATGTTATATTATTATATTAATATGATTCAGCCCTATTTATTTAATCACAGAAATGCTAATTAGGTTTTGAGCTAATTTCATAATGTATGACACATGCCTTTCTTGATATTTGAGTGCAGTCATCCAGGATTGTTGGTGAAGGATACCTCTGAATCTCAGCCACTTGTGCCCTCTTTTCTTTCACTTGAATTGTCTCAAATACAGCAATGGAAGGTTTTATCCCATTGCCTCCTTGCTCTACAGAACCCTCTCCTGAAAACCAATTGTTCGTGCCTCTATAGACTGACTGACTCTCTTAAGGCTTACATAAGTTTACAGAACAGCTAGTGAAAAGCGGCTGCGTAAGCACTTTATCTCCTGGCTCAGTTATAAGTGTTATAAGTCAGCCTTTGAGAATATGGAGCAGACTTAGAATATTCCTTTGCATTCTGGAAATGATCTTGCAGTACTCACTATCTCACTTAAGTTTGCAGACTCCAGACAGTTGTACAATGGCCAGACACCAGCTTTGAAAATCATATGGAAGCTCATCCCTTACCAAATAGGTAGTTGCAATTGCCTAAGCTTTCAACATAGTTGCCTTAACTGTTCTGTGCCTTAGTTTCCCTTTTGCTAAAATTGAAGTAATACTACTAAATGGGCTATGGAAAAGGCTTGTGGTCCTCAGGTGAAATTGTACTATACAGAAGGGACATATGTATTATTCTGTTATCCTCATTGCAGACATTTGGATTGGACAGACTTCTGATGCAGGTCACCTGTGACGGTGTATTTGCTCATTAAAGTCACAAATCTGGATATCCTACAGGATCATTAGGGAGAAGCTGAACCATAAAATAAGGAACATTATGCCTGTAACTTAAGTGCAAGAGAGTACACAGAGCTGCATAAAGATGTCACTAAACATGGCAGCAGGCCAACATTCTTTCTGCTTTGATTCGTATAGAAAATAATGGCATGGTTGAAGTGACATAATAAAATGTGATTCTTCAGTAAAATGTCAAATAGCAAGAGAATGCGGTACAAAATGATCAGCCATTCTGAAAGGAGAATTCATTTATCATGCTCAGCTTGAAATACACTTTTCTTGTTTCCACACCATACAGTCAAAAGGTGGCAGCACTTAAGTCCAAATTCATCTATTGTGGGTAGACCTTAAAAGCAAACACAATACTTTAAAATACAAAAAAAAATTCTATATGGAGTTTGATTCTGCTTATTCAGTAATAATTAGCTTTGCAAGTTTTGATCATTTAAGATTACTATAATTTACCCAACTGTTCGGCTGTGCTGACAAAAATTACTGAACACATTAAAAACATTGGGTTAAAGGAATAGCTGTTCTACTTCCAACCAATATGAAGGAAAATGGCTAGTAAAAACCTAAGCGTGGATAAGGCAATTTGTTTTACTTACTTGCACTGCACATGGCTTGGATAGTTTATATAATATAAGTGAAATAGCCCTGGAGGAGGTCAGTTAAAGTAATAAAGGCTTCCCTTTGCCTCAGGAGCCACTCCCTCTGTGATATGACCTTTCTGTGACTTCCTCACACAAATCATTATGAAACAAGTCAAATGTTTATTTTAAATCTTTCTGAAGGTTTTGCAGGGGATTGGGTTGTATGACAAGTGTTCTTTTCTATGTCTTTCCAAAATAAGTTTTCTGATGTTACAGGAGGGAAGGTAAGAGAAAAACCAAGGGAAGTGCATGGAATCATAGAAAATTAGAGTTGGAAGGGACCTTAGGAGATTATCTAGTCCAACCCCCTGCTCAAAGCAGGACCCTCCCCAGCAGGATCATCCCAGCCTGGCTTTGTCTAGCCTGGTCTTGAAAACCTCCGAGGATGGAGATTCCACCATCTCTCTGGTTGACCTGTTCCAGTCCCTTCTAGTGAGAGAATTCTTTCTAATGTCTAATCTAAACTTCCCTCTCTGCAACTTGAGACCATTGCTCCTTGTTCTGTCATCTGCCACCACTGAGGACAGTCTAGTTCCACCTGTTTTTGAACCCCCCCGCAGGTAGTTGAAGGCTGCTATTAAATCCCTCTCTCAATCTTCCCTCTAGACTAAACAATCCCAGTTCCCTCAGCCTGTCCTTATAAATCATGTGTCCCAGCACCTCAACATTTTTGTTGTCCTCTGCTGAACTCTCTCCAATTTGTCCACATCCTTTCTGCAGTGGGGGGGCCCAAAACTGAACACAATACTCCAGATGGCCTCAGTGGCCTTGCGAGTGCTGAAAAGAGGGGGGAAAATCACTTCCCTGGACCTACTAGAAACACATCTACCAATGCAGCCCAGTATGCCATTAGCTTGACAAGGGCACACCACTGGGTCATTTAGCTTATTGTCCACTATAACCCCCAGTTCTCTTTCTGCAGAGGTGGTGCTAAGCCAGTCAGCCCCTAGCTTGTACTGGTGCATAGAATTATTTCATCCTAAATTCAGGACTTTGCACTTGTCCTTGTTGAACCTCATGAGATTTCTTTTGGCCCAATCCTCCAATTTCTCTAGGTCGCTCTGAATTCTAGTCCTACCCTCCAGCACATTTACTACTCCCCCCCCAGCTTGTTGTCATCTGCAAACTTGCTGAAGGTGCACTCTATGCCATCCTCCAGGTCTTTGAAGACATTGAACAAAACTGGCCACGGGACTGATCCCTGGGGCACTCCACTTGATACAGGCTGCCAACTAGACTTTAAGCGATTAATTACTACTCTCTGAGCCCAATGCTCCTGCCAGTTTTTTTTATTTGCCTTACAGTCCATTCATACAGCTCATACTTCCTTAGTTTGCCTGTAAGAATGTTGTGGGAGACTGTATCAAAACCCTTGCTAAAATCAAATTATACCACATCCACCAGTCTCTCTGCATGCACAAAGCCAATCACCTTGTCACAGCAAGCAATCAGGTTGGTCAAGCATTATGTGCCTCTGTTGAATCCATGCTGACTGTTTCTAATCACCTTTCTCCTCCAAGTGCTTAGAAATGGATTCCTTGAGGATCTGTTCCATGATTTTTCAAGGGACTGAAAGTGAGGCTGATTGGTCTGTAGTTCCCTGGCTCCTCCTTTTTCCCTTTCTCAAATATGAGCACTATGTTTGCCCTTTTCAAATCATCCAGGATCATCTTCTCCTGATCTTTGCAATGAATTTTCAAAGATGATGACCAGTGGCTCTGCAATCATATCAGCCATCTCCCTCAGCACCCTCAGGCGCACCCCATCTTGCCCCATGGACTTGTACATGTTCAGCTTTTTAAGTATTCCCCAACCTTTTCTTTCACCATTTGAGGGCTGCTTACCTCTTCCCCGAACTGTGCTGCCCAGTACAGTAGTCTGGGAGCTGACCTTGCCTGTGATGACTGAGGCAAAAAAGACGTTGAGCACTTCAGCCTTTTCTGCGTCCTTTGTCACAGGGTTGCCTCCCCCATCCAGTAAGGGATCCTCACTTTTCCTGATGGTTTCATAGTTTCTAGGGTCGGAAGGGACCTGAGCAGAACATCTAGTCTGACCCCCTGCCATGGCAGGAAAGAGTACTGGGGTCAAACGACCCCAGCAAGATGTTCATCTAAACTCCTCTTAAAC
>NW_017728915.1:10877063-10887093 GCF_001723895.1 Crocodylus porosus
GCCAGTTCCTTTAGAACTCTAGGGTGGAGATCATCCGGACTGGCTGACTTGAATATGTCCAACCCCTCCAGAAGCTCCCTAACTAAATCCTCGCTAACCCTCGCTGATCTTCTTTTTGCTACCAGCATACTTGTAGACACCCTTCTCGTAACCTTTTCCTTGCAAGCTGCATCTCCAATTGTCCTTTGGCAATCTTAAATAATATTGTTGTTTTATATCTGGGATTTTTAGGTTATTCATTAAGTGACTTCAAAATTATGATTACAGAGCCAGCAAAGTAATAGCTGTACGAGCCCCATAGACTACATTCTACAATGTCATTATGCCCCAATAGCAGTGTAGTGGGGCACCTTTGGGTGCCTGCCAGTTCAAGGGTTGGAATCAGGGAGCTGCCAGGTGCCTGATTAAGGCAGCCATTTTCAAACAAAGGCCAGCCAGGCAGAGAGAGCAGAGAGAGATCAGCCAGTAGGGAAGAAACGTTTCCCTGCTAAGCTCCAGCTCTAAGAACTAATTGGAGGTAAGAGTAAGGCTATGGGGAAGAAGGAGGCCTTGGTGTCCTGGGAATGACAGAAAACTAAATCCCGCTGGGGAAGGAAGGCCTGGTGGGGCTACCTATGGCAGGGTAACCCCCTAGAAATGCCAGGCCAGACACCTTCCCCAGTAAAAGGTAAGTATGGTGGGGCACCTCCTAACCCCAGACCCACATACCTCATGGGTTAGAAATCATGCAGAGGGAGACAGGCTCATGGGAGTCCTGAGGCAGGGCCCAGGTTGGGGGAAGGGACCTGGAGCAGTGCACAGGCTCATTGAGCGACCTGAGATCACAGTAGGGAGCTGAGTGCAGCTCTAGTGAAAAGGCCTAGTGTGTGGGGCCCCCCACCCCCAAAAGGGAGGCCAGGTGCTAGGCTGAGTAGGAGGCCTGGTGTATGCCTCCAGGTGGGAGGCCCAGTGAGGGGGCAAAAGAACAAGCCAAGCATGAGGGTGCTGGGTCCATGAATTCTGGTGGGGAATGATTTAATAGATTTCATTTCATAGACATTAGGGCTGGAAGGGACCTTTGAAGGTCATTGAGTCCAGCCCCCTGCCCCAGGGGCAGGAAGTCAGCAGGAGTCATAGGATCCCAGCAAGAAAAACATCCAAATGTCTCTTGAAGGCATTCAAAGTAGGTGTTTCAACCACCTCTGGTGGCAGTCTATTCTAAACCTTGGGGGCTCAGACAATAAAGAAGTTCTTCCTTGTGTCCAGCCTGAAATGGAGGAGTTTGTGACCATTCAAACCCCTTGGGGCACTTTGAACAGATGTTCCCCCAGATCCTGGTGAGCACCCCTGATAAACTTTATAGGTGGTCACCACATCACCCCTGAGCTTGTGCTTTTCCAAGCTGAAGAGTCCCATAGCTCTCAGCCTCTCATCATATGGTCTGTTTTCCTGACCCCTGATCATGCATGTGGCTCTCCTCTGGACTCTCTCAAGCTTCTCCACGTCCTTTTTGAGTTGTGGATCCCAAAACTGGACACAGTACTCTAGCTGCGGCCTCACCAAGGCAGAGTACAAGGGGAGAATGATGTCCTGGTATTTGCTTGAGAAGCATCTATGGATGCAAGCCAGCAGTTGCATTTTTCAGTGTTAAATACCATCAGGTTCTTGTCCACCCATTTCCTGAGCCTGTCAAGGTCAGTCTGGATCGCCTTCCTGTCTTCAGGTGTGGATGCTTTACCCCAACGTTTGGTGTCATCGGCGAACTTGGCCAGTCTGCTTCTGATGCCACATCATTAATGAAGGTGTTGAATAATATAGGCCCACAGACAGAGCTTTGAGGGACCCCACTGGTCCTAGCACACCACAACGATTGACTTCCATCAACTACCACCCTCTGGGTCTAACCACGGAGCTAATGAGGGGTCCACATGAGACTCCAGAGCTTGAGTTCCAGTGTCAACTAGCTGAGAAACATCTGTGAGGCATGAGATGCATGAAAAAGGAAGTTGGAGCAAGTCCAGAGGCCCTTGTCAACAGGGCAAACAATGGGCAGCCTCTTGCCTTAATAAAAATACAAAGTTGTTACTATCAAGGCGAGTCAGGTGGGTTGTTTCCCCAGGGACAGGTGGGCGGCTGGCAGAGACCCAGCCCAGAGAGGCCACCTTGTTACAAGGAGTTTTAAAAAATCAGTGGTGATTCTGCAACACAAGACTCAGTAGTAAACTAAGGACCCAATTCTGCAAAGAAATAACACAATCTTAACACCATTCATATTGAGAAAAAGTAGCATATTCTTACATGTTAAATTTGGACCAGAAAGTATACTTAATTTTTATTGTAGAGTTGTTGTCGTTTCCTTGATATACCACCTGCAGGGTATGGAGTGAGCACCAGTAATACTTCCATAATTTGAATGAGTTCTTCTCAGTCTACTCACTAAATATTTGATGGGAGTTCTGAGAATTACATGGAGGTGTATTAGGTATAGTTCTCATGCCACTGACACTGTCAGCTATGAAAGACGACAACAACATCACAGATTTCAAAGTAACTAATGTGGTCAAAAAAGTCTCTCTTATGCGTTTTATTTTTCCCTGAAAAATGAAGAAAATGAGGATGGAGAGCACATTATTTTGATTGCAAAGTCAAAACTAGAGTATACAAGAAGGGAAAGATATCATTGTTTGTCATTGCTGTACGGTTTGGCAGTGTTTAAGCACATTTGTTATATAATGTAATTTCACTAACTTCTAATAGCATTGAGGGTAACATTGCAATGTCATAGGCAATATGTTATTAAGACTCTGACTGAGTCCATCCCAGTTAAGAACACGCCTCATTTTAAGCATAAAGTAAAATTCTATTTTCTTCAATGTGACTGAGTAATGGTTAAACATAAGCAGGTGCCTAAAGGATTTGCTGAACTAGAACCAAAACTTTGAAGGGAGAAATTGACCCTAGTACATACACAACTCTGCATGGAACTTTCTGTACCATTTCAAAAATTGGAAATACTTTTTGTGTAATGGGAAAAGTTTTATATTTTAAAGCTCAGTATTTTAGCATACAGTAGGGCTATGTGAAACTTAGGTTGCTGATTCGATTTGGTGTAGATTCGGGTTGATTGGGTCGCTGAATCTCCAAATCTGAATGGAATCAGGACAGGCTTTAATCTCTCTGAATCAAATTGGAACCCTCCAAGTGGATCAGAAGCTTCCTGGCTCAGCAGCTGGTGCCTCATGGATCTGGGGGGCTGGTACCTGGGGTCGCAAGCCATGGTGGGGGGAGGGTCCTTGCACGCTCAGCTGTGGACCCAGAAGTGGACCAGAAGTACTTTCTCAGTACAGCTTATGGAGGCAGTTGGGTCTAGGGATATCGTTGTCATGGGGGACCTAATCTACCCAGATATCTGCTGGGAGGAGCAATCGGCCAGGTCTGACCGTTCGTGGAGGTCCTGTATTTCAGCTAGGAACCTACACCTTATCCAGGAAGTGCACAGCCCCACTAAGGGAGATGCCTTGCTGGACCTGGTCTTGGCCACTGGGGATGACCTGGTGAGGGGACTACAGGTCCTTGACCACCTGGGTGACGGTGATCATTGCCTGCTGGAATTCACCATCCAGCACAGGGTGTTTGAAGGCTTATACCAAGACTAAAGCCCCTGACTTCAGAAGAGCCAACTTCAATGAATTTGGGAGATTAGTGTGGGAGGCACTGAGGGCCCAAAAGGTAGAGGATATGGGAATCCATGAGGGATGGTTGTACCTTAAGGGAATGATCCTCCAGGCTCAGAGTGTGACAGTCCCCAAGAGAAAGAAGGGGGATAAGAGTGCTCTGAAACCCCCATGGCTCCACAAGGCATTTGAGAATGCCTGAGGGCCAAAAGGGAGGTGTACACCCGCTGGAAGAGAGGGGCTATCACCAAGAAGGAATACTCCTCCTTGGCCTGTGAGTGTAGGAGGGCTATTAGGAAGGCCAAGGCAGGGGTGGAGCTCAGGCTAGTGAGCAGGATTAAGGACAACAAAAAGTCCATCTTCAAATACACTGGGAATAAGAAGCATGCCAACTCAACCTCTGTGGTAGACACCCACCATAAGATCCCTTTTGCCTTGCCCCCCTTGAAGTTTGACCCATAGTGTCTCTGCCTGACCTTCCTCCACCCCAAGGCTAATTCTTGATGATGTGAGTTGCTCTTTGACATAGAGGGCAACCCCCCCCCCCTTTCCTCCCAGTCCTGTCCCTTCAGGGATAGTTTGTATCCCTGAATGTCCACCGCCCAGTAGGATCCCATCAGATTTCTGTGAGCCCCGCTAAGTGTGGATTTTTCCTTGCTATCAGAAGGCAAAGTTCCTCCTGCTTGCCCCCCATACTACGTGTACAGACATGTGAGGCCTCCTGAGAGTGCACGTACTTCCCCCCTGCTGCCATTACTGCTGTGCCCGTTGTTGCTTAACTGGGTTTCTGTTTCTCTTGTCGCCTTGCTAGTTGGTGAAACATCCCTTTTTCCTTGGGTGGCCGCTTCCCCTGATGAAGCTAGTTTAAAGCCCGCTGAACGAGATCAGCCAACCTAGAGGAGAAAATGCATTTATCCTTGGGTGAGAGATGTAGTCCATCCCACCCCAGCATACCCTTAGCCCAGAAATATGGATCATGGTCCAGAAATCTGAAGCCCGCCTCATAGCACCGAAGATGCTGGTTAACTACACCGATACAGGCCTCATGGCATCTACTCTGTCCACTTACCGGGAAGATGGAGGAAAATACCACCTGGGCTCACATCTCCTTGAGTAGATGATCCATGGCCTTGTAGTCTTCCATGATGGAGTCAGTCTTACCCTTAGATGCATCATTAGTTCCCACATTGACCACAACTAGAGGGTAATAGTCCAAGGGCTTAATGATCTTTGGGATGGTCTCTGTGATGTCCTGAATTCTTGCGCTGGGCTGCTCCATGGGAAATTTTATCTTGAAAGAACACTCCATGTGTTGACCCTCTGCTCCGTGGGAAATTTTATCTTGAAAGAACACCACCAGAAAATGTACAAAGTTAACTTGAACAGTTTCTTAAAAATAATAGTTATGCTATCGAGTTCCTACTGAGATATCCATGTTGAAGATGCCTCTACCATCTTTCCTATGAAGACAAAGTACACAAAATATTTTGGTGGCAAACCACTGGATGAGTGTCACTAATTTTCTATCTGGGTACTACAGCCATATCCAGAAACCTTTCACAAATCAATAGTCAGGGCCTCAAAATCATAAGATTTAAAGATAATCAATTTTGAGCTGTTTTTATTTGCCTTTTGATGTTGGAGCTTTTAGGATTGCTGTTGTCAAGCCTTAGTTTGCAAATGTGATGACCAGAGTGTTTTTAAAAAATAAAAGCGGAGATTCTTGCAGACTTATTCTCTAGCAAGCCAGGAGCTGACTCCTTAGTCCACTCCCCACAAGTGTGTGTGTGTGTAGCTTCAAATTTACCATATTTGCTTGAATGTAAGTCGATCCTGAACTTAAAATGCACCCCACCCCCCAATAATTAGAGTCTATGTAAGGAAAAATTATAAATTTGTTGTAATTTCCAAGGTATAGAATCTAATTATTGTAGCATTGTCTTAATTTACAGCAGGGAAAATAGGGTCTAGCGGAGTCAGGTAGCCCCCTTGCCCTCTGTCACCTTCCTGCCCCCCTCCCCACTGACATTTCCCCACCCCCCACCACTAGCTCCCCACAATCTCTGCCCCTCCCTCAGTCTCTGGCCCTCTCCCCCTGCTCCCTGCAGTCTCTTCCCACCACCTACCCCCTTCCTGTTAGACACTGCTTCAGCTCTGTTCCTTCCTGGAGCACAGCATGTGGAAGATCAGTCCTTGCTGGGTCATGCAGCAGCGTCAGAACTAATGATTGGCCAGGCAGGCAAATCAGCAGTGTCAGTGCTGCTGATTTGGCTGAGCGGGGGACAGAGTTTCCATGCGTTTCATGCCCAGGAGGGAACGCAGCGCAAGCTGGAGCTGAGCTGTGCCTGACAGTAAGTGGGTGGAGGTAAAGCTGCAGAGGGCAAGCAGTGGAAAGGGAGGAGGCACAGGAGGCTGCTGTGGGTCTGACACTGGCCCTGACAGGCTCAGGGCCAGAGCCACAGCAGCTGCCTATTCCCAGCACCCCTCCCCCTCTTCTTTGTACGTGAATCTAAGACGAGGGCCTTTTTTCTTCATACTGATTAGGTGGAAAAACATTTGTTAAAGATTTGAGTAAATACAGTACTATGAAGGCCCAAGTAGAAGTGAGTAGGTAACATGTAGTCAATAATTTGATAAATATGTCATTTTTGTGTGTGTGTTATGAGTTTTCTATAAACACCTGATGATTTTCTTGAGTTTATTTTTTGATCCTAATAATTCAGCAGAACAGGTCTTTAAGCATTCTTGGGAGTGCTTGGGAGTGATTTTTGTTGCGAGTAAAGTAACACTTGAGTTAGATTTAAAGGTGACTCGCATGATACCTTTCTGTTCTGTGCCTGAGTCAGGATAACATTAAAGCTAGGTTTCTGGAAGTTTACTGATTTATTTTTATTTTTTTTATGTTTTTATTTTTTACAATTTATCATATCAAATTGTGCTTTATTTATTAACTCCTAAAATGTTTCTTTCCATTAAGTTTCTTTCTGAGGATATTTACAGAAAGGAAATATTGGTCAAAGTGCATTTTTTCCTTTGAGCAAATGTTCATGGAATCATACGTGTGTGTATTTGTGTGCATTTTGGCTCACAAAATTTATGAGGGCACATTAGAGAGTATCTTACCCACCCATCTGAACATGAAGCATAGAACTAAGTATACTATTTCCATTTCAAAGGCTCACTTAATATCTTTTCTGCCAATTTTCTAATTTGTTTAATTAAAACTTAGCACTTCATTCCACTTCATTAGATCTATTTAATTTCCATATATCTAAGCATTTTTTCAAGTACATAATTAAAAGAATAGTTTTATAAAATCAGTACTTCTTACATTAACATGCTCAAGAACAGGAACTATATTTTCCTGTTGATTAGCATCTAATGATAAAAGGATTAGGGTAAGTAGTAGGAAGGAAATAACCAAATGCAGTTTGAAAACTCAGGCTGAAGCTGGATGGTAATGTACTTGAGAATGCATGATGCAAATGTTTTGGTATAACTTTGCAGGAGATATGAGATCAGCAGTAACCTTGGGATTTATATTTTACAGGCCAGTGGAAAATGTCCTTTATAAATAAGTGGTTTGTAATATGTACTAATAATTACTATTTGTGTTCTGCTTGGCAGTGATAGATATCAAAATATCTTACAATGATGAGTCTTACCAGGTCAATTTTTACAAGTGGAAAAAATAGGAGCCAGAAAAATTGGCTTATCCACAGGCAAAAATTAGGTCAGAGGTAAAACTGGTATAGAACCCAGGTATTCTAACAGCCGCATACATTTTTAGAGAAGAGTGTTGGTCTTTCTGATAGATGGTACCCTCTGTCTGAGTGGCATTGAGAGCAAATCTGAATGCACTACAAAGACAGAGTAATCAAGCTGTTGCAAAGAGATTAATTTTTTAACAGGTGGTCTTGGAAATCTGATGTTGCCAAGCTGATTTGTGAATGCATAAATGAATAAAAATCGCTGAAACTTTTGTTCCACAGACAAAACACCTACAAATATTTTATGTGGCGTTTGGGGTTATTTTCTTCTGTATTTTTCCTCTGTCAGCCAATGTAGAGGTGCACGATCTGTTTGTACCTACAGGAGAAAAATGCCCTTAAGCAACTGCAAATCTTGCTGTGGTAGAAGTAGAACCAAATGACAGGTGTTCCATTACACTTAGGGGACAGCAACCCAACAAAAGACAAAGATATCTAGGTTATGATCTAGTGTATGGACTCTTGGTAAGTAGAACTAGGTGTTGACTGGTTAAAAAAATATATATATATTGCCACAGATATGGGATGATCATCAGTAGCTGGAGAACCTGAAGCTGAAAAAGGCATTGTTCCTAGAAATTGTGCACACTTAGTCCCAAAGCTGCAGGGGCAGACCATCAACATGGGTTTCTCTTGTACATCGTGTAGTATGTGGCAATAACTGGCAAACCGTGATTTTTAAGAAACTACTCGATGTAGGCAAATTTACTGTTGGTGTTGCCATGCATGAGGTACTGTCCTGTGCACAATAAGTTGGTCCTTAGGATTTTACTGACAAATTATCACAAATAGGATTCTCCTGCTGTACTGGAACAGTAGATGAAACATGAATTCCCATTCACTGGCTCTACAGGCTCCCGTGTTCACGAATAAGAAAGGGAGACACTGTAGGGGTGATTTCAAAAAGTGTGAGACACTGGCATTTTTAACAAGCTCTCATTGGTTTCACTGGGAGATTAACACCTGATTGAGTGTTAGTGGCATAAAGATTAATGGCTCCCTCATTTCATACTCGACAACCCTACCTACCGTGTTTCCCCGAAAATAAGACACTGTCTTATATTTATTTTTCCTCAAGAAGACACACTATGGCTTATTTTCAGGGGATGTCTTATTTTTATTAAGTATAGTACAACAATCTACATTTATTCAAATACAATTAAGTCGTCGTCTTCTGGAACATCGTCATAACTCTCCAAACACGGAATTCCATCCTGAATTTCTTGCGACTCCATTTCCTTTAGAATCATTGGCCCCAATCTCTCATGTTGAGCAATAGAGCTCTCATTAAATGAGCAGCTCTTATCCATGTAACCTGCTCGGAGTGCATTGGCAACAACACTGTCAGTGATTTTATCCCATGAATTCTTCACCCAAATCACGACCTCTTGCAGGCTAGGTTTCACAAAGTTTCCACGCTGATTTCTTGTCATTCTATTTTCAATGTAGTCGTTAATTTCCATACGCAAATGGTCTCTGAATGGCTTGTTTATTGCAATATCAAGAGTCTGCAGATAGGCAGTCATTCCTGCAGGAATCATTATTTGATCTATTCTTCTCTCTGCAAGGAAGTTCTTCATTTCTTTAGCACGGTGAGTGCTGGCTGAATCCCAGACTAGCAGACCTCTTTGGCCACCTCGCAAAACAAGTGGCAGCATTAAATCAATCCACTTCCTTATAACTGCTTGTGTGCACCAGGCTTTTTTGGTTTCAAGAACATAAATGCCGGAAACATGTTCAGTCTTATCTTTCTTGCCCTTAGTGATGATAAGAGGGGTGGCTTTCGTTCCATCCAGACGAATTGCCAAAATACAGGTAACACGTGAACTTTCGTGACCAGTGGAGGGAACGTAGATTGAGGAGGCACCCCTCTGTTCAATTGTCGTTTGGGATCCTTGACCCATAAACACTGCAGTTTCATCCATAGCAATCATGTTGCAAGGTTGATATTTAGAAAAGTTGATGCCATCAACAAAGGACTTGAATGCAAGTGCTCGCTTAATAACTTCAGCATCTTCCAAGTTAAACAGTGTTGTTGATTTTCTGAGAGACAGTTCATATCGCTGAAGGAAGCCATCCAGCCAGTGTTGTGATGCTTTGAATTCTGGGGATATTTCTAATTGTGGTGCCATTGCAAGGGCAAATGCTTGAATATCAGCCCTGCGCACAACCAAAGCCTTTGCTCTCCTGTCAGCAGTCCATTCACTGATCATGTCTTCCAGCTCAGGAACTAAAGGTTGCCGACCCGAACCACACTTGCGCTTCTTAGCATTTCCTCTGTCCACCTGTAGACTGAGGTTATCGTATTCTGCCTGCCATTTTTGGACCATTCGGATACCCAACTTCTTCTCTTTGCAGAAAGCCGTAAGATTCTTGCCCTGGGAGTCCTCCACAATTTCTTTCTTGTACTCAACAGAATAACTCTTTCTTTTTGTGCTCATCTTGTCTGGGGGTACAGATACTCAGGCCAGCAAAGCTGATGTGTAAGGGCTAGCTTATTTATCAGGGATCCAGTGAGAACTGGGTCCAATCTGCACAGTGGAGCTGTGATGATCTCTCTGGGCTCAGTAGCAGACTGCTTGCTGAAGCTTTTCCCCTATCCCCTGG
>NW_017728915.1:10887293-10928107 GCF_001723895.1 Crocodylus porosus
GAAGGGCTGCCCGTCTTATTTACCGCTTCGCGCCGGTACGCTTAGCCACGCCTATCACTGTCTTATTTTCGGGGTATGGCTTATATTGCGCAAATACGTAGAAATCCTGCTACGGCTTATTTTATGGGTATGTCTTATTTTCGGGGAAACACGGTACTGGCTGCACTAGTGACATGTGAAACCTTGCACCTTGATTCCAAAAAGGATCTTGTTATCTATTGTGTGAGGAACTGTAAACTACAGCTCATTGTGAAGTGGTATGTGCTTAGTAGTAGGTTGGAGGCAACTGCTAAGGATTTTAAGGCATAACTGCTAAGGATTTTAATTGCCTATAGTGTCCTGCTCAACACCTTACTTTCTGGGGTGATGGTTTCAGGTGGTAGAGGCAGAGGGGATAGCAAAACAATTTGAGCAAACAGAAACCTGACTGATCGGAATGGTGTTCCCAGTGGTTGTCCTCATTCGTAAGTCTTTGCATGCTTCCTTTGAGAAACGTGTATTAACATGCCTATGTGCTGCTGGGGCTTTGTGGTGGGGCCATTAACCTAGCTTGGCCTTCAGCCTAGTTTAAAGTTTTGTACACACAAAGACTGGTCACATTCTTTTTATTGTAGAGTTGAGTGTGCCAAGCAGGTTCCCTTACTGCATTTTTTTTTTTTTCTCAACACATTGTGTGCCTTGGCTTATTTACCTGCTTGGGCAGAGGGGCCCCACACACTCTGTTTGCTGGAAGGGTCTGTATCTTTTCTACTTCACTTTAGAGACATCACTTGTATATATTGATCCTTCTCTGTCTTGTGACATTTGTTTCTGTCAATCAGGTGGGACCTTAGGTCAGTAGTTTTCAACTAAGAGGTCTGCAAAAGATAACTATGATCAGTCAAAACTATATGAATACTGACACAATTCAAAGAGGTCTGCACCTCCATTTGAAATTTTTTAGGGGTCTGAAAACCACTGCCTTGGGTTATCAGCAGCATAAATGTTTTGGTCTATTTGTTCCATTTATACTGGACTACTATCTTGGAATCCCATTCATCAACTGATGAACTTAACTATTTGCTACATGAAAACAGATTTTGAACTATCAAAAAATCTTTCATTTGAAAACATGTACAAAACTAAGCAGTACAGGCTGCAAAGGGCTTAAAAGCATATATTTAAACAAATTCACAGCAAGGGGGAATCTCATGTGAGTGGACGAAGAGCAAGGTCACTACATATAAGTTTAATAAAATTAATTATCAAAAATTTGGTGGGCCAGTTCACTCTTTCAGTTTTTGTGCCACACTGAAGCTTAGAGTTGCAGAGAGGAACCTCTCTTCCTCGTACATGGCTAGGGTCCTGGAGGTTGGAGTGGAAGAGCATCAGGCTCCCAGAAGCCTGGGAGTAGTGTAGCTCCATGTCATGACAAATCAGTGAAGTAACTTTTTTGCAAAAAAGCTAAAGAAAACTGTTAGATGTGCCTTAATGTCGTTCACCAGAATCATACCTAGTAAGGTCATGAAACAATGGAAAGGTAAGAGTATTAGGAACAAGCCAATCCTCCCTCAATCTTAGACCTGGCCTGTTGTTTTTAGAAGCCTTACTTATGGCTTGATCCAAAGTCATCTGAAATCACTATGGAATGTTTGGACTTTGGATCAGGCTTTGTAAGATTTTTCTGAAAAAGACCAGATTTTAGTAGTAGCATAACACTTAAAGATCTTGGATGGACTGGGTGCTTCCACAGATATTTGAGATTGTCCTTTATGTTAGCCTTAATGGCTGCATCCACACAAGCAAGCAACAGCACAAATAGCAGTGGCACAAATTTGAGCCACTACTTCATGCCACAGGGCACACCCGTACCCATATACTTTGCAGTGGGACACGTCCCGCTGCTTCAAGTGCTGCAAGGGTGTCTGGGGCACAGGGGGCCTAAGTGCAAGTCTAGACAGCAGGCAGGTTCCTATGCTGAGGCTCCCTGTGCCCCAGCCAGCTGGGGAGTAGCACATGCCTTAAGACAGGGGCTCCACTGTGGAGCCCCCGTGCTGAGACAGATGGAGACAGGAAAGCAGCCAACTTGGGGCTGCTTGCTCCACCCATCCAGAGGCACACTGTGCTCCGACCAGCCACATAGCACATAGTGCCTCAGTTCATCTCTGTGTCTCTCTCTTTGTTCTGGCACATGCCACTTTGGTATGCTTTATGCTGCGGCTTTTTTTTTTTTTTTTTGCTACCAGGAAATCCCCATGGCAAATTTTGCCCCAGTGCTGTAACTTAGCAGCATAGTGCATGGTTTAACATGCAACACGTATGATTTGTGGCACCGCAAAGAGGTTTGGGGTTCCACAAACCAGTTGTGCCTGCACATCTGGATTTGGTCAAGGAAATTTGCATAACGCCTGCCAGCCTTGCAGTATTAGCTGCACTTCTGGGGATTTCTCCCCAAATGCTATGCTTTATTTATACTGGAGCAGAACTTCATTCTTCCAGTTTTTTTTACTCTTATATGAACCATTTATTCACAGGATATAATCTATAGCATGTCCAAGTGAGTCCTAATGGCTATAATCCTTTCTCTGGGATCTGTAACTAGTAGTATGCACTAGTCAGGAAACCTTCTGAAAACAAATGTACTTCTTTATTTTGATGTAAGAATATAGAAAAAATGGGCTTGAAGCAACAATCTGCATTCATGTCCATCTCACCTGAAGACAGCCTCGGCAGAGACATCTCATTCCCCTAAATAATGCCATTCACATTTTTTTTAGATCCCTAGGATAGGCAGGCCACTTCCTGCCCTAGTATTGTCTCAACTACCTGCTAGGGTTGGGGAAGAAGTATTCTTTGTAAGCTATTCTTTTTCATTCCTAGTTGTTTTTCCTTACTTCTTCCAATTAAACTAAAACAGTATGTTCATATAGTAAATATCCCAATCACCAGTTCAACATGCAGTATTCATAAAAGTATTACAGGGCAGGTGTATTTCTGTTACAATACTATTACAGAAATCTAGTCCTCAGCCCCCCTGCAGACATGTAATATGCTCTTTGAACTTCATACTGAAAAAGATCAGTGTATTATATATTTTAAACTTAAATAGAAATTAGCAGCACTATTCTGTCTGAAAGTGATTCATTTTGAGTGTTTCCCTGGAAATCAGTTAAGTCTCTATTTAATTTGCCGTATTGTAGTCAGGGTTTCCATCTTACGGCATTCCACAAACTCAGTATAGAAGAATTATAAAGAATTCAATTAGGCAGGTAACCTCTGAAGATTTACTAATGTCTGTGTAGAATAGAAATCTGCTCTTCAAACTTTTCTCTTTTTGACATGCTCATTAATTGTGTGAACTAAATAATGGTTAAGTAATGTGCAAAATCGATCCCCAGTGGAGTTACTCCCTCGGGTTTAGTCATTTATCTATAGGAAGTGCACTATTTATTATTAGGCAGAGATTTTATATTTTTTAAAAAAAGTAAAGTTGGATGTTATTTTTTACCAAAGGGTCTTGATATGTGAAATTGGTATGTAAAGAGGCATTTGGGACCAATTTGTGGCGGCAGATAAAGATTATATTGTTTCTGATTCCAAAGATGGTAAGTAATGCCAGCCCTGAAGATCCTGTTCTGGGTTTTTTATTCTTGTAATGAGATTTAAAAATGTATATCTTGATGAAGTTTTTTCTATAGACAGAGAGCAAATGTGCCTTCAGTCTGTATAAAGGGAAAGAAGTTCAAGAGAGCTGGCTGTATTTTAAAGCCTTACTGAAGACATAGTAACAAACCATCCCAATGTGTAGGAAGAATAGCAAATGTGGCAAGCTTGGCTTAGCAGAGAATTCTTCGATGAGTTTAAACACAAAAGGAAGCTTACAAGAAGTGGAAGTTTGGACAAACACATAGGGAGGAGTATAAAAATATTGCTCAGGCATGCAGGGATGAAATCAGGAAGGCCAAATCGCAACTGGAGTTGCAGCTAGCAAGGGATGTGAAGGGTGACAAGAAGAGTTTCTACAAGTGTGTCATCAACAAGGGGAAGGTCAGGAAAAGTATGGGCCCTTTACTGAATGGGGGAGGCAACCTAGCCACAAATGATGTGGAAATGGCTAAAGTACCTCAGTTTTCACAGGCAAGATCAGCTCCCAGGCTATTGAATCTGGCAACTCAGTCTGGGGAGAAAGTGGGGAGCCAACAGTGGTGAAAAAACAGGTTGGAGACTATTTAGAATAGCTGGATGTGTATAAGTCTGTGGGGCCAGATGCAGTGTGACTGCAGAGCCCCTGGGTGTTATCTTTGAAAACTCGAGGCAACTGGGAAAGGTCCCAAAAGATTGACAAAGGAAGGTTTATGTTAGATCTTGGAAAAACTTTCTCACTAGGAGAGTGGTGAAACACTGGAACAGGTTACTAGATGACTTCTTAGGGGCACTTCCAACCCTAATTTTCTATGATTCTATGACATACATTTTAGATAGAAGGAACTGACAAAGAATTAAAAAAACAAAAAATGGAGCCTCCATGGGCAAGTCCCCACATGCAGGGGTGTGCAGTTTGTGGTGCCACAAATCATGTTGTTGAACCACAAACTGCACATGGGGAACATGCAAATTTTTTCCTGGTAATCCTGTTAGCAAAAAAACCCAAACAAACTCTGGGGGGAAAAAAGCATCACGGAGCACACAGCAGTAGTGTGCAGTAGAACAAATGCAGGGCTGGCCATCCAAGCAATGCTCTGGCTGCTGGCCAGGCTCTGTACTGCCAGATCTGCACCCCTGTTGTACAAGGACACCAGGTAAAACTGGTGGAGCCACCACAGGTGCTGGCTGCAGCCTCCTCCTCCCTTACCCCTATACGGGGACAATTTGCTGTGTGCTGAAGTGCACATGCAGGGCTGAGTGATAGAGCACAAGACAGCAGCACAAATTTCTACAAGTGTGTGCCCCTTTGTTTGGGGACCCACCCCAAGAAAGAGCATAGCATGTGCAACTCCCTCAGTAACAGCAGTCACCAACAATTTAGTTTATATTGGAAGAATCTTTTTTACACTTCGTGCTGCAGATATAGGAAATGGCCTTATAGACAAATCATCTAAGTTCTGTAATTTCTGATTCTACAGCATATCCACTGAATACCACATCGGGGCAACTTTAATCCATAGAACATTTTTCAGTTGTTCACTATAGCATTTATGTCCCACCAACTAATGGAAGTTACTTTGTGGTTCATCTTTTCCTTCTCTGATTTGAACTGCTGAAAAGAAGTTAGCTGAAGATTCTAAATGCATTGTGGAAGAACCTATGCCAGACTCTTAGCATCACTTAATTATTGACTTACTGAGTGGTTTGGGAATCTACAGTAATTTGCTGGGTTTCCTATGATAGTTTTATTACCTCTAAGTTCAGTGTTCAAATGCACAACAAGCTTCAATTGGTATGATCTATCTCTGTGAGTATAAATATGGAGTGGATACATGGCATATAGTCCTACAATGGTGCAAGTCATCCCACTTTGGAGTAAAATTACTTTTTGCAACGTGAAGAATAACTAGGGACCTGTGAACCTAGGTCATGTGTTTACAGCTCTAGTTGCTTTAATTTTAGTATTGTTGTTGGCTCAAAGAAAACAGGCTATTACCTGCTCCTTGCCACCTAGTGGCAAAAACCTGTAATAGTGTCTAAAGCAGCAGCTTTGTTTGGAAGGCTAGTTGTCTGTGTGCACCATTGTACTTTATATCAGTGTAGTGTGTAGTATATTAATGTTTCATGGCTGCACACCTTCAGGGAAAGGGTGTATTTCATGGTAAGATATTAGGTTAAATACAGATTGGTGATTTCTGAAAACCAGTGAAGCAAAAGTAAAGGTATATTTTTGTAAAGTGTAAGGTGATTAAAATCCGAATTAGATGTATGTTTAATTTTTTTCCAAACAGAATGTCAAGGGCAGTGGGCAACTTAAGAAAATTCATTACACATTTTAGCCTGCTTTTAAATAGTTTGGCAAACCACCCTCTGGCCAGATCATTTCCCAACTGAACTAAGTGTAGTAGTGGTCTTTCCATAATATAACAAAGGAAGATCCATGGAGAAGACTCAGCACATCCAGAAATCCCTAAGGAATTCATGGCTAGGTCTTGCAAGCTATTCATTGTTCAGTTTTCAGTGGTTTCCTCAAGCGAACATTTCAGGTTTGTCTCATTGGAGCGTAAAGCCTGTAATTTCACTTGGAAGGCAAATTTATAGAATTTGCCAGACTGCAACTTCCTCACTTCTTTTCTGCTCCAACTGCTGTTTTCCAAGGCCCATTGGAGTAAATGGAGGGAAAAAAAGCCTTTCCTGCCTATACTTGAGTTGGACTTCCAGTCCAGGGGCTTGATCCAAATTTGTTTTATTTTCTTCCATGCTGGGTCCTTGCAGATCATGGTAATTGGGGGATATTCATGAGTTGAGATGCTTTCTGAGAATTTGCACTCAATTTTATAACATATCCATCCCATGTATATGAATCTTATCTGATTGCTGCCAGGAAATAGAAATGTTTTTTTACAAAGCTCAGTTCTATAAGACTTTGGGAGCTTTCAAGCCTTGTCACTCATGTTGCTTTGTCATTATTATTTGTATTGGTGTAGAACCTAGAGAATTTTATTATGCCACAGGGGCGCATCCCCACAAACGTGCACATGCAGTTCCTGGGGAACAAATAGCAGTGGTATATATTTGTGCCACTGCTATTTGTGCATGCAGGGGCACACACAGGGATGCTTTGGCATATGGCAAATTGCCCCTGGTAGGGTAGGGGAGTCTGGGGCTAGCACCTGGCCTGGCCCAAGCAGCCTTACCTGGGTTAGGAGCAGCATGATCTGGACATTTGGAGCCTGGCTGACAGCTAGAGCATGGCTTTAGTTGGCCAGGCTTCTCTTCTGATGGTGCACGCTACTGCTGTGGGCACCATATTGGTTTGTTTGTTTTTGTTTTGTTTTGGTTTTTTTTGCAGCAAATTTTTTTTGACAGTGAGATCTCTCAGCATCAAAAACCTGCTATGCTTCCAATTAGCAGTACTGTGAATGCGTGCACGTGTACTCTGTGTGGTTTGTGGTGCTGCAAATGGGTTTGTGGCACCATAAACCACATGTGCATGCTCATGGGGAAGTGCCCCAGGAATCCATTGTGCCAGGTGCTGTACAAGCACAGAACAAAACACAGTCCCTGCCTCAGAGTTTACATTCTCTGTATAAAAAATGGACAACAAATAGATATCAACAGTTGTAGGGAAGACAAGGAGAAAATGTCAGTCAGCACTGTAAATGCTCCTCTCAGTACAACAGCAGTCTGACCACTGTAGAGGTGTTTTATAAGGTACTGTACTAAAGGGGAGTGTTGAAGGAGATTAAAGAAATGGCTTTTATACGCGTTTTTGAGGAGATCTTCCTATGTGTGGGGGCAACATGGGGGAAAGCACTAAGGTGCCTGTTTGAAAATGTAACACATAGGCATTAAGGGCTAGAATCATGGGCCAGGCAGAAGCAGGAGTTAACATTTCATACCAAATGAGAGGAAAGGGTGGGAGGGACGGATTGGCTCTGGAGGGGCTTGAAAAGAAGGACAAGTAACCTTCTTTGACATGATAGAATTGAAGGAGACGAGGGACAGGTGCAAAGAGACAGGTGAAGTCTGAGCTGCAGCTTGGAAAACTATCTTTTTAGCAGAATTCTGGATGCATTTGAGGAACCAAATTCACATGTGTCATGGTTAGAAAATAAAACTTTCAGTAGGAGAAATGAGAGGATGGGAGCTTGGAATCCTAATAGAATGAAGGAAAACTTCTTATTAGTTGTTTTTGCTTTAGTAACAGTAGTTAATCTCTCTGCATCATCTTCTCCATGAAGAAGCCCTAGAGATCTTTGGCAAATGAGAGAGAGTGAAAGCATACATTTTACAGATACAGGGTCACATTCTACTTTAAGTTACTGCAGTGTAAATCCAGAGTGATTGCATTTGAGCTTGTTACACCAGTGCTAAAAAACAGAGCTTCGGATGCATCTACATGTGCAATTAACACAATGCAACAAACTCTGGAACTGTTTGAGCTGGAGTACACTGCTCCAGGGCACAGCATCTACATGTGTGCACAGGAAACCAGCAATTTGCACTCGGCAGTCACCATCTACTAGGCCTGTGCAAAGCGGCTAGTAGAATCAGCGTCCCAAGTCAATTCAGCCAAATCTGATTCAGAGATTCAGCTGCTTCCAAATCATGCAGGCCCCATCCCCTGCCCACTCTCTCAGCCTGGCCTGGCTGCAGCTCGCAGCTCTTTGAAAAAAAGCCCCTACTCTATGAGTTGCTGCTAGGCAGGGGGGTAATCCCTGCTGCCCCCCACTACCCTACACTGCATGGGGGACCTCTGCCATGAGCCCCCAGAATCCCCGATGGCCACTGCAGCAGCTGGTGAGTTGGTGGGTTTTTTTAAGGGCCAGGAGTTGGACTGGGCAGGGCAGCCATGGGGGGGGGGACACTGGGATAGGGGGCAGGGGACTTATGGCAGATCTTGCCATGTAGTGGGGGGCAGCAGGGATTGCCCCCCTGCTGGGCAGGAGCCAGTGAGTGTGGGGACTTTTTTTAAGAACCGGGAGGCGGGGCAGAAGGGACAGCCATGGGGAGGGCTGGGGGAGCAGGTGGAAGATGGGCCCTCCTCCTCCTCCAGCCTCCCCTCTCCCGCCCCCTACTTACCAGCATGGAGTCTGGGTCTAGCTCCCTGCTGCAGTTAGTTGGGGACAGCCTGACTCGCCAAAGCTCTCCAAATCTTTTCTGAATTGATTCAGAGAGCTTCAAATCTATTTGGACCTTTTAATTGGTCCCCTGATTCTATTCGGATTTGGAGATTTGGCCGCCAAATCTCCTCCAAATCAAATCAGCACTCAAAGCTTCACACAGCTATACTGTCTACACGTGCACTTGATCACAACTTAATCACTCTGCTGTAAGTTCCTGACAGTATTATCCTCTGGTGGAGTTCTTATTTTACTGTGCCCTAACACTGAAGCATATGTAGACTGATTAGCTCCGCAGTAAAGCGTCACAGGCTGCTCTGCAGTAAAGTGCACATGTAGATGTACCTTGTGTGATTTCATCAGAACTGCTGGGCAGTCAGAACATTAATACAGTTTCACTTTCAGTTAATGGATTCCACAAAGTTACTAAAGATGTTTTGCATATGTGTATGTAGCAGGTAGAATGACATAGCAGTTGTTAGCATCAAAAGGCATTGCATACACTCATAGATGGGAGTGGACCCCACCAAGTTATTTATACTCCATCATGCAACCATTTTAAGAAAGCTTGTAGAAAATTAGTTTTTCATAGAAGGAAACCACACAGGCTAAATTGTGCCTTAAAGTACATTAGGCATGCTTAGGGGTGGTGAGCAGCGTAGCAAAGAGTGGAGTTGGCTTGAGGCATTTTGACTATGAGTGCAGATAGAGGGCAAATGCCTCTGGGTGGCTGGGGGCAGCATAATCCTGTGCTTACTATGTCTTCCATACAAAAAAGGAAGCATGCATGTTTTCCACACCTGTTTTTACAGGCCAGTGCTAGCCATCTCCTTAGATGGACAGATCTCCTTGAGATGTTGGCTTTCCTGGTTAGTCTCTTTCCTGTAAGTGTTCTTTTTTGTCCCTATTTGGGCAAAAGAGGGCAGAAGAAAAGATTCTCTGGGCTGTCTCCAGACTTACTGCCACCAGTGGAGTAGGAACCAACAGTTTGACCCCAAGCATGTAAGACAATCTGTGTTTTAAGAAAGAAGAGAGAGTTACATTTCAGCGTTCTTCTGACAATTACAGTAATCAAGTGAAATTATGCATAAACCAGAAAAAAGTATCAATTTATGTTTGAAGGAAAGTTTTTTTTTATTAAAAAATAGTTTTGTTTAGTACTTTATGCCTTGGATATAACCACTTTAGCCATCCATAAACCAGACTGTGGTTTGGTTTTCCTTTATTATTACTTGGCAAAACTATCTAAGAAGAATGTCAGAATTGGAGGCCATTCCAAAAGAAGTGATCCCAGTCCTGACTCAGTAATTCTGTATGCAAGAATATATATCCCCTGTGTGTTTGTTGTCTCAGTTATTTGAGAGGTAAAATGTCCGTTTTAATTTTGTGAAGCCCTTTAAAAATGGAGGGAAACCTTTTATATTTTAGATTTTGAAGGCCTGTTTTGTTTAAAACTAAAAGAATGGATATTTATTTGAATATGTAAACCTTTCAGTAGGGTCTAAGATTTAACATCCAGCTTCTGATGGGGAGAATAACCCCAAACATCCTACCCAGTCACTGTCACCAAAAGGAACTTTACAGGGTTGTTTTCCAGTAGAAGCACAGGCAATTGAGTATATCTACTCCTTTTCAGGTTTGCTACCTGTCTGGATCTTCCACTATGTGCCTGGGTCTTATCTTGATCTGACTAGACGTGAGCTGACTTCTATTCTTGAGCACGGGGAGGTATTAAGCCATCTGGTGCGGCCCACTGAATGGAGGTTTCAAAATGTCAATATTGTAAAGCCTTTTAATTCTAGGCTGTATTAGTAGGAGTGTTGCCAGCAGATTGAGGGAAGTCATTATTCCCCTCTGTTCAGCACTGGTGAGGCCACATCTGGAGTACTGTGTTCAGTTTTGTACTCTTTGTCGCCCCCCCCCCCCCCAAAGGATTTGGGCAAACTGAAGAGAATCTAGTGGAGGGCAACAAAAATGGTTAGGGGACTGGTGAACATGACTTAATAAGAAGAGACTGGGGGAGCTGGGCTTATTTAGTCTGGAGAAGAGAAGACTGGAGTGTGTGTGTGTGGGGAGGGGGGGGTAGATGGTAGGGGTTAATAAAAGCCTTAAACTACATGAAGGGTAGTTACAAAAAGGATTGAGCTATGCTGTTCCCAGCTGTGGCAGATAACAGAACAAGGAGCAATGGTCTCAAGTTGCAGCAAGGGAAGTTTAGGTTAGATAGTAGGAAAAACTTTCTCATGAGGAAGGGAACTGGAATGGGTTACCCAGAGAGGTTGTAGAATCTCCATCCTTGGAGGTTTTTAAAGCCCTAGCTAGACAAAGCTTTGAATGGGATGATGTAGTTGGGGATGGTTCTGCTTTGAGGAGGGGTGTGGACTAAATGACCTCCTGAGGTCCTTTCCAACCCTGATTTTCTATTATTTTCTATTAATAGAAAAACTTAAAAAGGCAATTCAAATATCAAGAACAAAAACAACAACAAACAAACCTGGGAAAACACTATCTTGGCCTAGCTTTGTTTGCTGAATGCCTGCCCAAAAAGAAAGCCCTTGCACCACCTCTGAAAGATGTCCAGGCTTAGGCCTCAAGAGAGAAGGAGTTCCAGAGCTGAGGAGGAACTGTTGAGAAGAACCTCCCATACATTTTTGGCAATCAGAGTTGGTGTGCTGATTGTACCTGGAGGATACTGATCTCAAGGATTACAATGGAGCACAATGAAAAAGGTGGTCCCTTACATATGTACAACCCAGGCCATTTAGAACCACGCAAGTCAAAGCCAGTGCCTTGAGAATTGTGCCCAGAAAGCTACTGGGTGCCAGTGCAAGTGCTGGACTACTGTCAGGAGGTAGACAACTGTGTTCTGCATCAGCTACAGCTTCTGGATGGTTTTCAAGGGCAGCCTGGCATAGAGTGCATTGCAGTAGTCTAGAGCTGGGGTTATGAAGGCATGGATGATAGTGGCTACATCTGAATCTGAAAGAAGGATATTTAACAATAGTCTTTGAATTAACAAATGAAATATTGACTGAATGACCCCTAAACTTTGGCTTGTTTGTATAGATCTGAAATATGTATTTTTTGTATATGAAAGTAACAATACTATTTTGTGGATGTTATTTCAGAGGCTTCTATTTATAATTTGTACCTTATTGCCCAGTGATGCAATTTTGCTCAGTTTATACTCCTTCCATTAAAATTAAGGTAAAGGAAAGAATCTGTACAACCTTGTTTATTTCTGCAGCAGAGTATGAAAGAAATGAGCATAGACCTAACTTTTAACCTTGTGTGGAAAATATTAAGAGATCTCAGTTCCTTCCTGGCTATGCTGTGAATGATCCTGAACAAATTGCTTAGCCTTGCTGTGCCCCAGTTTGTAAAATAAGAATCGCACAAGAATATCTGAAGCATCAATACTAAAATGCCATGAGATCTCTAAAGAGAGGTGGTGTAATAAGAGAAAATCAATATTATGATAGCTAGTTTTAAAGTGTGATCTATAGTCAAGTTATGCATTGTATGTAATTTATACAGAGGATGTAGCATTTTTTCTTGTCTATGAATCATTTTGATTTCTACAGTTGTATTCACGAGCATGTAAGTATTTGCTGTATAATTAGAGAACAAATTTGAGCCTTTGAGTTATTAATGAACGTCAGCAAATATCATTCTCTGGGCATTTCGCTTTAACCATTTGTTGGTTGGTCAAATAAAGCATGATGTTCTCTCTGCTCCCTGATTAAAGCCTTTAAAATTAGAGACTCATCATTATTAAATAAAAACACAGGTCCATTCAGTCATCTGAATACACATGAACAATTAATACTATAGTCCTTACTTTATGTCTTATGAAACAACTTCTTGCAAAATGATTGATTACTTGTATTATTTGACTCGCTCTGGTCCACTTCAGACACTTTCTACAACAGAAGGAATCTGGAAAATGTGTTTGTTTGTTTATACAACAGTTTGCCAAAAAAAAAAAAAAAAAAGAAGCTACAATTATCCAACATTTCATATTATACTAAAGAATCAGCAAAGCAAAAGCCTAGTTATTTTATATATAGTGATCATACATGCTGGTTGGCTGGGACAGTCTCGGATTTCATAGGCTGTTCCAGTGTCCTGGCTGGCTAGTGACAATTCAAAGAAAAGTTCCAGGTTAGTGCCACACAGCCCAGCGTGCTTCTCCTGAGTGGGTGGCTCACATGTATTGCATCACCTGTTTGCAGCCCAGTGAAGTTGGGACCAGGGAGTGGTTGTCATAGCAGGGCTTTCCCAGAGCAGGTGGCTTGAACCCCTGCCCTGAGGGGTTCCATCCTTCCCTCCTGCTCACCTAGCTGCCAGGGATCTGTATTTGGGGGAAGGGGAGGAGTGGCTCTGCCCTGGCCTCACCTGGCTCCATCCCACATAAGCCTACCTGCCAGGGGCTGGAGCCCAGAGGTGAACTCAGCACTTTGCCTGCTGCCACCAGGTATGTGTGTGCATGCATTGGTGGTGCAGGGGTGGAGACAATCTAGAGAAGGAGAGAGTGGGAAGGTGGGCTGAGAGAGAGAAGAGTGAACTGAGGGTCACAGCAGCAGCAATGGGGGAGGAGTCTGGGGAGTTAAAGTGGCAAGGCAGAATGATGGGGAAAGAGAGGCAGGGGAGAAGGAGTGAGTGGGGGGGTGCAAGAAGAGGGTGTGGGAAAGGGAGGCAAAGGGAGAGGAAGCTGGTGGGGAGTGGAAGGGGGAGTGTAAAGAGGGGGTCTGATGGAGGCAAGAGGAGGCTGCCCAGGTACAGCCTCTCTGACATGATGCCAAGCAACTGCACAAAGCTCAGCAAATGCACATGTCTACACAGCAGCTTGGACACAGAGACACTGAGACAGACATACACATGCTGCACTCACACTTGCCATGGAACAGGTCAGCTTTCTACTTGCTGTGCAGCAGCCTCCAGCTCAGCCCTCTTCCTCCTCCAGCAGAGCCCCAGCCACCCACTGTCCTAGCCCTCCCTCACTCAATTTTCCTATAGGCAATCCCAGCCACCCCTTCCTTCCCACCCTGCTGCTGGCTGGTGGGGAGATGGAGTGGCATGGTGCATAGGGGAGGGAAGAGGCAGTGTCTCAGTTTTCCTTAGAAATAATATGGTCACCAGTTTAAAGCAAGTAGCACCCTGGCCTGCTCACTTGTCACTGCAGGTTCTCTACTTCCTTTGTGACTACTGCCGCTTTATTTCCTGTAGAATATCACAACTATTTTTGCAGACTCCAACCTATAGATGACAATGGTGGATTTATCCTAGCCTTATTTCACAATTGTTTTTGAGAATTTTAGTATAATTTAGTAAAGCAGGTCTTGTTCACAAAAAATATAATAGTGCTATGTTTCTAGAGAATTTCTGTTGCCATTCAAGATTAAGCGTAGAAAGTTTGAGATATTTTGTTAGCTTTTTTAACGTTCAGGGTATTTAGTTTTCATTTGTATATTTAACATGTGTGATTTTTCCCCACCCCCAGGAAATTGGTATGTGTAAGCTCATAGTCTCCCTCTCCCTCTCCCTTCCAAAAATACTCCATGCATGCCCCATTTCTGAATAGCATCTTCTATCTATTTGTATACACTTTGTTTAAGTACTGCTTCTATTGTTTCCTTGGGTTTGTATGGTCCTTCAAAACCCTTTTCAAACACTCAGTCTAATAAAAGCACATTTGCAGTACTTGTTAAGCCATGTATAGATGAAACCAACCTCTGTACAAGGATAGGACTAGATGAAGTTTGAAATCCTTTCCAGCCCTCTATCTCTGTGTTTCTGACAGTAATTCTCAACCAAGATTGTTGAGGTACCCCAAAACTTTTGAGGGGTGCAACAGGAAATGTGAGGAGATAAGCAGATAAGGGCAGGCTCGGGTTCTTCCTGCTTCACCATTCTCCTGTCCCCACTGTATGGCCCTTGTGCAGGGAGGTAAGCACTGTAATAAATTAGCTTTTGAAATGAAGTGTCACTCAACTCACATATGTTATAGAAGGGTGCCTGGCATCTAAAAAAGTTGAGAACCATTGGTCTATATGTTAAAGATATCTTTATATGCTAAATTCATATCTCATATTAATTTCTCCTGTGGATCTTAGGTATTGATAATGACCCATATTACTTTAATAGCAGAAGTTTCACATTCTTTACTGTATTTATTCTATCCCCTTCATCCAATACTATGCTCAATATATACCTGCAGGTGAAGCACAGAGTGGTTAAGTGACTTGCCCGAGATATCAAGGAAGGCATGTGTCACAGCAGGTTCTGGAACCCTATTCTTCCTCTTTTCAGGACAGGAGACTAATATGTTTTAGACTAAAAGGTTTCTGGGGCTGAGGCTCTTACTGTGTGTTGGGGGAACACTTTGCATGGGGGGGGAGGGAGTCCTGATCTAATAGGAGATACTCGCATTCTGTAAATCCTCTTATCCCAAGACAAGTAATGCACACATCTAGTCTAGGCTGATCTTGGCATTATTTAATAGGCAATACATAGACTTACAGGACAGTTCTCTCTAGGGCCCATCTAGGTCTCCCTGTACCTACAGGCTAGGGACAGAAATTATACATAAACCAGTAAAGTGATTAGAAACCAGTTCAAATTTGTAAAACAACAGGAGTTTGGTACACACAAACTCTTTCAAAATGGTGAAAATCAATTTAAGATAAACCTGGATGGATCGTGTTATCAGACTTAACTGTTTTAAGTTATATTGATTTATTGAACTTCTGTCCTGGATGCCTTCCAGTTTCAGGTTAACTCACGGTCCCCCAGCATTCCAGGATGCTTTCCATCTCTCCTGCAACTTGCCCTCCTCACAGAGTGGGCAGACTAGCCTTGGCCTTTCTGTTGCAGCTGAGCAGAGAGGCATGCTGTAGTGCACCTGGCTTCTGGCCTTGGCTACTGCAGGCATGTGGCTTCATTTTCAGAATCAAAAGTGAATGTCTGTTTACTTGTTCATCAGTTCAGTCTACACAGCTTAAACTAACCTATGAAGATTGAATTTCCATTGGCCATCTTTGCTAAGTACAGGTAGACAAAAAGCCCAAGGCTGAATCAATTAAATTTCAAAAGCCAGAAATTGAAGCATTGTGTTCAGCCTTGAAGTTTTTCATTAGTTTTTAGTGTGGACTGTATTCAGGTGATACTCTTACAAAAGCCAGGATTTGGTATGAATAAGGATTTCAAGATCTGGTCCAGAGCAAATAACACTCCTGCTTATGTATTATGTAGTTCTAGAGGGAAAAAATTATGTCAGCACAAGAATCCCAAGGCAGATCCTGGTAGATAACTCAGTTTTACTTTGATTCTCTGTTCTAGCCTATTTTTAGATTCATAGATATTAGGGGCTGGAAGGGACATTGTGAAGTCAAGTCCAGCTCCCCTGCCTTAAGCAGGAAGTCTGCTGGGGTCAAATGATCCCAGCAAGATATGTATCCAAATGCTTTTTGAATGACGCCAGAGTAAGTGCTTGCACCACCTCTGGGGGAGTCTGTTCCAGACCCCAGACACGGACTGTAAAGAAGCTTTTTCTTATGTCCAGTTTAAATTGGCCTCCCAGAAGTTTGTGGCCATTAGACCTTGTTATCCCTTGGAGAGCCCTGGTGAACAGCTGTTCTCCCAGGTCCTGATGCACCCCCTTTATATACTTACAGGCTGCTACCAAGTCCCCCCTGAGCCTTCTCTTCTCCATGCTGAAGAGTCCCATGTTCCTCAGCCTCTTCTCGCGAGTCTTGTTCTCTTGACCTTTGATCATGCAAGTGGCTCTCCTCTGGACTCTCTTGAGCTTATCCACATCCCTGGTGAAGTGGGGGGCCCAAATGCATCCACGCTACACCACTCACTTTGGAATTACAAAGCACTTCAGATTCTTAGACCCAAACAGGTTACATGTTTCCCTCACTTTATGCTGTACATGGAAAATGGTGCATAACTTGAATTTGCATAAAGGGAATCCACTTTGCAATGTAACAGCTAGGGACACATTCCAAGACCTCAACTGTACTGACCCCCTGCCCCAATTCTACCACTTTTACAAGACAATTTTGGTACTTGCCAGCAGCAGACAGTACACACAAGCACAGGGTGGTGATGAATGTTACCATAATGGGGATGGCAACTACAGAAACATGTGTCACAGGCAATGAGTGAGGCGCACAGATCCACACGGGAGGCTATACTTTGGTGCACGTCACTCCCACAATGCACTACACAAAGCAGCTGAATGAGGGCTTCCACCACATTGATCACATAAGAATGAATTTACCTCACATATAACAAAATTTTGGTGTAAAAAGGTCATTGCAAAAGAGTGAATTCACACACATAGAACCACATAAAGTGAGGGAAACCTATATTAATCTTACATAATATGTTAATATAGCTTCAGGAACAAGAGATCCCATTACAGTGGGACAGTAAAGGACCTTATTTTTTTATGCCTTTGAGGTGGTAGACCTGGGCAAGTTTTCCAGGGATGCCTTGGGATGTTAGTATACTAAGTCAGTAGAGCTTTGTACAGCTCTAATTATCCAAGCCTTCTGTGGGGTAGGGCAGGAGTGCTATTTTGACTTATTTTTGCAATTTTAATGAACAGCAGTGGAAAAAAGATTGCATGATTTGTGTAACATTTATTTTCTTTTATTCTTTGTGATCTGCCTTGTTATAATTTACGAATTGTTTAAGTGCTTTTCTGCTTTGAACTAGCAGGAGATTGACAGCATCTCTTTGTTTTTTTCTAAATGAATTTAAAGAAAATGGTAGGTGCAGTATTCACAGACGTAGAGAATAAAGTCCTTAGTCATGGAATCAGGCTCTGCATTGCTGTCCCTTCACATCTGTGTTGAGAGTCCCAACCAGAATTAAGATTTTTTGTTGTGTTGGCACCCACTGACAACTGAACTGAGAGTACTAGCACATCTCATGGGTATAAAAAGAAGGAATTAACTCAGACAAATTGTCCTGTTTGAAGAAAAGTGTGCTGAACTCTTTAAATACTTGCATAACGCATTCTGCACACACACACACGCCTGCCACCCCAGCCTTACACCAAAGATTGAGAAAGATCTAGATAGTTTAATGGCAAGTCACTTAAATCTTTGTATTTGTATACAGTATAAAAAACTCCACAGAGAGAAATGTATCACTTTCCCCACCACTAATTTTAACCCTAGCAAGTTGCTAGTTTGTTGCCATTGCTCCAATCATTTCATTCACAGTTAAAGAATCCTAGTCAAATGGATTAACACAACTTTGTGAAATAATTTCATTTATTTATTTATTTTGTATAAAATGACTATGGTTTATTCAACAAAGTAAGTGAAAGTGTTATTGAAAGGTGTTTCCAAAAATTTAAGATGTTCCAGGTCTAGAAAATATGTAATGCTTTTGAGCAGCTTTTGAAATTGCTTAGTATGCCAGATATCAAAGGCTTTTCAAGGAAGCCTGGAGGAAATTAATTTTTACACTTATACCTTTGGTTTTTTAAGGATTTGCTACTGAAGCTTTACAGGAGAGCCACCTCTTTTAAAAAAGCTCTTTTACTTTTTTCACCATCCCATACCAACAATGCCTGAATCTGCAGGCAGCTCCTTGACATCACTGCCGGTAATTCAGTGGATAGTAAGGCTCATCACCATTATCTTCACAAGATAAATGAGATTAGTGAGCCTAACCCAAGCTATCCAGAATGCTAGTGTTTGCAGTAGTTAGTCTAGTTGGCAAATGAAAGGAGAAAAAAAAATCATAATGCAGTTCTATAGCAGGGAATGGATTTAAATGGCTAAAATATTACAGAAGTTGCAAAGAAGAAATTAGCTGATTTCAGATGTATCACTGTTCCAAAGGCCAATTAATTTTATATTAATTTGTTAACATTGAATCTGCACAAGAATCACTTCACTGTGACACCAAGATGTACATGTTTTGCTTGATATGTCAGGCTGTGTCTGAGCAGGAGCCACAGGGAAAAAAAACAACAACCTTCGTCAGGTTGAGAAACACCAACTTCCTGGATGGAAGGAATAGTAAAGAATCCAGAGGCTGGCTTGCAATGCAGGCAAGAAAGCCAGTCAGTGAAAATGGAAATGGAGGAGTCAGGGAGTGCAAGACAGGCTGGGGTGGGGGAAGTGGGGTGTAGCAGGTGAAAGCAGAGAGGTACCTGGGGAGTCAGATGTCTGGCAGGTTGCAGTGTGTCAGAATTCCAAAGTCTGTATTGAATCCATGAGTTTCTGTATCCAGGAGGTGGATGAAGTGAAATTCATAGGCCCATCTGTGAAAAGTGGTTTGTAAATTCAAACAAGCATTGGACCTCACTAAAATCATCACCAGAAGCCCACTTCCTACAGCCCAGGTGCTTCCTGCCGGTACTTCCTCAGCCTGATGAAGGGTTTTTCAACCTGAAAGCTTGCTAAAATATATTTCTGTAATTATTCAGTTGGTCTACTAAAAGATACTAGATTGATCCAAAGAACCTTGTCTGCCAGTGCCATGTCCTTAGACCAAACATCCCTAGCACCTGTACCTGGTCCAGTCCTGGGCACATCTAAGCCCCAGGACTGGGGCTGGCAGGGAGAGTTCTCTGGCAGCTGCTGGAGAAGAAGCTCCTGCAGGAGAGGAGAGAGAGGCTCTGTGACAGTTTGGCTGCCTGAGATACTGCTGGTGCTACTGTGCTGCTTACTTGTTGTTATTTAAAGTGGTGGGCCGGACTGAGGCTGTCCGGGCTACCATTTCTGCTGTTATCATCCAAAACAGACAGAAAATGACAAAGTTATAGTTATTTCGGTGATTCCCCATTATATTATATGGCCAAATCTCCAAATCGGCACCAAATTTTCTGAAGCCAGTTCGGCCGAATTGATTTTGGGACAGTGATCCAAATCTCCAAATTGAATCACTGTCCTCTGAATCAGCAGAATCCAAATCCAAATTGAATGCTTCCCTATTCTAAGTATCTCTTCTTTCATAAGAGGCAACTAAAGCACATAGAGTAAAACTGATATGTTCAAATATATCTATATTGTGAGTCACTGGCAGAGCTGGGAAAAGTAGCAAAGTATTTTGATTCTTTAAAGTCCTATGTTCTTGCAATTAGATTGGGCTGCACAAACAGTACATGTAAATCAGCATTCAGATGCATCTCTATTGGGCATCCAGTTCAACGTACTTATTACAGAAATATTAATAGGTATGAGTGAAAGTGTAGTCTCACCATTGTCAGAAAAGTGAAATAGAAATTAATTTTTCCATAACTGTTATTAAAACATTAGTGTTATCCAAATACTTAAATGTAAGGTGTTAGTTTATATTGATGTATGCATAATATGTGTGGAACATTGTTACATACCTAGCTCTTTTATTCTACTAGTTTCATAGACATTAGGGCTGGACGGGACCTCGGAAGATCATTGAGTCCAGCCCCCCATGTATGTGTATATGTCTGAAAAGTTGCAGCTGGCATTTAACAAACTTTATGAAGTAGGAAAGTGTGACTGTGCTTGGGTTTCTCTTTCCTCTCAGTAAAATTGATTTTTTTTTTTTTGTATGTAAAGTATCAGTAATAGGGTTTAGTGCTTAGAGATAATTGTTGTTTTTCAAAATATAATCAATTTGAGCTTGTAGTATTACATAGGTGAATCTGGTACCTGAAAGGGTATAGGAAGTTAACATATTTTCATTATGGTTGTGACACAATTCTTTCTTCGGCATTCCTTGCAGTTGAGGGTAATTGTCTTATCTGTGTGTCCAAAGATGGCTGCTGAGGCCCATCTGCTTTTGGCAGACTACTGCAGCTTGGACATGTGTTTGCATGTGGGATGGGTGGCACTGGATTTTTTGTTTGGTTTGTGACACGGTGTTTCTGCCACTCCTGCTTTTCCATCTCCTGTTGTTGTCATGACGTTTCAAAGTACGCTTCCTCCATTTGAGGTGGTCCTGGGCAATAGTCTCCCATAAGTTGACATAAATGTTGCATTGTTTTAAGTTGATCTTGAGGACATCTCTAAAGAGGTTTCTCTGCCTTCCTCTTGAGTGTACATCTTGGTTGAGCTGGAAGAATAAAACTTGCGTCAGGAATCTGGAGTCAGACATCCAGATGACATAAATGGCCCAATGAAGTTGATGCTGCATGATTATTGCCTCAATACTCACAGTGTTTTCTTGCAGGAAAATGCTAGTGTTGGTGCATCTTTCTTTTGACTGGATCTGGAGGATCTTCTACAGGCAGAACTGATGGTACTTCAACAACTTTAGATGTCTCCTGGATGTTGTCTCAGCTCTGTACAGCCAGGTGGGGATCACAACTGCTTGATAAACCATGAGCTTGGTTTTGGATCTCATGTCATGATTTCTGAACACTCGTTTCTTCAGGCATCCAAATGCTGCACTTGCACATTTGAGACGATGTTGGATTCCTTCATCAACGTAAACCTTCTGTTAGAGAGAGCTTCTGAGGTATGGGAAATACTCAAAGTTCTCCAGAGTCTCACCATGGATCTGGATGACCAGAGCTGGGACTGTTTATTAGCAGCTTCTTGGTGGAGGACCTTAGTCTTCTGAATGTTAAGTGTGAGTTCCATTTTCTTGTATGCCTCAGTGTTGCAGGGCATTAAAATGCCTGCTCCTTTTAGAGCAGAAACTGCCTAGGGAGAAAGCCCTAGGAGCCAGGCAGGAACCTCACAGGTGTAGGTTACCATGGCAGCAGGCTAACAAGGGAATTAGCCTGCACCTGTACCTGGTCAGCTGACTGGAAGAAGGCAGGGCCCTAGGCACATAAACCCTAGGGCTGAGGCCAGCAGGGGTCAGTTCTCTGGAAGGAGCCTGCGGAGAAGAATTGCTCAGAGATGCTGTGGCCACTTGATATGCTGCCTATAATGGGGCTCCAGGAGCTGACCGGGTACCCTGGGCTACAAGACACTTAATGCTTGTGGGGAAGTTTGACTCTTAAAGGGACAGAGTGCACCCTGAACTGGTTGTATTATGTTATAGCACAGGGGCTCATATTTTGGTTGTTGTTTATAAACCAGTGGACCAGGCCAAAGCTACTGGGGAGGAGGAGGCCTCAGTGGGGCACACTACAATGTGGAGACCCCAGCACCAGCGGGCACAGCACCAGTGTGGGTGCAGAGACAGGGCTTCAGAGAGCCCCAGAGCTAGTGTGGGTGCAGAGACGGCTGCAGAGAGCTCAGTGATGAAGGAGAGGCTGAGCTACATCAAGGCCTCAGAAGGATGATGTTTGATTACCATCTGTGAGGCATGGGGCACGGTAAAGGGGCAGTTTTGGAGCTACATATCTAACCCATAGGGCTAAGGGTGTCCCGTGAGGCATCCATTTTGAGTGGGACCCAAAAAGGGGTCCAGGAACCCACAGGGTTCAGTGGGGTCCATCAGGACCATATCCAAACATAAACTCAAGGGCAGCTTACCTATGTATTATAATTACCAGCAAGACATAGGAGGCGAGGAAAAGGGTGTCTATTGGGCAAGATTGGCACAGTCACAGATCCCTAGGGGCATCACAGCCATCCCTGGGGATCCCATGCTGTGACACTCAGCAAAGACATTGACAATTGTCTGGAGGCCTGCCTCTGAGTGAGTGCGTAGTGCAGCAGCAGCAGCGTACTAGAGCTCAATGATCGTGGCTGGTGTGGTCTTGGTTTTGGCTTGGAGTTGGCTGAAGCTAAACAGCTTACTATCCATTCAGTAGTTTAGCTGTACTCTGACTGGAAGCTTGTTGGTGGTCAGATGTCACATGGCAGCAAGGAATATTGAGAAGAGCATTGGAGCAATGACACAGCTTTGCTTAAACTCTTGTTTTAACCTCAAAGGGATTTGTGATAGTTCCATTACTGAGAAATACAGCTTACGTAGCATGATGGAGTCAGCAGAAAATGGTGACAAATTTTGTTGGGTATCCATACTTTTGAAGGATCCTCCACAACACTTCTTGGCTAACAGTCAAAAGCTTTTGTGAGGTCAAAGAAGTCCATATAGAGAGGTTTATGTTGTTCCGGACATTTCTTCTGTAACGGGTGAGCTGTGAAAATCATGTCAGTTTATGCCCTAAACCCACACTGACACAATAATATAATGCTGAAGGTTATCCTGCTTTCTGACTGAGTTTATAATGGGATCTTGTAAGATCATCCTTTAATAATGTGTATTTCTAAGGTTAAGGATGTAAACATTGCTGACCAATTGCCTCCACTTGAGATCAATGAGTCAGGGGTACTGAGAAGGTATATTTAAAATCCTGTAGGATCAATCCTCTAATAGATGCTTTAAAATATATGTATATGAGGAAATACTAGAAGGACAAAGTAGGAATGTCATTATGAACCATATTAACTTATATGCAGGGATCTGGGTTTTCCGTTTCCTATGGAAAAACATAGAAAACCATGGATTTCCTGACTACCAGAGGAAAAAAAAGATTTTCCCTTTTAGCAGACATACCTGTGAATTTCCCACTTTTGCAAAGAGCTCTGCAGGCTGGCGGAGTTCCAGTCTGCCAGAGCTAATTGCAAAAAGAACAGGAAACCTTCAACCCTGTCCAGAAAGGGAAGGGAGATGGGGGAAGGGCAGGGCCTGAGTTTCTCAGTCAGCCAAAGCTTGGCTCAGGCTCACTGTTGGCTCCTGGAGCCTACGGTAAGTGGGACTTGCAGGGGGCTGCATGTTGTGGATCATGGCTGGGGAGCACCAGCAGGGTTGGGGGTGGGCTCTGGGTGGCAGGTGTGGGTGGCTGCCAGGGAAAAGCCAGCAGGGCAGGTAGGAGGCAGGGTGTAGGTGTATGACTGGAGACTGATGGAGCAGGAAGGTGTTGGGGGAAGCCCCACATGCAGTGCCCTCCTAGCCTGCAACACATGGACTGGGAGTGGTGTGCTATTGGCCCAAGCAGACTCTGTGCTTCCCTGTGCGTCTTCCCTGTAGGACCAATAGCACGCCACTCCAGGTCTACATGCTGCGGGCTGGGCATGTTTTCTGTATCTCTCCCAACACCTCCCCACTCCCTCAGCCCCCAGCCAGTTTCCTGCAGGAGTGCCTGCCCAGCTGGTGCATAGACCTGGAGCAGCATGCTATCGGCCCTTCAAGGAAGCTGCACAGGGAAGTGTGAAGCCCGCTCGGGCCAGTAGCATGCAGCTCCTGGTCCGTGTGCCATAGAGCAGGCAGAACCAGGCCAGGAAGGCTCCATACCACCATGTGTGGCTTCCTGCAGGAGTGCAGAAAGCTGCACAAGGAGGTGTGGAGCCTGTTCAGCTGATAGCATGCAGCTCCTGGTCCACATACTGGAGGCTGGGCTTATCCACGGGCAAGGGGCGGGAGGTGCCAGCTCCCCACCAGAGTGTGCAGTTGTGGCGGGGAAAGGGGGACCTGTGCCCCCTAGATCTGTGTGCAGGTCAGGGGCAGGGAGAGTGTGCATTGCGGGCTCATGCTCCCAGCCCTGCTGCCCTCCCCTGGGGCCTCCATAGCACAGTGGGTGTGACGCAGCGTGACAAGGTACTGTGGGTTCATGCAGAAAAGCTGCTTGCCTCTGCAAGCTTTGTGCTGCCCTGGCCACACCTCCCCTGCATGCCATGGCAGCAGTGAGGAGCACAAACCTGCACTATTGCCTGCACACAGGGGAAGTGTGGCTAGGGTAGTGCAGAGCTTGCAGAGGTAAGCAGCTTTCCTGCATGGCTGCACTGTGCACTGCTGCACTGGGTCACACATGCTGAGCTGCAGTAGCCCCAGGGGAGGGCAGCAGGGCCAGGAGTATGAGCCCAGATCTGGGGTGCACGGGTCCATTGAGAGTGCGTGCTGCAGCCGAAAGCCAGCCCCATCCCCGCCTGAGTCTGCACAGGCAGACAGCAATGGGGGAGCCAACTTCATGCTGCTTCTGCTGCAGCAGCTGCTGCTTTCTGTTGGGGGCTGGGAGCTATGAATCTGGGTCCCTGGCCCCATAGCCCTGTAAGATGGGGGCCCCCTCCGGCAGGGCTGGGGGGCAGGGGCTGTTGGGGGACTGAGGGGCATAAGCAGGGCTTGAGCATCTGTGGGAGGAGTGAGGGGCACTAGTTGGGCTGGAGGGCTGTTGTGGGGAGGAGTGAGGGGGGCATGAGTAAGGCTGCGGGGGTGGGGGAGTAAGGGGCACCAGGAGGACTGGGAGGGGGCTTTAATTTTAATCATGGTTATTGGATGCTGACATGAGGGATATTCTCCAAAGACTGGGATTAGCAGAATATGATAAGGCTGTATGCATCTGTGTCGGTAGTGTTCTTATTTAAAAACAACATAATGCTTTGAGGAAATAGAGCGCTGTTTGGGGGGGTGACCATATGAGTCGAAAAATTCTCCGCGGTTCTCATCCTCCAGGTAAACAGCTTACCAGTGTTCTCTGGGTTGATTATGTGGGTGTGTTGACCACCAAGCTCAGGGGCCTTTTAGACAATCTAGTCTTAGGAAGCCAGTTGCAGGGGAAAACGTCTAAGAAAGTTTCTTCGGCATAAGGGTCTGAGGATAAAACCCTGATGAGCTGTTCAGTGTCCATCCTAACATGAAGTCAAACAAAACATTTCTCCTCTGATTTATTTCTATGAAGTTGTCAAAGACCCCGTACATGATCATGTTAACCGTGGTGGGCAAAGCTGCAGCAAAGCATATTTCTGCTCTCCGGTTCCTGGTTTTAATCAGTGAATAATGATCAGCACACTTCTGGTCAGGAGACGGGTCAGAGGCAAATAAGGTGTACCCCAGAGCAAACTCCTCACAGTTGGTAAACATACGAAAGACTGGGCCCTGATAATCAACTGTCTGTACCAGTTGTATGTATTCTCTCACGCGGTTACCATTTTCAAAATCTGGTTGTAGGGGCTTTATCGGGGTTTGTTCTCCATTGACATAGAGGGACACCAAATTAATATTGTAATGTTCAAAGTTAAAGTGTTCCTAGCATAATTCCTGCTAAAGGCATCGTTATCAATGAACCTGATGACTGCCCCAGAAACAGATTCTCCTGACTTGGCTGCCGGCAGGAATGCTATGGGGTATTTAGTGTTGGCCGTAAGCAAGGCCTCCATGTGGCCAATTGGATGCCCGGGGCTACTTTCACTTTTTTCACGAAAAGTGAGGCAGATGTGAATTTTAGTTTACATGGGCCAGCTGCTGTGGTGCCCATCAAGCAAAAGGCATCTTTCCTGTGTGTCAGCTTAATTTTCACATCCATGCCATTCAGCAACAGTTTTTCTTGAAAAAACAAATCGCTATGGAGATGACCAAGCAGCTCTATCTTTTTCTCCGGTCTGTCAGGTTTGCCCGTCTCTGAAATCCCGGATTATCGCCATCCCGTGCGACCATTTCATGATGCCCGGGGATATCTTTGTAAAACAGGCTGGCAGAAAATTGGGTGGCAAGGGTATCATTGCTGTAGTTGAGAACTGATTCAATGAAGGCTCGGTAAGGGTAACAGTTGTTGCTTTGGCTTATGAGACCAGTCTCCCAGAGTGACATCCAGCTGACTGAAGACAGAGGCTAGCGGGTAATTCACCAGACCCACCGCTGCTCTGGCATCAAGATTAGTTCCATTGCCTTTTACAATCTTGCAGCAAAGGTACAGCAATGTGTTGTTCAAATCCATGTAATCTTCGCCATTCCCAGCTATGAAAAAGTCAAGGGAGCTGGACTCGGTAGTAGCCAAGAGTGGGGAGATCTCAACATACAGGCTTTTCTCAATGCAGGTCTGCATAGGGGCTATTTAAAACACATCCAGTTTGAATTTGGCACATTCTTTAGGCCCACAGTGAACAAAGGCCATGGCGGTTAAAATATATTTCTGTTTCCTCCAAGAGAGTCCCCCTTCTTTCTCCCAGACTGATGTCATGCACCATGTGACTGGGTGTGGGGGCAGAGTTGCTTCGACACAGTGTCCCACCCAATTCTGGTGAGCAAGTTGAGGGACTGCGGCATTGACGAATGCACAGTCACATGGGTGGCAAACTGACTCCAGGGGCAAACCCAGGGGGTGGTGGTGGACAGGTCAATGTTGACCTGGGAGCGTGTGGGCAGCGGAGTCCCCCAGGGCTCGGTCCTTGGGCCAGTGCTGTTCAACATCTTCATTAGCAACCTGGACGCGGGTGTGGAGAGCACCCTGTTCAAGTTTTCTGATGACACCAAGCTGTGGGGTAAAGTTAATATACTGGCAGGCAGGGACTGCATCCAGGCACACCTGGATAGGTTAGAGAAGTGGGTGGATCTGAACAGGATGCGGTTCAACAAGGACAAGTGCAGGATGCTGCACCTGGGGAGAGGGAACCAGCATTATGGTTATAGGTTAGGGGCTGACCCTCTCGGCAGCACAGAGGCAGAGGGGGATCTTGGAGTCATGATTGACTCCAGGATGAATATGAGTCGCCAATGTGATTAAGCAATAGGCAGAGCCAACCGCACCCTGTCATGCATCAACAAGGGCATCAGTAACAGGTCCAGACAGGTCTTGCTCTCCTTCTATGCGGCACTGGTCAGGCCGCAGCTGGAGTACTGTGTCCAGTTCTGGGTGCCACACTTCAAGAAGGATGTGGAGAACCTGGAGAGGGTCCAGAGGAGGACCACTTGTATGGTTGGGGGCCTCTGTGGCCAGCCCTATGAGAAGAGGCTGAGGGACCTGAATCTCTTCAGTCTCCGCAAAAGGAAACTGAGAGGGGATCTTGTGGCTGCCTACAACCTTATCAGGGGCCACCAGCAGGAACTCATAAAGTCTGTTCACCAGGGCCCCCCTTGGAGTCACTAGGAACAATGGCCACAAGCTGAGGGAGGATAGGTTTAGGTTGGATATTAGGAAGATCTACTTCACTGTAAGGGTGGCCAGAGCCTCCAGAAAGGTGGTGCTCTCACCTTCCCTGGAAAACTTCAAGAGGAGACTGGATAGGCACCTGGCTGGGCTCTTATGATCCTTCCCACCCCCAGTGCTCCTTCCTGCCCATGGCAGGGGGTTGGACTCGATGATCTGTCTAGGTCCCTTCTGACTCACTGATTCTATGATTCTATGTCACGCACCACGTGACTGGGAACAGGGGGCGGGGTGGGTGATGTCATGCACCACGTGACTGGGGTCAGGGCCGGGGCTGGCAATGTCATGCACCATACAAGAGGAAAGGGGCGGGGCTAAGGGGGTGGGACATTTGGTTCCCACCCACCGGTCATATTTGCATTGAAGGGCGGTGAGCCTATGTACTACTACCACGGCTTGGCATTGGGCTGCAGTCTGGGGATTGAGAACCCCTGATCTAGAGGAATAGAAGATATCAGTCTGGAGCAATGTTTCTCAGCTAGGGTGGTGTGGCACACTGGAAGCTTTACTGAAAATCTAGGGGCCCAGGCTATATTATTCAGTTTAAGACTAAAGCAAAAACAAACATAACTTTGTTGGAATGGGCATTATTTTACTGTATTCATATGTTATGTATAAAAACATAAAGACCTAAGAAAAAATAATGAAAAAATGTTGTTTTATTGTCTTGTATTCATTTGCATTATATGTACATCTCTTTTTCAGATTCATAAAACAAAATATAACCTTTCTGATCATCTTCACATACATATAATGTTCACCTGAGCTGATGCTTCCACACTTCAGTTAATGTCTTTAGCTAGAGTTAATAACAGTCTGCAGGGTGGTAAAATAGGAGCTACGTTACCAGGAACAGCTGTATTGCAGAAGACATGGTAGCTTGAACAGTGGAACACAAACACCATTAACAAGAAGAGAGGCTCATTAACACCTATGGAATCAGGAGTTTAGATGGAATATGGTAGATTATAATGAGCCATGAAGTTAATTAGCTCATTCACTGTATAGGAATGTTGATGCCACTGCCAGGCAGTTGGTTTTAAATTTTGGGTGGACCAGCAATGAAAAAGCGGTATAACTGTACCACTGTACCCCCTTCCCTTCTCTGAATCTGCCCCTGAATCCTTTCAAGGTGCCACAGGAGGATACACAGTGTTGGCACTGGTAGAAGTGCAAACGTGATTCACAACACAAACTGCAGATTTTAAATGGAAATCCATAGTATAGTTAAAAACATTCTGCCCGGTTGTGATAGTTCTGAGGTCTTAGCAACAGAGGGATTGCTCTGTTATTTTTCTGTAGTCAAAAACAGAGAAAATAGTAGGAGGTGTCATTTTCTGAGGTATACCTTGAGCCCAAAAAGGAAGCACATTTGTGCTAATTTAGTTAAGTCTCACTGTTTTTAAGGTAGTTAACAGAAGTGATAAGGTGTTAGGGAAGAACACATTAAAATGACAATGGATTTCTGTAAAATGGAGTGGGTAATTTCTCCCAGCGCTGGCCTACAGCTGGTAGTGGGCAGAGGTGGGCATGGAACCATGTCAGTAACCTCTCCAAGAATATATCTGCTTTGTGCTGGCAAAGTCCTTCTTTGTACAGAGGACTTGCAGAGCCCTCCATACATTGCACAGTATACATCTTAATCTATGCCCAGTTCCACTGTTCTATTCTGTAGAAGCAGGCCAAAAGCACTGTTACTTAGCCTGGGTCATGCAGTGGCAGAAGTGTGAATAAAAGCCAAAAAGCTGGTCACAAATGGATCTAGGATTTTGCAAAGAAAGTGCAGATGATGTGGAGCTCACCTCTTACTTAGTGGCAGAGAGCCCATTTTGTGTGTGCCATGAAGTGAGGTGGGGTAGGACTGCACCCTCAATAGACCTGGCCTTGAACAGCCTAAACCTTTGCTTTGACCACTAGGTTATATTCTGTCTAACTATCAACACACTCTTGAGCTACAGGTAGAAGAGGCACCATTTCTGCTGAAAATTCCAGAGAGGTTTTAAAACTGAAACTCCAAGCTAATACCCCTGTCCATATTTAGATCAAGGAGAATATAGGGTTGCTTTTCTTAGATGTTTAGCAGGTCTTCTATCTGGCCATATCATAACCTGTAGAACAGTGTAAAAAATGAAAATGCTTATCTAACCTATCTAATATAACATGTTGTGCTTTGTTTTAAATAAAGCACAGTCCTGGATTTTTATGTTTTGGTTTTTTTAAATTTTTCTCCTGTTTACAAAAAGAAAAAAAACAACCATAGGTTCCACCTCCCCATAATCTCCCTCAGAAGGTAAGTACTGCTTTGTTCAAAGGTATCTGAATGATATTTGTCAGTTCAATATAAGTCTGGTTGTAAAAAGGGTAACAATGATACATAAAAACAAACGGTAATGAAAAGAACCCGCATCCTATGTGAATTTCATGAATCATGTAAAGGTGTGCATAAAAAATTGAATATGTACACTTTAGATCTCAGATATGATAAATATTTCATTAGATTAAGAAATGCACTCTTGAAGCTTACCTGTGTATAAAACATAAGAATGCATTATGGAGGTAACTAAGGTACTCTGTCAATTAACACACTTTTGTGTGTCTATCTGTCACTAACAAAACCTTTTGGATTTATTAGACTTATGGTGGCTATCTTGCTACATTTAAAAATATAAGCCTTTGAAAGTAGGGGAACTAACTGTTGAGGTCACTAACTATATAAATAAAATATACATGATAGAAGAGAAATATATAGCTGTGGTGACTGTTAATATGCACACTTAAATTACAGTCCTAATGTAATGTTCTAACCTGTTATTATAAATGAATGTTTTTTTGAAGGTTTAGGGCTTGCTTCTAATGCCACTGAAGTCAGTGAAAGTTTTATCATCAACTTTACTAACAGCAGAGTTAGCCCAATGCGTTAATGTTTTTGACAGTCCTACCTTCCAGCCTGAATGTACTTAAGAAAGAGAGCTTTTAAATACCTCACCATTTTGTATGATAGTTGGATATGATCTTTGTGGCATAACCTTGCACTAGAATGGGCAACATATAATTTAAGTAAGGTGGTTTCTCGGAAGGGTTAGCTGGCTTCAGTCCCCCCTCCCACTCCAAGGTAACAAGTGTGTGCAAGTGAAGGCCTCCCATGTGGTAATAGGTTTCTGTGACAGGGTGGTTGAAACACCCTGCCACAAGAATGTGAAGAAGGTTAGAAGAAGAGACTTACTGGGAGACAACGAAGAAACCATGCTGAGCCAAGATGGGGAAAATGCTGCGCTCCAACTGATTTAAAGAAAGCAGCTGGCGTCATGCCAGTTCAAAGGCTGCCACAGCAAGCCCAGCTGCCAGAGTTCAAGACTAGGACAGGGAGAGTGGCATGGCAGGAGAAACAGGGAAAAGCAGAAAAAGAAAAAGAATAGCTGAGTCAGGAAGGCAGTGAATCGCATGCTGTCATGGGGAACACAGCTGAGAAGAGGAAGAATTTAAACGGACACTGAGGAAGCGTCCATGGTCAGCTCAAGAAGAGAGAGTAGAACAACACTAGAGAAGACGACCGGAGACGATGTGAGGAGAAATTGACCCTGGGGCTCAGAGGAAAGCCCCAGTTTCTGGACTTACCTGGGAAGAACTGGCAAGGAGATGGAGGGGACCACTCTGTTGGTGAGTCTAGTCCTGAGGGATGGAGATAACTTCTCCAGGATACTAGAGGAAGAGAGAGACATGGGCGAGATTACACCCCAAGAAGGGGTAAGTCCGTCCCAACCCTGAAGGTAAGCACAGGGTGAAATTAAGAGGCGGCTGTCTTGGGACTCATGCAGGGAAGAACGGGGCAAGCAGCCAGCCTAGAGGAGGACCCCTCAAACAAGGAATCCATAAGACCAGGACTGGACCTTTAGTCCAGTAGGCAAATAACATCAAGCCCAGAACATCTGGTGTGTTTAGGGCAGGGTATGGGAATAATGGAGCCCTAAGAGGATAAGCGGTCCTTTTGAGCCTTAATTTATCCTTCTGTCTCCCCAAAAGAGTTTGGTACCTCTCTCATTAACACCAAGATGTGACAAGTCATTTTTTGAAAGAATATAATACTACAATTCCAGTGGGAAGATGGCCGAGTTCCAAGAGACGCGTCACCAACCATTTATAGTTTCCCTATGGTGAAATTTGGTCTAGTTGCTGTCTTTCAGTCTTCTTATTTGCTTCATAGTGCATAAAGATACTTTGCTGGGAAGTATCAATAGCATATTGGACTGTTTGTGTGGACTTGATTTTAAAAGACTAAACCTAAGTGATTATAACTGTTTCTTCAGAGTTTATTGACTATGTAGTATCTGCTGGGCATTTCTCTTGTTATAGTCAATATCCTAGTATGTGAAACTGTTAAAATCAATAAATGGTGGGGAAAATGATTGTCTCTTCAAGAATCAAAAATAGTGTTCAGTTAAACTGAGTAATTAACGATGTGATGAATCATGCAACTATGGCATTAAGAATTCTGTAATAATTCTTCAAAAGTGATGAGACATGGTAAAGAAATGAAATGTGACTCTAGAGCAACCCCAGGGAGACTGTTCAGTTCATTTTAAAATAGCTGTTCTTTCTAACTCTTCCCTTACCTCTGTAGTAAGGGAAGTTATAATTCAGAGATGCTCCCTAAGAAGAAACTGAGGGGAATGATTCCTCAGTTAGGGAGAAGATGGGTAGATAGAGACAAAAGGTCTTCAGAAGTTGCCTACTGCTCTACAATCAACGTTTGTTGTTTAATTCTTCTCACACCTGTATTTATTGAACCCAATGATTACTACAACCGCCTCGTCTATCTGAACTGATCATTTTATGTTCTCTTTTCACACTGGTGGCTCTGCACGGTGGGATTTTTTTCGTGATATGATCATGGTGTGGTATTCTCTAGGGAAGAGATCCTGGTTTCTAAGGGACTGTGAGATGTACAAATGTAGATTAATAGATGGTACAAGGAGACCCCTTTACAAGTTGTGTAGCTATGAGTTCAAGCAGATGCATAAATTCAGGTTTATACCATAGTATCTAATATAAAAATCTTGCCCGCAGATCCTTTATTGTGACCATTTTCAGGAAAGGTGATGCAGTTATGCTGGATTTAATCCCATATCATTGAGATCAGAATCTAGTCTAATGGAGTTCAAATTATAAATATCAGTTTGGAAATGTAAGAAAGCTAAGCATTCATTCAGCATCTTATATACTTGTCATATGCAAACCTTCATGCCTACTGTTCAAGGGAGCTCAAAATCCCTTTCCAGGCTTTGACATTTTTACAACCACATGCCACGTGTTATCAGTGATAGAAAGTGAGATCCTAGCCCCATTTCCACTTCACCAAGTGGAGTTAGTCAGATAGCATGAATGGTCTTGCCACGAGAGAAATATTCAACACATTTAGCCGATGTGTTGTATAAATCCCATGCTTTTCTTTGCTATTGTACAATTATTTTTTTCAGTTTCAAATAAAAGCATTTAACATGGACCATATTGGCTATATATATTACCTATAAAAAGTTAGATCACTTCTCTTATGCATAGTGGAGCATCTAATACTTTTGTGTATTCTGAGTTTTGAAGATGAAAGAAACATTCTGTAAGTTACGAAGTTAGAGGACAATATAAACAAAATGACCTTTGCTATCATACTTGCCATATTCTGATGATTAAATTAGATTCATGTTTAACATCCAGATAATATTCCTGGCAGAGCAAAACAATTGCCACATTAAAGTTAAGTTCAGAAATGTTCAATGCAGGCTAAATTAAATTGTATCGTAAGACAGCAACCTTAAAATCAATAACATGTGGCAATATTTGATTCAACAAAGAAATGTTTCTTTTTCTTCTTTTTTACTGTGTAAGTTTAAAAGTATAAGGATACACATGCCACAGTCCAGTGCCAGGAACATTAACTTCTTTTGATCTCTTTCCTTAGATATTAATGTTCCCCCCATCAACCTCTTGTCGGCATCCTAAGGGTTTTCATATCAATAAAGAGACTAAAAACTGCAGTCTTTCCTTCTGATTCTTAAATTTGTTTTCTTTATGTTGTATGATCCATGCTCCAGAGAGGTCAATTTTAATCGGACCCAAGGTACTAGTTAACATTTAGTGCCAGATTTTTCAAAGAAGGCTTCACTTACTAAGTCCATGTTCATTATGGTTTCTCACACTACTGTGGTTCATAAATGCATGTATGCTTTTGTATGTCAGTGTACACTACCAAGCTCTTCAAAGTTAAATGTTTGTTGTCCATACTACTGACATAAATCCAAATCTTCCTTTAGCAAATTAAATAATTGTGTATCTTTTTATGCCTTCAGTTATTGGCCCTGTATAACTTTACCTTTAACTGGCTGCAAATGCAAAATTGCACATAAAAAAATTAAAACCTATTTTTGGTAATATGGTGCTATTAATCTGTAACTTTATTGTAACTTTCCTATTTTTGCAGCCCAATGTTCTGTGGGGATTCTCTCCACCTACAGGATATTCTGGTATTATGTACAAAATGTAGTTTTGTTACAGTTCTTTAATTAGAGGTGTCAAAATGTCCCAAAAAGGACTGGGGCCTGATTTGACTTGTATAGCATTTGGTGTAAAAACAGCATTGGTCTCTTCCCTAAGGAATTTCCAGTATAACAAACAGGCAAAGTGGACGTATGGTTTATATTGTCCATGTAAGTTAGGAATATGTGTTCTTGCCATTATCCTAACTCTGATTATATTTACCTTCAGGAGCAAATGATAGGCTAATGACAGGGGGGTTAGTTATTCTTGCACTCAGTAGAAAGCTGAGTACATGGAGTGACTTTATAAATGGCCAAACAATCACATCCATAAGAAAGCATGGAATCTGTAATAGAAATTGGAAGTATATAGGCATGTAATTGTTCAAGAAGAAGCAAGATTGATTCACTCTTGTAGACTTCTACTCTTATTTGTGTTATACCTATAGGAAACTCCAATCCTGCTTCCATTGCAGCCAACTGGATTGCTGCCATTGGCTTCACTGAGAACAAACACAGGCTGATTTTTAAAATGGGCAGGCTTGAAGAAGCACTCCACTAATAAAAGTTCATAACCATGCAATTATGGCATACTGACTGTTCAAGTGGAAATTCACTGGTCATATGAGGCTCACTACATTGCGTACCAACCTCTTAAAATGTTTGTATTTATTTTTAATTCATTTCATTCCCACTGAAATTACAGTTCTTGTATCTATGAAGCACAGAGTTCTGAAGTCCACAGATAAGTTTGCCAACTGTATTATTGTATTCCTTAAGATTTCATTCAGATTTGTGTAAACTTTCAGGTCTATCTCAAGACTCTAAACAACTACTGTACACTGAAAAGCCTTTGAAATTTACTTATTGCATCCAAAATAATGGTGGTTTGCCTGCACAGGCATACTACATGCTGCCAAAATGAAATATGTTGTGTAAGGTCATGAGCAGACACCCAGAAGACTGAACCTTCTCAAGTGTGCCATGGAATTGTTCTACAAATATTAATCATTATTTGTCAACAGAGAAGAGTCCTTGTTTCCTAAAAACATGCAACTAAGATTAAAGTGTGAGTTCATGTCCCATTGACCATGATTACTTAAAGATTTCTTGCAGTTTGTCACTATTAAGTCTCTTTTAGCAGACAGACTCACCCCCAAGAATCCTGAATTTTCTTTTAGACACAGGGATACTGGCAGGCCCATGTGTTTTGTCTTTTAAAAAAAGTTTTAAAATATTGTAGACTATATCATTAACCAATAGTAGGGATGACAAATTGTTGTTATTCTTTAACACCACTTACTCTGTGCAACCCAAAGTATTGTGTTACCAGTAATGGGAAGAACAAAGGAGATAGCTAAATGGTGTTAGTTTCTGTTTTTTTCAGATGAGCACAATACTTTTCAAATTGTAACTGATGTGGAAGTGCCTGTCATCTAGATTTACTGTTACATTCACATTTGTAGAAAGAAAATAGAAAGGTTGAAACATTTATGTCATGTCGTTGATGTTCGATACCAAAACACTGCTCACCCACAACAAAAACATATTGGTTATGAATAATGCCTACTGAACAACAAAAGGAAATTGTGCTTATTTTATAGGCCTTAAAGTTATTCTTCGTTCCAAGAACAAGATGCTCCATAGTTCTCAGTAATTTTTTTTTTTAAGTATTTGTGCTGACTCTTGAGTTCTAGCTTTTGTGTTTATGAGACCAGGCATCAGTCTTTTGCTCAGATGTTTGGAATATGTACTGTTCTTCTGATATGGAGGTAATGAAAAGCCTTCTAATAGAGAAATAGAAATCTGATACTAGCAATAGTGATGACTTGTCAAACTGGAAGGTGGGATAGGTTTCAGAGATGAGAAGGAAAGAACACCAAGTAAACTGAAAAATACAAGCCTTCAGTAGCTTGAATCTGGAAAAAAATGTATTTGGTGGTTTGGTTTTGGCTGTGTTACTTCATGTGACATCATGAGGGTTCAGTTCAGATGGCCATGAATTTTGTGTGTTGAAACAAACTAAATTACCAGCCAAAAGATAAATAAACACCTATAAACAGGATGACAGTTTGGCAGAAAAACAATTTTCCAATTCCTGTGTAACTGATGAAATATTCTGTCACTTAGTGTACATATTGACATGGATAACATGGACTCTGTCACAGAAAACTCTGCCTTCCTATTTCTTCATTACCAACACAGGACTTTTTCTTGTACCAATTTACCTGTTTAGCTATACATACACACTCTTATACTGAAGGGGAGGCTATAAAATAGGTGGCAACAGGTTACGAGGGGGAAAAATATTTAGTTAATAGATTTATTTTGGATACTGGGATTATCCTTCTTTGAATACAGGATGGACTGGTGATGTAACAGATCTGATCATTTCAAAAAATGGAGACAGATGGATATGGCACAAATGCAGTCAGAAATGAGCACCTATGTTTGTGGTGTCAGTTGTCAGAGCAGTACCTGTTGACTTAAGTAAACATCTAAATGGCTGTGTGGGACTCTACTTTAAAAAAAATTGCCCCACTAGGTAATTTCCTCCATCTCGTATTTCTTTAATTCTAAGATTAGTTAGGGCTGTGTGAAGCTTCAACTGCTGATTCGATTCGGTGGAGATTCGGCCCAGTTTGGCAGCTGAATCGCCAAATCCGAATCAGGAGACACTTTAATCTCTCCTAATCAAATTGGGACACTCTGAATCGATTTGGAGAGATTCAGTGATTCAGACATAGACACAACTTTAAATGTTCTTTCAAGCAGCTCGTGAATGCTGAGATGGTGGGGCAACTGGAGCGTACCACGGGAGCACGGGGAATGGGGTCCCTAGCAGGCTCAGTGGCAGACCTGGAAATAGACCAGAAGCACTTCCAGGTCCACCACAGAGTGCACAGGTGACCCTCCCCCCACCCCCTGGCTTGGCAACTGATGCCACCTGAGGTCTGGGAGGGGCACACGGGGTCCCCCCTGCGGCCAATCACTGAGCCAGGGGAGCATGGGGAGGGGGTTTCCTGTGCACCCAGAACTGGACGAGAAATACTTCTGGGTTCACCACCAAGTACGTGTCCCCTCCCTCCCCCCGTGCTCCTGTGGGACACTTCATCTGCCCTGTTATCTCAGCATTCACAAGCTGGGTCTGGTACCTCAAACTATGTAGAAAAGACATTTAAAGCTGTGTCTATGGCCAAATTGCTGATTTTCTGAATCGGCATCAAATCTTCAGATTCAAATTTGGCTGAATTGAATCGGGACCGTGATCTGAATCAATTAATAGAATCACTGTCCCCAGAATTGGGCCAAGTCCAAATCTGAATCGAATATGGCCTGCTTCACACATCCTTAGTAATTAGGTCTTAATAGGTGTTGAGCAAAACCTTCCGAAGACTGGACACTTTGAATGGGGACTAGTAAAAGGTTTAATGGGTTTAGTCATAGCACTAATGTCAAAATCTTGGTTTCCTCCTCCCATTTCTGCCTGACCCTGTCCTGTACTCAGTGAAGTATCAGATCTGCAAGCCAGTGGCCCCTTAATCCTGCAGCCTTTGTAATAATGCTGTCAAAATTTACAGCAAACTTAGACTTTCTACAAGTAAACTTCAAGAGCTGTCATCACAGAGACACTTTTGGTTCTGTAAGTCACATTCTATAACATTCAGTTCACTGAACAACATGTTAACATTCTGCTTTCTAACTGTTGTTTTGACATTTAAATGTTCAAAAAACATCTTGAGTTAATTAAATGTAGAGGCTTCTAAGTGAAGTGAGCATGCTGGGAACTCATCTAATTACCTATAATTAACAATAAAACAACCTTAGCTAATAGAAATAACAGCTAATATTCATGACAGGGAAGAACATTCAAATATACTGTCCAGCAGTATGATAAAATTTCCTCCAAGCAGAGTTCATATGTGAAAGCATTGGGAATTGTTTTATTTAGTGAGATATTGTATGCTTACTGGTATTCACTCATGGTACATTTCAGGTTAATATGTACTGGCCTGAGAACAGAAATACTACATAATAGAAATTTTGATTAATGCCAAACGATTGTGGGAAGTTTGTGGGATTAAAACAGTAAAGAAGAAAAAAAATCAGCAGAGGGTTTATAGAGACAGAATGAGCTATTTTTTATAAATTTTGTCAACATCACTGAACAAGAAAAAAATCAAAGGAACTAAGAAGTCAGTTTGGGTTGATTTGAATCAATGGTCCATGATAGTTGACAGAACTGAGTGTTTTAAACATATAGAAATCAAGCATGGACAAGGTTGATTATTCATTTATTCCTAAGATAGTTGTGGTTTGTTTTTAAGTCATTTTGCCTGCATATTTCTCACTGGGCATGTCTACACATGCATTTATGTCAGTTTAAATTTACTGCACAGTAAATTCCTGCACAGTAAAATGGAACAAGCCGGCATCTACATGTGCTGGCATTAAAGCGCATTAATGCTGTGTGGGGACTGACTTGACTAAAGTTTGTCCAAAGTCAGTCCACATACACAGTGTTCCTGTGCTGTAAGGTGTCTACACATGTGTTACTGTGACATAAATAATTGGGCATAAATTTGATACCTGCATGGTGCAGGTATCAAATTTACACTTAAGTCAGCATAAGTCACCATATTTACTGTGCAGTGTGGGTGTGCACATGTAGATGCACACCCATACCGCGCAGTAATTTCAGTTGCTGCTCAGTAAATGTGCACATGTAGAAGTGCCCACCAGAGAAATTTTATTTATTCCTAAAAGTATTAAATGGAAAACATCTAATTTATGTGTGAAACTGATGCTTTTGCTTCAGTTTAACTCTATGTTCTTTTTGTGGATTGAACTAGAAAAGCTTGAAGCTTTCTATGTTTTTTGAACCTCTACTTTGGGTAACATAATTTGTTTTAACAAAAACATGTGGAAGTAGAGAATTATGCTAGGAATAAAGAACTTTGATTTACCATTGCTGATCTCCTTTTTACATTACTTTCAGTGTTCTTAGGGAATAAAGAAACTACCAGTTTTATGACAACATTCCACAATTATTATTATTTTTATATGGAACATCTACGAAAGCACTTTGTGTTTTACAGCAATAACAAAAAATGAATAATGTGATAGATTTTTAGATGGGAGTAAAACATACCATGTGCGCAATGTCTGTACAGTATGTTCAGTTACAATAATCAACTGCATGATCTGGTTAATTATATATGTGCTTTAAACTCAATTACTTAAATAGTGGCTGTGTGTTTATCTTGTTTGCAAGTTTATATAGGAGTCCATATGAAAACACTGGGGTTTACATAGGCAGATTCACTGATCAGAGAAGAGTTAATCCAGCACAAGAACTGGAGTAATAGAAATATGTACTCATTGATATGGTTAGTGAATACTTTTTTACACTACTTTTTGGTTAGTACACTACTTTTTGGTTAGTGAATACTTTTTTATACTACTTATACTACTTCTTTATAATACTTTTTTATATCAGACAAGTAAAGTAGAGTTGTTGGTGCCTGCTTGCAGATCTTGGCTACACTGGCCATTTGGAGAGTGCCCAGGTATGTTGGTAGGTGTCTCAGGGCACTTCAGTGTCCTGCTTCTATAAAGAGGTACAGGTGCCGGTTGCTGGGGCAACCACAGTTGGTCAGCTGACCGGAAGCAGGCAGGGCCTGACCTATATAAATGTAATCCGGGCTGAGGTCAGGGAGGCAGTTCCCCGCTGGCAGCCAAGGAAGAGGGAGCTCTGCTGGAGTGGGCAGAGGTAGGAGGCTTGATGGCCTGAGCAGCTTCTGTTTGAGGATACCGGGTGGAGGAAGCCCTGGTAGGGATTTGAATGATGGTTAGCCAGATGGCTTAGACTTTACATTGTAGCCCAGGGGCTTGAGTTTTCTGTTTGTAGTTTTATAAGACCGGAGGACTGGGTGAGGCTATTAGGGGTTGGAGGAGGCCTCATAGGGGCTCCACGGTAGTGTGGGGACCCCGGTGCCAGAGAGGGCACAAAGTTCAGGAGTGGACTGACCCCAGCCCTGAGAAGGGGCGCAGAGGATTGGAGGCCAGGTAAGGCTGAGGCTGCCTCAGCCCCATAAGAACTTTTAGACCCGAGGAGGGGATTTGGGAACCAGACACGGCTACGGCCACCTGAGCCCCAATTGTGAAAGGCGCCAGTGCGGGCATGGACGCGAGGGAAGGCCCCAGTGCGCATCAGTGAGGCCGCGGGCAACTGCAGGAGAAAAGAGAGGCCAGGGAGAGCCCACGAGGGTGCAGGTCATTGTGAGACAAGCCAGAGAGCCGCAAGGGCACAGGTCATTGTGAGACAAGCCATGGAGCATCCGTGAGGGCCTGGGCCATTCTGAGACAAGCCCAGGGAACCCGTGAGGGTGCAGGCACCGTGTCAGGACAAAAAGGCAGCCTCCTGTAAACACTAATAACATCAAAGACGTGGCAGGCAAGATGGTAAGGGTGCGTTGACACCAATTTGGCATGGTAGGGGGCGCTAGGGCAGTTCACGGCACCCCTAGGGTGCGCCCCTGTGACAGTATGTTACAAGGCAAGTGTAGCTTCCAACTGGGTGAGAGAATCACTACAGTTGGGTAAAAGATGTTTTTCCTGTCCTAAATGTTTTTGAATTTCAAAATTTTCCTCTTCCAAATTTAATTAAATCAGTCTTGAATTTTTGAATCACTGAAATTC
>NW_017728915.1:10928695-10935494 GCF_001723895.1 Crocodylus porosus
TTTGACCCCAGTACTCTTTCCTGCCATGGCAGGGGGTCGGACTAGATGATCTACTCAGGTCCCTTCCGAACCTAGAAACTATGAAACTCTTTTTCATGAACCATTTTGCCTTAAGTAAACTAGCATGTTCAATAAAAGCAGTCTAATTGAAAATTTCCTGACAATATCTAGAACTCCGTGTAATATTCTGTCTTTATTGCGTGCCCACAGTTTAATGATTATTACCTAATTTCCCAAATGCCTGATGCAGTGGCCAGAAAAGTGAAGGCATAGGTACATAATTTGAACTGCTTGAACTGACCCGGTACCATTTTAAGCAGAACTCTCCAGCTTCTAAGTGTCCAGGGGGCACAGTCTTTCCACTACATGTGCCATATCAGCACAAGCCACAGGCCTTACCTTCACCCTAAGCTATACTACTCTGCTGGTGCTGCAGCCTCACCGTCAGCACCCTGGCCACAAGCTCCCTCAACCCTAGAACATTAGAAACATTTTTTGATTTCCCACAAATGTTTGTAATTTTCTTAATACAAAATTAAATAGAAGATGTTTAGGTTTCCAAAAAGTAGTTTGTGGTTTAAAAAAATCAAGATTTACCAAAAAGTACTTGGTTTTGTTTTTTCAGAGGAAAAAGTGGTATTTCCATTAAAATGTTATCTGTTATAGCTTTTGTTTAGATAGAAAACCAGGGGATCTTTATGGAACATTTTGAATAAGCATTGTTTTGATCATCTGTAATTACTTGTTAGGCCTTTATTTAGCACTGAAATCAGTGGCATTTAGAAAGTACTTCAAGTTATTCACATGCTTAAATAGCTTGCTGAATTGGAATGACATGACCGTCTGGAACTTGTGGAATAATCATTTGGAGGGATATAAGAAGAAAGCAGGTAGAGTATTTAAACTTATTTTTAGAATAGAGATATCTACATTTGGGGAATACCCTTTTCTTGTGTTCCAAGTTATTTCAATATTTTTCTTCGGGGGGGAAAATATTGTAATCCTGTTGCTTCTAAAATATTCCAGTTCAAGGAGCTAAAGAGATTTTTGCATAATTAGGTTTCTGTTTCCTTTAAAATTTTTCATTTTCCAAGATTAATATTTGCTTCGAAAAGTGATCCGCAGATATAACCATGAATATTTACATTTAGTGAATGAAGGAAGAGCATTTGTAAATCCTTAGCTTTTTTAATTAATGCCATTCTTCAAGGTTTTATTTCCTAGTGATTGATAATAAAAAGGTTTCTGTGTATCCTTTGCAGCGTGAATTGTATATGACCATAAAATTGTAAGCTGCAACATTATAGTTGAATATTGCACTAAATGAGCAGATATGAGGAGACAAAATGAATGTTTTATATGTTCCCCCAGGTTCAGATGGTACCATTTTGTGCACTTCCCTGTACAAAGCAGATACTCTACTATTCTTTTCAAAGGTTCTATAGCTAACCTGACTATATTTAACTTAAAAGATTTAACTACGTGAAACTTTAGCTATGCAGCACATACTAAGGTCCCAATTCAATCCATGAAGTAACTTGTATTTCTGTCTCTGATTTCACTTGGACTCTCTGTAGATATGAGGAGCTGCCTGTATTAGAGCTGAGAAAAATGCTTTCATCCAGGCTATTCTTGACGGATAACATATGTTTTCAACTAAAATATTTTTTTGGAAAAATTTAGCATTTTTCACAAAAAGAAGAAATGATTTTTATTTAGAAATGCTGCCATGGTACTGAGGCCCACATTTTTCAAACATTCCTCTGCCTTACCTAGATATCTCCCATGTGGTACCATTTTTCCTTTCCAAGAAGATGATAGTTCATACCAGCCAATTTAGTCCAACCAAAGAAACTGACCCATCAAGGAGTACATCCCAAATGCCATACAGCAAAGCAGACAGTAACGGCATTTTTTTAGGGGGAAAAGACAACAGTGCAAGACTACTCAGCCCCCTCCAAAGGACTAAGCAGTAGGGCTGTGCGAAGATTCAGTAGCTGATTAGATTCAGAGGAGATTTGGCCTGATTTGGGGACCGAATCTCTGAATCCAAATTGAATCAGGAGACCAATTAAAAGCTCTGAATCAATTCAAAGCCTTCAAATTGATTTGGAAAAGTTTCAGCCACTTCAGAGATTCGGCCATATACTGAACAGCCAGTTGACAGCTGCCTCCAGCTGGTAAGTCTGTTGGGTTTGGGAGAGAGGGGAGGGAAGACGTGTGGGGGAGGGAGGGATAGTGGCTGGGACAAGCTGCCCAGCTGGGGCAGGGGGGGTGTTACTTGGGGAGGGAGATGGGGAGGTGTGGGATGCAGGTGCAGCAGTGCTGGGAGCAGGGGCTCTGCCCTGCTGCCACTTGCCCAGCCAGGGTGGAGGGGGAGGGATGTGGGCACGGCTTGCTCCGTGCAGAAGGGGCCAAGAGGCAGTGGGGCATAGCCCCTGCTCCCAGCACTGCCAGGCCTGCATTCTGTGCCAGCTGGCTAGTGGCAACAGGGCAGAGCCCCCACTCCCAGTCCTGATGCAGGCATGGAAGCACTAGGAGCAGTGGCTATGCCCTGCTGCCACCTGGAGTGAACTGCACCTACATTGCCCCCCCCCCCCCCCACCAGGGGGATGGGACTGGGCAGAGCAGCCATGGGGGCTTCTCCCATGGCTTTCCCCACCAGGGCAAAGGCAGACACAGAGGAGCCATGGGACAAGCCCCCCTGGCTGCCCTGCCTAGCCCCAGCCTCTTGGCACTCCAAAAAAAACATAAAAAGCCCCACACTTGCCAGCTTCAGCAGCAGTTATTGGGACCTCTGGACACTCATGGCAGAGTCCCCCCATGCAGCATGGGGCAGTGGGGGGCAGCAAGGATCATCCCCTTGCCTGGTACCCACGTGTCAGCTGTCACATCATGTGGGTGCAGTATGGCTTGGCAGGGCACCGCACACTGTCTGGGATCTGGGGCAGCTTCAGCAGTCAGCCAGAGCCCAGCACCAATCAACCCTAGTGGCCCCAGCTCCCAGGCAGTGCACAGCACCCTGCCAAGCTGTGCTGTACCTGTGCCAGGCAGCGGGGGACAACTCCCGCTGCCCCCCACTGCCCTGCACTGCATGTGGGGGCTCTGCCATGAGCACCCAGAGGCCCCAATTGCCAGTTCTGCAGCTGATGTGTGTGGGGCTTTTTTTTTTTTAACTGCTGAAACTAGGCCGGGGCCAGGTGGGGCATGGGGCCAGGCAAGGCTGCTCCCATGGCTCCCCCCACCCAGGGAGAAGTAGACATAGCCATGTGCCTGTCTCTCCCTGGCCAATCAGAATAACTGAATCTCTCCAAATTGGCGCCAAATCTTCTGAAGCTGATTTGGCTGAATTGATTCAGGACAGTGATCCAAATCGCTAAATCAAATCTTTGTCCTCCAAATCTGAATTTAATACTTCCCTATTCGCACAGGCCTACTAAGCAGTCTCTGTCCCTAGTCCAGGCCACATGTCCCTGGGCACCTGAAAATTATCTCAGCTGATCTCTCATCCTCATATCATAGAATCATAGAAGTAGGGTCGGAAGGTACCTTGAGAAAAACTGGACTCAAATGAGTCCAGCCAGGTAGGCATCAAGCCTCTTCTTAAAGACCCCCAGGGTAGGAGCCAGCACTACTTCCCTAGGAAGTTGGTTCCAGCTCCTAGCCACCCTAACTGTGAAGTAGTTCTTGCGGATGTCTAATCTAAACCTATTTCCAATAATTTGTGTCCATTATTCCTTGCTATGCCAGGGGGCGCTAGGGGAAACAGTGTCTCCCCCAAATCCTTCTGGTCCCCCCTAGTGAGTTTATAGACAGTCACCAGGTCCCCCCTCAGCCTTCTCTTGTGAAGGCTGAACAGGTTTAGGTCCCGCAGTTTTTCATTGTAGGGTCTGTTTTCCCCAGATCATGCGGGTGGCCCTCCTCTGGACCCTTTCAATGTTGTCCACATCCCTCCTGAAACGGGGCGCACAGAACTGCATTCAGTACTCCAGCTGTGGCCTGACCAGTGTCGCATAGAGGGGGAGGATCACCTCCCTGGCTCTACTTGCGATGCACCTGTGGATGCACGACAGGGTCCGGTTAGCCCTGCCAATCGTGACCTCGCATTGTCAGCCCATGTTCATCTTGGAGTCAGTAATGACTCCAAGATCCCTTTGTGCCTCCGTGCTCTCAAGAAGGGAGTTTCCCATTCTATAAGTGTGCTGCTGGTTTCTACTGCCTAAGTGCAGCACCGGCACTTGTCAGTATTGAAACTCGTCTTGTTTATGATAGCCCATTCCTGTAACCCACTCCAAAGCTCCTCAGCTATTTGCTTTCCTTGCTCACCAGCCAACTTCCTCCTTTTTCCAGCTTTTCTGTCCATTATGATACTCATCTCCATCAGCTTTCCTGGGTGCTCCTTGGGAGTCACTGCCAGTCCCATAGTGACTCTTGAAGCTATTTGGAGCCTTATACATTGGCCAGGCATCTCTGCCTTCCATGTCCCTTAGCCCCTTCTTTTCCCCCTTGTACTAGTTTATCAGAGAATGAGGTGCAGAAGATTAATACAGCCTACATGCATTTAAAACAGAAATATTACTATAAAAACCGTAGTCTATCATAGGCTGATTTGTGCTGTCCTTGCAGCATCCAGAGGTACAGTTAGGCATAAGAAGTAGAAATTATTATTCTGCTATCTGTCTAAATATTAGCTCCTTGCAACTTGTGCCTTATGTTAAGTGCAGATAAAAGGTCAAAGGACAAGTTCACACAAATAAGAGACCCTGTGGGAGAGAGGGAAGCCTGAAATATTTATGGATTAAGGATCTGCCTTGTCCACTGTATCCTCTTTTGTGGACAAGAGGAGGAAGGACTTGATTACAGAGAAAACTTCGATCTAGTTGAAACTAGTCCCTGCTTTAGATACGTTTAAATACCTGGTATGTGAAGTTAATAAAATTGTTGTCTGCCACATAAATCCATCCATATATTATCTGCCTCATGTATCTCTGACCTATGTTACCTTTTCCTTTCTTATCTTTATATGTATATGAGTATTGCTACACTTAGTGACTAAACAGAGCAAATGATGCAAAATGGCGAGAGAATAGTTGCATTTACAGTAAAAACAGAAAATTATTGGCTCCCTAATCTGCTATAATTGGCCTGTAGTCAATCTGGGTGCTGTGTAGAACGTAGCTATTAATATTCCCTGGGAGCACATGGAAACAGATGCTACAAAAATCCCTCAGATTACTTGCTTGACCTGTTAATTAAGTTTCACTGTTTACCTCTGGAAAATGCTGGGGTTTGCCCAGGATCAAAGGTACCCACAGTTTTCTTTTCTTTTTTCAAATTACCATGACTTAAACCTTCCTAATCCTGAAAGGATTGATGGATGAATAATTGAAGAATTATATTGGAGATTTTATTTTTGCAGTATAATCCAATGTACTATAACAGAATCCTCTGGATAGAAATTGTTAACTTTCAGTTACTGTAAGTGGTTTTTAATAAAATCATGTATATCTTTGTTCCTTGTTTTCATTTGGTAGCCAGCAATTTATAATTAGAACATTAACAAAAAAAAACACAGTATATTAATTCCTTGTACTTTGTCTTGAATTTTCAATGAGCAGATCAGTACAGAAATACAGTATGGCTTGTCCCTTTAAAGCAGGAGGGGAGAACTTAATTAACATATCTTTTTGTTTCTGGAGTTTTGTTTTGCCAAGCAGAGAAGCAGAGAGGGGCTAAGAGCTATACAAGCTTTGAAAAACAGCTCCTTCAGAATATTACACATTTTAGTGCATGTTGCAGTAAAAATAGGACTAAACCAGGTAGATCTAAATTATGTAAATAGAGATTCCTTCCCAACCTTTTTCCCATTGAAAAAAATGCAAATTGTCATTAACTAAAACATTTTATAGATTCATGCTGATTTTGTTAAATTGTTTCCATTAAAAAGTAAAGAAACAAAGCAATGCAGATTGATTTCTTCTTCATTTGAAATAACATTTTGCTTTGAAACATTTCAATTTTCTTAGACATACTCCATTTTTAAAAGTTTTAATAAATGAAATTCTTTGTTTTGAATTAAATGAAACATTTTGACTTCAATAAAAAAATTATTCTCTTTTTGGAAGTTGAAGTAAACTGAAAAATCAGGTATTTATGCACCTCTGGTTCGATGGTCTATATGTGGAATGATTATAAGAAAGAAGCATGTCACTTGGCTTGACCCATAAGAGAACAAAAATACTTCAGCACTGCCATTTTGTAAAATTGGCAGGATACTCCTGTGCTTGCCTATTTCCGTAAGACCAAATTGTACTACCTGTATATAACTGAAATAATTCATCAAGGCTGCAAGGAACGGTGAGTAGAGAGCATTCTTTCTCTAGACTTGGGAACTGGGGGTGTCCTCTGTCAAGGTTGGATCTGTATAATTGCAGGTTCACTGCTCATGCCCTCTGTTCAGCTGCCAAAGCCACCATGGAAGAATCTACCATATAGAAAGGAGGAATATCTATCTAGATAAATAGATAGTTAGATTATTTGAGGATCCCTAAATAGTGTCTGTCTGTGTATTAGGGCTGTGTGAAGCTTTGGTAGTTGATATGATTTGGAGGAGATTCAGGGACTAAATCTCTGAATCTGAGTTGAATTGGGAGAACAAGTAAAAGCTCCAAATGGATTTGAAGCATCTGAATCGATTCAGCTGCTTTGGAGATTTGGCCATAGACTAAACAGGCAGCTGACACAGCTGCCTCCAGCTGGTACAGGCTTGGGGAAGGGGCTTGGGGGAGGGAGGGATTGG
>NW_017728915.1:10935924-10936968 GCF_001723895.1 Crocodylus porosus
AAAAAAAAAAGCCCCATACACACCAGCTCTGGCAGCGGTGATTGGGGCCTCTGGGCACAGCAGGGGATAGTGGGGGCAGTGGAGATATGTTTGTTTGTGCAGGGGTGTGTGTGTGTGTTTGTGTGTGTGCACGCAAGTGTGTGTATGTAACATGTTGCTTTTTAGGGAGCCTCAACTAGTCCAACTCCCACTAAACTGGCTAGGTTTGGTAGAGTGCTGGACTGTATAAGGACAGTTATTTTACAGAACAGCAAGCAAGGGTCAGAGCAAGTTAGCTCAAAACCTGTAACAGACACAGGATGTCACCTGAAGGAAAGAGCTGTTCTTCCAAGTCCATCTTCCAGGGGCTTCTCTCTCCTTTATCTTAGGGTGAGCAGTTGCCCTCATATTATCCTTGAGGAGGAAGAACCTAACAGCTTGTATAGATACCTCAGAGGTAGAACAAATAAGAGTAGCAATATTTGCACTAGTGAAAATATTGCTTCTACCCAAGCACTTGAGAGTAGTACTACAGCACTTGGCTGGAAAACAGAGATCCCTTCCCAGGCAAAAATGCAATTTTTTGAAAAATTTCCAGTCCAAAAAAGGGTTGTGTCAATTTCTTGTGGCAAGGGATCTCAAGAATAATTCAGGTCTGTGGAGCTCCAAAACAGAATTGTTTGGCTTCCAGCTGGGAGAAAGTGAAGCTGACAAGTGTTTAAGGTCACCTCAAGGAGAGGCAATTCAGTCTCCTTACTTTGTCCTCAGCACTCCTCTCCCTAAAATGAAGGAGACAGAAAGTGATGGAGTTGGAAGTACAGCTCTTTCCAGTACTCAACCTCTTTGCTTTCCCCACCTTAGGTCTTGGAGGATGCAGCTTGGAGGAGGAGTGGCGGGTGGGCGCAGAGGCTGAAAGTGGAGGGAAGAAAAATGAGAAGCTGAGTAAGTCTCCCTGCTTTTTTCTTTTCTGTCTTTGATGCCTGGAAGAGATTTCATAGATTTCATAGACATTAGGGCTGGAAGGGACCTTGGGAGATCAAGTCCAGCCCCCTGCCCAAAGGGCAG
>NW_017728915.1:10936979-10938709 GCF_001723895.1 Crocodylus porosus
CCTGTTTACGCAGCCTGTTTGCGCGGCTCCGGTTGCGGGGCTCCCTGCGGGGCTGGGCCAAGTAGGGGCCTGGGCGGGGTCTTGACCCGGCCCAGCACCAGGCAGTGGCCTCCTCCTAGGAAGTGAGGAGTTAACCCCTTCCCACCATGAGCCTGCTTACCTCCGGCTGCTGGGGGTCGGCAGGGGGCTCGGCGGCTGCTGAGGGGGTGTCTGGGGGGCTTCGGGCTTCACCTGCGCGTCTCTCACCACTCCAGAACCTACCTGAGTGTGTTTGAGCCTACCTGAGTGTGTTTGAGGTTGAGAGTCAGTTTATACTCAGGCTCATAGCCCTCTGGGAAGGCAATTCTCCTGATAGAAAATAGAATCTAGAAAGTTTTCTTAGTTTGGTTTGGTGAGAAAAGGCATTTGTCACTGACTGGCTAGTCTGGTTTAGAATAGGTATATCTTTACCTCAGAAAAGCTGCCCTTGGCTTTACATGGAATATGAAATTCTGTATCCCAGTTTCAGCATTGGAGGTGATAATCTATCAGTGTTTTGTTTGAATTAAAGTAGTATAGAACTTGGTAGCAATCTGTCTTGCTCCTTCCATGCGATATTTCTTGAATATTATTGTTTTACCCTAAACTTGTTATTGAATGCTTTAAAAAGAGAAAGAAAGGAAGAATTCTTCTTTTAGTTGTTGTAGAGAAGTGTCTTTTACAAAGTGACTTGTGTCCTATGAGGGACCTTCTCAGGGAGACAAATTGAATTAAGAGGAAAAGGTGGTCAAATTTACTGCAGAAAGGATTGTAATTTGAGAATTACACAGTTTATTCTTTGCTCAGTAAGTGAACAGAACTCCCATCAGCAGAAATGGAGGCGGTGTGATCCAAAAAGCAAATTAGAGCACTAATAAAGTTGCATACATCTACGCATGTATATGTATATATATGCATAAGTTATATTGCATACAAACTCTTTGCTTGGTGTATTTTCTATATATTTGATACTGTAATTTACAACAAAAGTTTCATAGATGCCATCTGAGTGATTGAATTAAGGGTGATATAACTTTTAAGATGGTTTATCTTGCTGTTACAACTACTTTGTTCTTTCAATTTCCCTATAGCTCACATGTATTACAGCATAGCAGCTTTTCTCTGGCTCACTAACTAGACCTGTGCGAAGTGGCTAGTATTCGCTTTGGATTCGGCCAATTCAGGTGACAGTAATTCGATTTGGTGATTCGAATCACTGTCCCAAATTGATTCAGCCGAATCTGTTTCAGAGATTCGGTTGCTGCCAAATATCCGAATCAGCCAGGCCCATCCCCTGCCTGCTCTCCCAGCCCAGCAATGGCTGTCCTGCCTGCCCCAGCTCCCAGCTCTTGTTTAAAAAACAAAAACAAAAAAAGCCCAGGATCAGCAGGTGCTGCCAGGTGTAGGGTGGGGGGGGGAGATTCCCACTGTGCCACACTGCATGGGGGGCTCTGCACAAGCCCCCGACCTCCTCTTGAGCCCCCAGCCTCCTACAGGTGCCCCGCCCAGGCCAGCTCTGGCCCTTTTAAGAAAAACAAAAAAATAAAAAAACTCTGGGACCCACTGCTCCTGCCAGCAAGGAGGGGATGCCTGCTGCCCCCTGCTTCCCCACACCACATGGCGGGGACTCTTCCACAGTCCCCCAGAAGCCCTGAGGCTGTTGCTGGGGTGGTGAGTCCCGGAGTTTTCTTGTGGGTTTTTTTTTTTTTTTT
>NW_017728915.1:10938809-11021603 GCF_001723895.1 Crocodylus porosus
GGGGGGCTGACAGGGGTTCCCCTCATGGTCCCCTCCCCCAGCCCTCCCCCTAGTACTTACCAGCTCAGAGTGGCTGCAGCGCCCTGCTGAGTCACCAGGGACTGCCCAAATCATCAAAGCTCTCTGAATCTTTTCCAAAGATTTGGAGAGCTTTGAATCGATTCAGACCTTTAAATTGATTCCCTGATTCGATTCGGATTTGGAGATTTGGCCACCAAATTAGGCCAAATCTTTTCTGAATCGAATCGTCACCTGAAGCTTCACACAGCCCTTTCACTAACCTCATGAAAACCTATATTTCATGCATAATAGGTCATGTAGGTATTTTACCATTAAGTTTAATATATTTTCAGGACAACTGTGTATTTTCTATTTTTGTAAAATTCTGAAGTGTTTGCCATTAAATTAACACTTCAGATTTATATTAGAGTGATTGCAATCCCATTATACCTGGACAGGACACTGTACAAATATATAACAGACAGTTTTCATCCCCAGTAAGTTTACATGAAGTGCTTGTTCCCTATTAGTCCAGATAATTTTTCATTGATCCTGCAGTGAAATTATAATGCTTGTTATCTGCCACAGAACACCTTATTCTAACAAATTCCTTGGCAATAGCTGACTTTAAAAAGGATTATGAGCTTCTCTCATAATGAAATAAGACTTTCTCAAAAAAGTGGGAGGTGAAGGCCATAGACTCAAAATCAACAAGGAACTACTGGAGAAAGTAGCAGTCATTTTTAATAATGAAATACAGGTTTAGCTAAAGCATCTACATGTAAATGATCTATAGCCTTAAAGTACTATTCTCAAAATTGAGTTAAAATAGTTGCCACCAATTCTTATTTTTACTTTAAACATAGGAGGGTTACTCCTAGAAATTTCAGCTGAGGTTCCATGAGCACTGAGTCCTATCTTAACTGAGCTATAAACACCTAAAAGCACAATCTTTATAGCTTCTGGGGCACATCCAGACAAGCATGCAGTATGGTTTGCAGTGCTCAGAGTTGTTTGAGGTGCTGCAAACTGCCTGCAGCTCACATGCCTCCAATTGCCATGCTGCTAATTAGCAGTGCAGCACCAAAATTTGACACCAAAAGATGCTGGTGTCAAGAAAGCACTGCAAAAAAAGTGGCATGGTGTACATGGCAGCAGTGTGCGCTGCCAGAAACAGAGCCCGGTCATCCAGAGCCATGCCTTGGCTGCCATCCAGGCTTCATACATCTGGATCAGTGCCACTGCTGCCCTGGGAGGCCCCCGGGACCCCAGTTAAGGCTGCTGGGGTCAGTCTCCCCTACCTCACCTGGGACAGTTTGCTGCACACTGGACCATATGTGCAGGGGCATGCCCTGGGGCACAGAGCTGAGGCACAAATATGGAGGGCTGCAGCCAATTAGTCTCTCCATATTTCTATGCTGTTCACTTTCAAATTTGTGCTTTATTTAACAATACAATACAATACAATTAATTTTCCATCTTTACTGTGCTTCCTGTGAACAGAAGGGAAAAAAAATAACCATCAGCCTCATAATCCAAAAGCAAAATCAAACTGGAATGAATGAACCAACCCCCAGTCATCAGTCATATAACAAGTGTCTGTCCCCATGTTGTTATATCCTTCTCCCTCATGGCAACAGATTATAGTAAAGAGAAACATAGGAATTACTACAATGAGAATATGTTGTTGTTTGTAGGAACATATAAGATTTTCAGCTTAGATCAGTGTGAAAGAGTTATAAGAATGACCATATTTTGTTAAGACTTATCCTTTGCCATTTTGTTCACTGTTACCAACTGAGTGAATACCATTACTGTACTTTCTTAACAAAAGCACTCCATGCCAAAGGTTTTAAAGTGCTTTATTTTAATGTCACAGATGATTAAATGCTTTAGTGTGACTGACAAGCTTTAGTGAATTCTTACAAATTAGATATACTAGCTCTCAGTAAAATAGATTTTTCTAAACCTGTTTTGTGTGAGAGGAGAACAAGTAGCTAATGATGGTTTAATACATTAAGAGGCTGGTGAATTAAAAAAAAAAAAACACTTAAGGCTGAACAAAGGCTTTGAGCTAGAGCCCCTTATGGGGGTGAAGTTGGAGACACACCATTCCAAGAAAAAATCCTAGAAAATGTGCAATGGATAGGGACGAAATCTCTCATCCTACCATAGCTTCTGTGTCTGTAGAGTTCAGGGAACACTACATATGTCTGGCCAACTTTGCAGGCTGAGGCAAAAAGGTAGAGCCACAAATAAACAATTGTTTTGCTGCTTTGCCCCTTTATGGTTGGGTGTCACTACTAGAGAAACAAGGTTCCTACAGTTCTTGTAGTCAAATTGGTAAGGACACTGGCTTACCACAGAAAGCTTGTGAGAAGTTAGGATTGGCAAAAAAGGAAATTTGCCAGTGAAGTCATCTTCTGTCATAATGCCCTTGATCTTTGAAGTAAACTTCAAGCTCATGATAAATGACTAAATGCCCAAAAGCTGGGACATTACGATCTGCATTTCTGCAGAAAAACAAGCTTTTGTCCTTTTTCAAAAGGCTTCCACACAAAATTCCTTAAGCTTGCTTGTACCTATTATTAGTGGAGAATGCCGTATTTTGAAATGTATGCTTATAAAGATATATTTGCATTCTGCAATGGGGAAGTCACAAAATCATAGAATCATAGAAAATTAGAATTGGAAGGATTCTCAGGAGGTCATGTAGTCTAAACCCTGTTTTTCAAAACAGGAGCATCCCCAACTAAATCATCTCAGCCAAGGTTTTATATTCCCAGGTCTTAAAAACCTCCAGAGATGGAGATTCCACAACTTTTATGGGTAATCTGTTCCAGTTTTATTACCCACCTGGGCTAGGGGCAGACGTATCACAGAAACTGGTTTAAGTGATCTGAAACTGGTTTAAACCTGTAACAGAACAGATGTTCAGTGCACCTAAGCCAGTCTGAAAATGGCTTAAACAGGTTTGAGATAAACTTAGTTGAATGTAGTATCAAACTTAACTGATTTGGGTCAAACCAATTTATGCAATGTCTGTCCCAGCCCCTTTGCTGATTTAAGTTAAATCAAACGCCCCTAGCGTCCCAGCATGCTCTTTCAGCTGGTAGCAGAGCTGGCCCCTCCCCTCTGCTCCCTGGCTGCAGATTGGCACAAGACTGCAGGCATCCCTGTTCCCCACCTCTCCTCTCCCCATCCCCTCTGCCTTACAGACACCTCTCAACATTTAGCTAGCAGACCACATGCTGGCTACTGACCATGCTGTGGCAGACGGGACAAAGGTATAATCAACTAGTAGCTGGTAATGTCTCTGTTTTTTTAATGAGGTGATAAACACTGAGTTAGGGCTGATAAAAACTTACCAGTTTCCTGCTGGGCTGGGTAGAAGTGGGGAGAACTTCACCCTGATCAAAGCATTCTGCCGGGGTCTAGCCCCACCATGCCCCCTCAGCTCAGTTTGTGGAAGGGAAAGGAGGGCTGCTCTAGCACCACCCAGCTTCTAGGCTGGTTGTCTGTGCAGTTACAAAGTGATTTAGTTTAGCCAGGTTAGACTAACCTGCAAAAATTGAATCAATTCAGGCTCAGGCTTTTTGAATGTCTGTCCCTAGTCCTAATGGGAAAATTTTTGCTAATTGTAACGGGCTCAGGCAGGAGTCCTGTTACTTAGGTAAAATCAGGCAGGGTTGACCTGAAGATGAACCCTGCCAGCTGGAGGCACTTACACACCTGAGAGAAGATCAGGTGATTAGCTCACCAAAACCAGCATAAAAGCCAGTGGCAGGAAAACACTGATTGCATTTGGACACAAGAAGATGGAGGAAGAGTCTCTGAGACTCCAGGGAGAAAACCACAGGACCAGCCTGTAGCTGGAGAAGACACCAGGAGTGCAGGACCCCGGGAAGCTCAGCAGGTCCGCTATGAAAAGAGTATCACCTCTGTACTGGTGACGGCATTGGTGAGTATGGGAAATACAAAGGCATTGGGAGGAGGATCAGCCGGGAGGCTGTGAAGAGCGAAATAGGATCCCTCGGTGTATATAGAGGGACAGGAATTGACATCAACCCCCAGAACCAGTCCTGAATGTGTGCCGCTGAAGGCGGTGAAACTGAGAGGGAGCAGCAGGGGGCTGCTCACAGCAGGAGTCAAGCCTAAAGAATAAAAGACGCTGCAGATGCCTCCTGCTAATGAGGCAATTGGTGGCAACAAACAGTTACAAAGTATCTGGGTGTTCTGAAGTGGAAACTTCAAATCTACAGTCCAGACTACCCTCATCAGTGAAGTAACTGATGAGACTAGAGTTACTGTATCTCTTTAATTGATAAAATAAACTAACACTTTGAGCATATAACATTGGGGCGGCAGTTATTCATGTCCAACATCAAAAGGCAAAAATTCCCTTCCTTTTTCTTCTTCATCCAAGTTGTGGGAGGCATGTACAGAGGGGGAGATGTACCTAAAATTGCCCAACCCACCCACACTAATATCTAAACTAAACTTCCCCTGCTGCAACTTGAGACTGTTGCTCTTTGTTCTGTCACCTGCCACCACTGAGAAAAGTCTAGCTCCTCTTTGTAATCATTCTTCAGGTAGTTGAAGGTTGTTATTAAATCCCCTCTCAGTCTTCTCTTTTCCAGACTAAATAAGCCCAGTTTCCTCAGCTTGTCCTCTGAAGTCATGTTCCCCAGGCCCTGAACCATTTTTGTTGCCCTCTGCTGGACTCTATCCAATTTGTCTACATCCTTTCTATAGTGGGGGCCCAAAAACTAAGCCAAGCACAGAGCCCGTCCCTGTCCCTATCCCTGTCTCTGTCCCCATCCCCTGTGAGTGGTGCTGAGCCCAGTGCTGCTCACAGAGGATGGGGACAGGGTTGGATTCGGCACTTGGATGGTATGTCCCCATCCCCTGTGAGTGGTGCTGCCTGAGCCACACCAGCACAGCCCACAGGGGAGATGGGGCTGTACCAGGTCAGCACTAAGCCTGACCACATCCCTGTCTCCTGCAAGCAGCACTGGGATTGCAGAGGATGGGGCCATGCCACCTGAGCACCAAGCCTGGCCCTGTCTGCTGGGAGCAGTGCTGCTGAACACCAAGACTGGTGCCACTTGCAGCTAGGCCCTATCCCCTATAAGCCCAGAGTTACTCACAGGGGATGACAATGGGGAAAGGGCTGGGCTCAGTGCTTGGCTGCCACTGCTTCATCCCCTGTGAGTGACATTGGGCTCAGCACTCAGCTGGTATGGCCCCATCCCCAGCCAGTGTGGCCTGCTCACAGTGGATGGGCTGCACTAGCTGAGCAGTGAGTCCAGCCCCATGCCCAATTTTTTGATGTGGCATGGCATATAAGTTGAGTTTGATTTTTAAGACCCAAAAATTTGGCTTAAAAACCCAACTTATACACTGTGAAATACAGCAGTCATCCCATTATAGCAGTAAATCAGGTTAGTCATTCATAACTTGTGCTTGGTGAATCAATGTCAACTGTCCCTAATCACCATCTCCTCCGAGTGCTTAGAAATGGATACCTTGAGAACCTGCTCCATGATTTTTTCCAGGCACTGAGGTAAGACTGACAAGTCTGTAGTTTCCCAGATCCTCCTCCTTCCCATTCTTAAACATGGGCATTATATTTTTCTTTTTCAATCATCCAGGACCTCTCCCAATTGCCACGAGTTTTCAAAGATAATGCTGAGCAGTTCTGCAGTCACATCAGAGTGCATTGCATCTGGCCGTGTGGACCATACAAATTCAGCTTTTCTAAATAGTCTCTAACCTGTTTTTTCACCGCTGTTGGCTGCTCTCCTCTTCCCCAAACTGTGCTACCAGGTGCAGTAGTCTGGGAGCTGACCTTGCCTGTGAAGACTGAGGTACTTTAGCTTTTTTTGCATCATCTCTGGCTAGGTTGCCTCTCCCATTCAGTAAGGGACCTACGCTTCTTGTTACCCTTCACATCCCTTGCTAGCTGCAATTCCAGTTGCACTTGAGTCTTCCTGATTTCAACTCGGCCAGATCTGACTGGTTGCATAGATGCCTGACTTGTATCAATGAGCTCTACCTGTCTCAGGAAGTATACAGGACCACCAGAGGAAATGCCCTCCTAGATTTAGTTTGGCCAAGGGGGATGACCTGGTGATTTGATCTGAAGATAGAGGGTAACCTAGGTGACAGTGACCACAACACTCACTTTCGTTGTCCATTGTAAGGCTGGGAAATCTGTCAGTAAGGTACAAATTCTTGACTTCAAGAAAGCTGACCTCAATAAGCTAAGGGCTTTAGTGAGTAATGCCCTATGGGATCATGGACCTCAGGGAAAAGTGTGGGCAAAGAGTGGTCATTCCTTCAGGATATGATCCTTGGTGCACAGAAGTTGCCCATACCTGTATGCAAAAAAGGTGGCACAAAGGCCAGGAGGCCATCTTGGCTCAATAGGGAAGTCACAGATCTTCTGGGGAAAAAAAGGGTGGCTTACCAACAATGAAAGTTAGGAATAGGCCTGAAGGAGAACTACATAAGTTTCATAGATTCATAGATTGTAAGGCTGAAAGGGACCTTGGAAGATCACTGAGTCCAGACCCCTGCACCAAGTAGGAAAGATAACTGGGGGTCAGGTGATTCCCAGCAAAATGACTGTCTAGTCCCCTCCTGAAGATTTCCAGGGTAGGTGATTGCACCACCTCTGGTGGGAGCTTATTCCACAGTCTGGGCACCCTGAATGTGAAGAAGTTTTTCCTCATATTGAGCCTGAATTGATCTTCCAGGAGTTTGTGGCCATTACTTCTGGTTTCCCCTTGGGTGCCCTAGTGAACAGTTGCTCACTGAGCCCTTGATGTACTCCCCTAGTGTAGCAGTCAGCTGCTACTAGGTCCCCTCTCAGCCTTCGTTTACTCATGCTGAAGAGTCCCAGATCCCTCAGCCTTTCCTCATATGGCTTGCTGTCTAAGACTCTGATGGAGTGGCTCTTCTTTGGACTCTCAAGCTTGTCCATGTCATTGTTAAAGTGTGGTGTCCAGAACTGGATGCAGTACTCCAGCTGTGGTTTCACTAGTGCTGAGTAGAGTGGAAGAATCACCTCCTTGGTTTTGCTGGAGATGCATCGGTTGATGCATGCCAGAGTAGTATTTGCCCTACTGACTACAGCATCACACTGCTGGCTCAAATGCAGATTGGCCCATACCTGTAGGGGGAAGATTAGAAAAGCAAAGGCAGTGATTGAATTCAGGTTAGCAACCAAAATCAAGGACAATAAGAAGTCCTTCTATTGGTACATGGGTAACAGAAGGAAAACCAGTGGAAACATGGGACCACTGTTCAGTGCAGCTGGACATCTGATCATTGAAATGAAGGAGAAAACTGAACTCCTGAATGAGTACTTCACATCTGTATTCTACCAGTCTAAGAGTAATAGCCTGCCAAATGCAAATATGACACAGAATAGTCACAGTAGGGATGATTAGTGATCACCTATCAACAGTCAATGTTGAGCTGGTGAAAGAACAGCTAGAGAGGCTGGATACCTATAAATCAGCAGGACTAGATGAACTCCATCTGAGAGTGCTGAAAAAACTAGCTGAAGTAATTGCAACACTGCTGGTGAACCTCTTTGAGAATTCACAGTGCTCAGGAGAGGTCCCAGAAGACTGGAAAATGAACAATGTTGTACCCATCATCAAGAAGGGGAGGAGAGAGGACCCAGGGAGCTATAGGCTGATGACCCGGACCTCAATCCCAGGAAAATCTTCAAAAAATTTCTCAAGGAGACCATATGCAATAAGCTAGTAGAAGGCAAAATTCTGGACAACAGCCAGCATTGTTTAGTCATGTCTGACTAAACTCGTTTTCTTCTATGACCAGGTTATTTGCCACCTGGATAAGGGAGATCAGGTTGATGTCATTTACTTGGACTTTAGGAAGACCTTTGACTCGCTGTGAGGCTCACAAGGTAAAACTAGAGGACTATGGGCTCAACAATTCACTGGTCAGGTGGATGGGAAACTGGGTGCAGTTTTGGACCCAGAGAGTATTAATAGACAGATCTGTGTCGACCTGGTGGAAGGTAGCCAGTGGAGTCCCCCAGGGTTTGGTACTTGGACCAGTGCTTTTCAACATCTACATCAAAGGTCTGGATGTGGAGTTGAAAAGCACACTGGCCAAATTGACCAATGACACTAAGCTGTGGGGAACTGTGGCCACACATCAGGTAGGCTGCCAATCCAGGAAGACCTAGACAGATTAGTTAAATGGGTTGACCAGAATCAGATGCTGTTCACTAAGAAGTATAAAGTGCTCCATCTGGGGAGGAAAAATCCACAACAAACTTACAGACTTGGTGGTGCTACACTAGCTGGTACCACATCTGAAAGGGACCTGGGGGTCATAAATGACCATAAAATATGAGTGTGGCAGAATATGGGCTGCCAGTGTGAACAAAGTAAACAATCCACTGGCATGCATCAACTGACACATATCAAACAAAACTAAGGAAGTTACTCTCCCACTCTACTTGGCATTGGTGAGGCTGCAGCCAGAGTACTATGTCCAGTTATGGGCACCACACTTCAAGGAGGATGTGGAGAAGCTTGAGAGAGTCCAGAGAAAGTCACTCATATGATTACAGGCCTGAAGAGCAATCCATATAAGGAAAGATTGACAGATATGGAACTGTTCAGCCTAGAAAAGGGAAGACTTTGGCGACAATTTGGTGGCAGCTTACAAATATATCGGGGGAGAGCATCAGGGACTAGGCAAACAACTATTCAGCAAAGCACCTCAAGGGAAAACCAGGAGCAACCATCACAAACTCCTAGAAGAAGGTTTCAGACTGGATATAAGGAAAAACTTATTCACTGTTCATGTGACCAGACTCTGGAATACACTGCCAGCAGGGGTGGTGCAGGCACCTACCCTAGAGATTTTCAAAAAGAGACTGGACACACACTTTAGAGTTATTTGACCCCAGCAATCTTTCCTGCCCAGAGCAGAGGGGCTGGACCCGATGATCTCACAAGCACCCTTCCAGCCCTAAATTTCTGTGAAGCTGCCTAGTCCCTGCATGCCCAAGTAATATTCTTACACTCCTCCCTAGTACTTTGTCCAAGTTTCCATTGCTTGTAAACTTCTTTTTTGTGTTTTAGCTCACTGAAGAGTTCCATGCTGAGCCAAGCTGGTCTTCTGCCATACTTGCTAGTCTTCCTGTTCATCAGAATGGTTTATTCATGCATGCTCAGTAAGGTTTCTTTAAAATATAACCAGCTCTCCTAGACTCCTTTCCCCCTCAGACTGGCCTCCCAAGGGATCCTGCCAATCAGTTCCCTGAGTGAGTCAAAGTCTGCTTTTTTCCCCAGGGTCCTTACTCTGTTCCTCTCCTTCTTTCCTTTCCTCAGGATCTTGAACTTAATCGCCTCCTGGTTGCTGCTGCCCAAGTTGCCATCCATATCTATGGGCACTTGTACACATGATAATATTGCCCTGTTTAATCATTTAATTGAGCCACACTGTACATGTGTGGCAGCTTATTGCACTTTAATTTTGTCATGCTGTACATGTGCGGCAACATATTGTGAATTAAATGACTTTCTTACTTAGCAAATTAAAACACATCCCAATGTATTTTAGTTTGCCACATAACAAATTGCACTAATACATCCATCCCCAGGCCCCCCACAGCTCAGAAGCTGCTCGGTCCACCAGGAGCTCACTCCCTGGCCACAGGCAGGTTCCACAGGAAAAAAAAAAGTGGCAAGAGGCTTGACAGGCTTCCAGCACCCTGTGCACTGTTCCTGCCACCTTCTCACTACCTGGGGCTGTCTGGGAACAGCCTGGAGTGCCCCTGGGTCAGTGTAGGAAGGCAGCAGGAGAGCGGCTGGGTGTGCTGGCAGCCACAGAAGGTGGCAGGGATATTGCACAGGGCACTGGAAGCCCACCAAGCCTGAGCTTCCCTGAGCACACCTGGGCTTCCAGTGCCCCATGTACCATTGGAACAAGCCAGGTGCTGCCTGCAAGCTGGGGCAGCACCCGTGCAGCTAGCAGCCTACCTGAGCAGCCCTGGGGGGCACCACTGCCACAGAGAGAAACACTGGGTCCCCTCAGAGCTCAGGGGTTGCGTGACTCAGTGGCAGCTAGTGCAGGCAGGCTCCACCAAGAAACGCGCCCCCCAAAAAAGCGGTGAGGAGCCTGCTTTTTTTTTCTTTCCACCAGAGCCTGCCTGCTTCTCCCATAGCTGGGGCAAGCTTCTGATGGCCTCTGAGCAGCAGAAGGCCTGGTCCTTCCCTTCACGATGGAGGCATGCCCTAGGGCCACCCAGGTGTAGTGCTAGGGGGCCGGACACTGCCTCAACTTGGAGCCAGCACAAGGCTTTCTAGCAGCATGCCCAGGTATCCTCGGTGCATGCCACCACTGTGGCGGGAAGAACCAGGCCTCCTCACAGCTCAGAGGCTACTCAGCCTGCTGGCAGCTCACCCCTGGCTGCAGGCTGGCTCTGCCGGGGCGGGGAAGCGAGGGGCCTGATCATTTTTTTTTTTTTTTTTTTTTTTTTTTTTTTTTTTCCCCCCAGTGGAGCCTACCCATGGGCAGGGGCTGAGCTATCAGTGGCATGTGAGCTGTGGGGGGGCCAGGTCCTTCCCTCCACAGTGGCAGTGTCCCCCAGGGCCACCCAGGCAGGTTACTAATTGGCTGGGTGCTAGCTCTGAGCAGCTCAGCACCTGCTGGCAGCTCACCCCCTGGCTGAGGGCAGGCTCCATGGGGGGGGGAGGGGAAGAAAGGATCAGGCCCCTCACTATAACAGTGACGGAGCCTCTAAATTGAAGTGGTGGGGTTTTAATCATCGCAATTAAAAACCCACCATTTCAATTTATGGAGAACTAAACCCCCATCACATGTAGAAGCAGCCAGTGTTCCCCACCAGGTCTTCTCTGTGAGCAGCAGGTCAAGAAGGACATAGCTCCTAGTTAGCCTCTTCAACTCTTGTACCAGGGAGTTGTCCCCAGCAATCATCAAAAACTTCCTGGATTGCCTGTGCACTGCTGTATTGCCCTCCCACCAGATGTCAGGGTGGTTGAAGTCCCCCATGAGAACGAGGATCTGTGACCAGGAAACTTCCACTAGCTGATTGAAGAAAGCCTCATCTACCTCATCCTCCTGGTCTGGTGGTATCTAGCAGACACCCACCACCACATCACCCTTGTTGCCTCTGACCCTAACCTAGAGACTTTCAACAGCCCTATCCTGAATTCCATACTAGAGTTCTGAGCAATCATACAGCTGTTTTACATAAAGCACAACTCTTTATCTTCTCCCCTGCCTGTCCTCCCTGAACAGTTTGTACCTATCCGTGACAGTACTCCAGTCATGCAAGCTACCCCAGCAAGTCTCTGTTATTCTAATCATGTCTTGGTCCTGTGTCTATGCAAAGATTTCCAGTTCTTCCTGCTTGTTTCCCAGGTTCCATGCATTCATGTATAGAGACCTGAGGTAATTAGCAGACTTTCCCAGGAAGAATGAGAAGGCCGCTCCTGTTGCCTCTCCTGCTTGTGCTCCCTTCAGGTCACCTACTTCCCACTTACCTCAAGGCTTTAGTTTTCATCTCCCAGTAAACCTAGTTTAAAGGCCTCTTCACTAGGTTACTGAGCCTGTCTGTGAAGATGCCTTTCTTCATCAGACAAATTCCATCTCTTCCTAGCAATCCTTCTTCATCCTGTAGTCAAAGCCAAAGCCCTGCTGGCAACATTGTCTGCACAGCCATGTATTGATATTTGATGGGAAGGATTGAGGGGAATACCACCTGATTCCCTGTACCCTTAACTTTTGTACCCAGAGCCCTGTAGTCATTTTTTATCTGCTCAGGGTCACCTCTGCCAACATGAATGAGCTGCATGGGTTAGTAGTCAGAGGAGCAGATGAGTCTCAGTAATCCTTCCATGACATCTAAGATCCAGGCTTCAGGCAAGCAACAGACCTCCCAAGACAACAGGTCAGGCTGGCAGATGGATGCCTCCATCCCCCACAAAAGGGAGTCTCCAACCACCACCAAGTCCTGCACAAATCAAGTTGCAGAGAGTGTTGATCTGAAAGATACCATTCCATGAGTTCATTCTTCATCTTACACTCAATTAGTTTTGAACTCTTCTTTTTTTAATGAAGCACAGATTTATTTGAAGGGTTAGAGAGTGCCCCTGCACAGACTAGTTATCAGCTCCATTGTCAGATCTTTTCTGAGGAGGTACAAGCTGAAGAGGACATGAAACCCAAATCTCCCACATCCTAAGTGAGTGTCCTAACTACAAAGTTACTGCATAAAAAGGGCAATATCACCTTCCAATATCACCTCATTGGTTTGCATGAAAATGGTCAGGACACCCAAACCCTTGTGCAGAGCTCACTCCTGTCAGTGTGTGTATTAGGTGAGTGCAGAGACAAGTGAAAGAACACCTAGGCTAGATTCTCAATTGGACTTAGGCATGAGAGGCTTGCAACTATATAACCTTGCTTAAGACTGTGTCAGTTCAAGGCTGTGGAAAAGCAGAATTTTAGACCAATGTGAAAATTTACTGTTGAAAATCTATGTACCTATGGGTTAAGCATAGGCTGAGAATTACTTTTTGATTTAGGTTCCTAAATTTGCACTTGAGCCTCACTTTGGGCATTTAAATCTTTTTGTGGGACTCTGCCCATGGTGCTCTACTGGGATTAGGATTTGAGGCCCTTTCCTGTCCTCACACTACCCTCCTCCATAACCCAGGTCAAATTTCCACTGGTTTCCCTCCGACTCTTTGTCTGTCTTTTCTAAAATATATCAAATGTGTTTGTCAAATTAGAAACTCTTCAGGGCAGAGACTCTTTCTAATTTGGGGTTGTATATTATGTAGCCTAACATTGCCTCTTTATAGGCACCACTCTAACACCAGTAATAACAAACTACTCAAATATTTAAACGTTAAGTGTGAATAAAGAAAGATGTGCCTTTTCATGCTCTGCATATTTAAATTTTGTTATTCATAGTTGCTTTTGAAGATGCACATTTCCCCTTAAAAGTAACATTTTTTAAACAGCTGTTTTTAAATCTTATATTTTAAAAACTATCTAAATCTCCCTTTGGGATTCCAAACAAGGGAGTAAGTTTTTTTGTTAAAATATGAACGAATCACAAAAATAAAAGATCTTTAAGGGAAAAGGTGATATTAACAGCATTATCCTTTTGATCTATATAAAGATAAGTGTCCTTTAGTGGAGGTACTACCCTACTGTTCTTCTTTTATAAACCTTTGTTCTCTTCTGATGCATATTAAGCACCAGATGAAAAATTCTGTTTGTCTGTGGTCTAACAATGAAATACCTTGTAGGAAATGAAAAGGTCAGGCTTTCCCTGTCAGTGATTTATTATAAACAGTGCCGCCTCCTTTTATTTCCTGATACTTTGCATTTGGATTAGTGATGATACATCACCAGCTGCTAGATAAAATATGAAGTTGGGAAACTATGGTCAAACATTTCTGCTGAAGAATGACCCTGTAATCAGCTCCCAGCACACGCAGGTCTCACTTGATTTATCAACCCAAACCTGTGGTTCTAAAAAAGGGATGAATTAGTTTAAAGATATCTAAGGGATAATAGCTAAAGCCAAAAGTGCTGTAGGAAAAGCGTTTGTCACTGCCCTGCCCTGCCCTCCTTAATTGCAAAAAAATTGAGAGCGGATACCTTAGGCACCTGACGTATAAATCACTGGTCAAACAACAAGCAATGTATCAAGTGGTGAGCTGCAGGCCTTATTCTTTTGCTCTTTGTGGGCAAAACAAACTCCATTTTGACACAAAGGGCTGGTTGGGGTGATACAAGATAATATATATTTCTTTTCTTTCTGATTTCATCTTGGCCTCTGCGTGATTTCATTCGTTTTCTTGCTTTTTTTAGCTTCCCATTCCCACTGTATTTTACATGTGTCACCTTCCACAGATGGTATTTGTGGGAAGCCCTTTTCCTGGCTTTGTAGTTCAAAAATTCAGAAAGCAAAGGAAGCGAGTAATTGTCCTTCACGTTTTGTTTTGTAAGTATCCATGCATTGTAGGCACATTGGAAAAATTTTTGCCCGCCAAAGCAAAAATAATAAATGAAATGAAGATCTGTGCATCATATTGATTCCTTGAATTCTCCAGTCATTCACACCAGTTAACTGTATTAACTATCCCAATCCTATGTAAATATATGCACTTGCATAACTTCATATGATGTGAATAGTCCCACTGATTTCACCTCTGCTTAGATGAATTGTCAAAATACATTGTTATCAATGTCCCTTTGACTATGTGTAGTGTATGAAATTGTTAGAGTCTGCAGCATTGGGACCTTACAATGAGATCAGAATTTTATCCTCTGGTACACATCAGGGAACAATTAGGACTAACTCAATCAGTGTAAGCAAGAAACTTGAAAAAAGATGCAGAAGCAAATAAAAAACATTAGAATCTCCCTCTTCCACCTTGAATCTTCCACCCCGCCCACCCTCCGTATCCAGACACAACACTATGCTTTGTAGAAATGTGAGCCAAGAAAAATAATGCATATTTGTACTTTTCCTATATCATCACTATTTGTCCTCATCAATCACAGTCACCTCTACTTCTGCTCCCATTTTATCTTATATAGTGTTATGTGATATTATATAGATATTATATGAGGTTTCCAAATGAATTTTCAAAATTTCAAGCTGGGATGAAAATCCTTCTTGACTTCTTCCTCCCTCACTTACTACTGATTGTGCTGCTAATTTGGTATGGTATAAAAACATCACCTGTGATCCTACAAATTTCACTCAGATTAGCAGGCCCACTGATGCAGGACAGCATAAACTAAAACTTTAGCTTCTCATGCCTTCAGCTAGGATTTCCAAAGAACCAATGGAGCTAGATATTCAACTTTTATTGCATTTCTGTAGCACGTAGATACTTACTCTTCTAAACTGTCTTTTGAAAACTCCAGTATTCCTAAGAAGCGACAGATATAATCATGCTTTCTTCCATATTGGTCCAACATTTCTAGGACAAAGGCAAGAGGTAGATCTTTAGAAATATAATTTGTCTAAGTGAAGTAGAACTTCGCCTGTCTGAATAATTTTATTGTTATGTTATTAATAATTTGGATTGTAATTAAGTAAACCAATAAAACCATGTCAAAACCAAAGTGGATTGAGCAAAGAATTTGGCTGGGTCCCTTAGAAATGTTCATTTCTCAGCTATAAAGTGAGACCAGCTATAAAGGGAGTCAGTCAGTTCAGAATATGCCAATCAACAATATTAACTCTGTCAGTCAACATGTGCATAATTGCCAAGCAATGCAATAGTATCCTCAGTGGCCATGTGCAATAGTATCCTCAGTGGCCATGTGCAATACCTGTAGTCCACTGCTAAACCTAGTCAGCAGGCAGTCATCAACAACATGCAACACGGTGTGTGTTTTGCCACAGCTACAGTCTAGGTTGTCGCAAAGCCCCCAACTGTGAAGGTTGGCCATGCACAGGCCTTGCCCTGTCTGGAACCTATTCAGCAAGGCCCATTGATGGTGTGGCAGGTTAAAGCCAGGTGGGAAGGTTGTAGGATCAGTCATAAAGCACTTGTATGGTGGTGATGTTGACCTCCATTCCTTATACCAGAGACTCTCTGCTATGAAGTCTTGGTGAGGTAGTCTGGATGAGAGTGGGTGTTGTTCTGATAGATATGCAGCAGGTGAATATAAGAGATTGTCATACAGCAGTAGGCCTGGATTGGTGTAAATCATTGCCAGTAGCTTGCTAGTTTCAACTTCCACTGGATATGAGGGGGAACAATGTGCTCAGGACTAGAAGACATGGTAGAGGGGTTGGTCAAAGATTTCCAGGCAAGATGATGTGCATCATCAAATGTAACTGCACATCAGTGAGTTTGGTGTGTGATTACCAGTTCCAGACTGGTGCATAGTACTCTGCCACAGAGTACAAAATGGCAAGAGCTTACATACTTAGGGCTGAGGCTCTTGCACAATGACCCGGTCAGTTTATTAAGGAGGTTGTTGTGTATCTTAACTTTCATTTCTGTCTTTTTCAAGTGTTCATAATAGTTCAATGTCTGGTCTAGCATTATGCCCAGGTAGACAGGCTATGCTTTGTGCCTTAGCCTCTGGCCATTCACGTAAATGCTTAGCTCCCAGACAGAATTGGTATCGTGTAGGTGGAAAATACTGGAAATCACCTTACTGATGTTTGGCTGGAGATGCCATGTCTTGCAGTAGTGAGCCAGCTTTGTGACTTCACTGTTCAGAATGTGTTCTAGCTCTGAGAAACTCTGGGCCTGGAATTCACAGTAGATGATGTCAGCATAGATGAATTTCTGTGACTGGGTTTGTAGCAGGTCATTGGTATAGAGGTTGTACAAGGTTGGAGCAAGCACAGATCCCTGAGGCAGTCTGTTAGTCTGTCTTTTCCAAGTACTTGTCTTCTCACCCATGTGCACCCTGAACTGTCTGTTGCAGAGGAGTAGTTTGACATCAATCACCCATGCAGGTAGGACTCCTACTATTTTTACAAACAGACCAGTGTGCCAAACAGTATCATATGCTACTGTGAGGTCAAGTAAAACAGTGCCTATTTTGAGGTTCCTTTGAAAACCATTTTCAGTTAATGTTGTTAGTGCTAGTACTTGGTTGTACATTCTTTAACTCTGAAGAGAAGAGACACAAGAGTTGGCAAACAGGGAAGATGTGCTCTTGTTTTGTAACTTCCACCGAGCATTCTTGGTGTGTGCTCAGAGTTTAAGTTTTTTTCACTGCAATGGAGATGAAAGCAAGTCACATAGATTGTTATGCCAACATGAATCACAGTACATTGTGCAATTTTTGGTGAGGAATATCTGTCCAGATTCTGTAAACGATAATAGAATCTGATTTCACATCACATTTTTCATACTCAGGGTATCCCAAACCACTCTACAAATGAATGAGTTAAATGCTGTGACTGTGTAGGTAAATGTGGTGCCTATTATGTACTCAGTGATAGCTTACACACAGCTGTGGACAATGGAAACAGTTTTTGCTTTTATTATTGAGGGTCACCTAGGTTAGCCCTTGTTCTTTTTGAAAAGCACTCTGGGATTTCTAATTTCCACCTGGATGATCAGCAGAGACAGACAGACAGGGCCACAGTTTAATGCTTCATTTAAAGGATGCATGAATGATTGTTGGATGATTAATGACTGGTCTGTGCTGAAAAACGACAGCCCGTTATATGGAGATAGCTAACATGTAATTTTCTGCATATTGCAGTTTCACAGCCTCAACTCTCATGTACTGGGCATTTCACATAGGCAAAAATGCTAAAATACAGGCATGGTATTTGGTTAGTGTGTGTCCCCTCCTCACTGGAGAGAAATGGCTTTAGTTAATACACCACTCTGTTTATGCCAGTTTTGTCATAGAAACTGCTGTTTGGAGGAACTCGTTAGGCTATTAGACAATGCTATGCTGTTTGACCTAAAAGTAAATATAACATCTAGAAGAAAGACTGATGAGTACACCTATGAAAGAACTGTTTGTATGCTCTTCTAATGAGGGCACAGAAAAATAGGATATGGCTTATCTGACCAGTTACTGCTTAGTAACCTGACTTTTTAATAGGGCTGATTTTTTTTTGTTGGAAAATAGGGATTTTGATAAAGTAATTTTTGTAGGAAGTATCTACTTTGCTTTAATGTTCTTTCTTTTTTGTTTTGTTTTGTTTTTTGTTTTCTTTTCTAACACAAAATTTTCTAGTTGCTGGGACACTAAAAGCATTCAGTTTTATTTTTGCCATTAAAAACCAAGTTTTTCTAATGAAAATAGAAAAATAAAAAATCATTTAATCATTTCAGTCAATTCTCTGTGAATAATAAATATTTTTATCAGTTTTAATTTTGAAAATTAAATGTTTAACACTGAAAACTGCTTGTAATCAGTTTATGGAAAAGAATTTTTAAATTTGTTGAATAAACTTGATTAGCCAAGTAATAAAGGAGAATTGCAACTGCTCGCAGATATCCTATGAGGAGAAAAGGGCAGTAAATTCATCTGGTAATTTGTGTACAAATTATTCATTAATTAGTTAATATTTAAATGATAGTGCCTACAATTATAAAACATTATGATAGGGTCAGTTCCTACCAAACAGCATGAATTTATTAGAACTATAAGGATGTATCACAGGTGGGTAAAGAAATATTTGTAGATAAAATGCAGTATTGTAAACATTTTAACAAGTGCATAAGTATGTACTCAAACATTAGATGTATGCATTGTCATTTTGATTTGGTTTTTAATTAGAAAGTAACTGATGATATGGTTATTGTGATTTTTTTTATTGTTTTTCAGCTTTTAAATACAAAATCAAGCATTTACAGATATGTTACTAGAAGTATTAGATTGTACACTATTTAAATGTCTATTAAATGAACACTATTTAAATGTACACTATTTCAATGATCTGATTCTGTGTTCACTCAGGCCTAGTGGTATAAGGGATCAGAAACCAGTCTATACCCATAACGGAACAGTAGTTAAGCACATGTAGACTGGTTTAAAAATGTTGGAACCTGGTCTAAGATTTGCCTGCTCCCCCAACAGGCGAATGTTTGTTCTGTGCACTACTGATCTAAATTACACCACTTACAGAAAACTGTGCAACTTAAATCGATTGCACTTTGGCCTTTTGAATGTCTGTACCTAACCTCAAAGTTCAGTTATATTTGGGGAGCAATTGTCACAAATCAGTTTCATAGGTTTGATCCTACAAATGCTTAAAGTTATTTGCATATATGTGTTTACAAGATCAGAGACATAGTTTATAAAATGCTTATCTATGCAATGATGTTATGAGGAACAGGGTCTTTGGAATTTATATGGTTTCACTGTAAACCGGGATTTTTTTAAATTAATAGGCTGTGTAGATATGAACCATTGATCACATTCCTTCTGTGAAAACAACAGAGCTCAGTACTGATGGTTTACACATAATCATATTAGCTTCTCACAACTTTGCAGTGGCTTGAAAGGCTATTAGGTAAGGTTCAAATGAGGCATCAGTTGTGTCCTTTCTGTACACATGGTACAGTAACGTTAATATAATAGATAAAATTGCAATTTAAGAGATTTTTTCTGCTTGTTTTTCTTTCATATCTAATTAGTTCTATTTAAGTATCTGTGTTGACTAATAATATCTGACATATATTTCCACATATCCCAAAGGATTGCAAAGTGCTTTATAAGCTTAATGATATACAAAGTATGCACTTGAATCACTCCATCCTGTAATTAAATATCTGAGTTGTTTGATACAGCAACACAAGAGCTTAGGACAAGAAACAAGGAATACCTTATCCAATTGAAACCAAAGCAGTAATTTAGGTTAGTAGAATACAGAGTTGGAATTTGGCCAAGACTGCAGGGTTTAATATCTCAAATGCTCCAAAAACTCCAAGAAGCACATTATATCTTAAACACAGCCACACACTGCCACCTAACCTCTGAGAACACTTTGATGCAGTACAGACTCAGGGCACATGCTAATGGCACAGTTAACCAGGACTCTAACCCAAATTTTAGTCCAATACTCCAATCCCTTCTCTCCTCCAACTTTCTACTAACAAAGAACCATTTTACCTGAGTTTGGTGATGCATTAAATCAGGACTTACCTGACTGAGGGGCATAGGCTAGAGGCCAAATTCCACTCAAACCTTCGCTTGAACCACTTAGCTATGAGAATTCTCAGGGAAAATCATTCCAATGCCCGTAATCCTGCAATGCCTTCCCTTGAAGGGGAGAAAAGTTTTCTTGCAGTTGATACAGTTGACTCGGAAAGAATTGTAACACATCTCACCATAAAGTACAATGGGCTTCTTTGCCCCAAGATTCACACAGGCAAGTGCAGAAACAGAGAGAAGAGTAACATGCACTGGGCTTTCCTGGAGTGATGCTTGCAGCTAGGATAGGATCATGTGAATGATCAAATCTACATGCCCACCGCGGAAGTGAGCAGTGAAGTGAAAAAAGACCTTCATGGCTAAGTACAGGCAATCCAAAAGCCATAGACTGAACTAATTCAATCTCCACAGGTTAGTCTAAGCTGTGTAGATTGAACTGATAAGCAAGTGAACAGACATTCACTTTTGGTTTCAGAAATGCAGCCACATGACTGCAGTGGCCCAGGCTGAAAGCTGGGCAGTACTAGAAGTTGCCTTCCTGCAGACAGCTTTAGCCAAGGTTAGCCTGTGAGAGGGAATATGTGGGGGATGAGCAAAGCATCCTGGGATGCATGGGGACTGTGAGTTAACTTGAATCTGGAAGAAAATACAAACAATAAGGTTACTAACTGCTATTCCTGAAGCACTTGCTGCTGGTTTAGATGTCTCCCATCCAGGAACTGACACATCCTGACCCTGTTTACATGTAGGATATGCCAGGATCACAGCACTAATGCGACAGGCTGCAATATGTTGGTATAGAAATAGATTCATATTTCTTCTACAGTGCCGAGGTCAATAGGATTGCATCAGATTTACACTGGTGCTGCTGAGAGCAGAATTTGGCCAATTGCCCAGGCTCTCCAGCACATTAAATTTAAAAATAATTTAACTAGCAGTTGTGAATACCCATTTCCTGCCAATAACCTTAGAATGCCTGCTTGCCCGTAGATAGTTTGACCTCACTCTGAGAATCACTTCATAGCAGTGCCAGCCAAATAGGCCTTTCAGACATTTCAATGTCATTCCTGAAAGAATCACTGGTAGTGAAAACAGAAAGATAGCATACACGTAATGGGTAGATGCACAATAAAATATTTTCTTTGAAATGTTCCCCCTGTACACTTTTGGTGAATTTATTTATATAATCAAAGTTTGTCTAAGTTAAATTGGACTAATGATAGCTTCTCAAGTACTTTGTCAAATCTGTTTTCTGTATATGAAAAAGATTTTTTGAATCTTAAAGGGAAGTCAGAAAAAATGGATCACATTAACAGAGGAATCTAGCCTATTTTACAGAGTACTCAACAACGTAATCTTTTATAGATGACAGTTTTTCCCCTAATTTGTTTGTTCTGTTCAAACAAATTAACCAAGCTTAAATCCTTACTCTGTTTTAATTTTTGTTACATTCCATTAAGATCAGTGGGAGTTTGGCTCAATAAAAACCTACCCTAGCCATCATAAAGTAATTGGGAACGCGTTGTCTTCTGAAGTCAGTAAAGAAAAAAAGGGAAAATAAAAAAATCATACTTAAGTGAAATGAGAATAGGTTATGAAGCTAGGTCTAGGAATATTTGAACTCTTCTAATAAAAATATCTTTACTACTAAAACAAAATTTGGAACAATCATTTACATTTTATTGAAAACAATTCTGAAGTCCCCAACCTCAAATTCTATAATTGTTTTTGTTTCTTGGAAACAAAAACTTTCAGGCTTAGGGTTCTTTCAGAGAGCGGGGCAGTCAAAAAGTGATATTTCTGAGAGAAATTAAACAAAATATCCTAGGAAAATATGGTATTTTTCTACCTGCTTGAAAGAACTTTCCTCTTAACTTACATATTCCAACTAGATTTTCATGCGTGGGAAGAATTTGGATCCTTATTCAGGATTGTTAGTGGAGAAAATAATTATCTGTATACTTAATTTGAGCCTCCTGGTGTTACTTTTAAGTGTCCTATTAGAATAAGTATTTTTGTAAACTGGGCTTACTGTGCTTCCACAGTTTGCTTCATTCACAGGAGTGTAATCTTGTTGCTTTTAGAAATTCAGTTTTCCATTCTTTATGCATTTTACGCAGGACTGTGCAAGGACTCGAAGTGATCTCACAGTAGTTATATGGCCCTCTTTCACATCCTTAAAACATCCTCCTATGTACTGCTTTCCCTTTCTCTCCCAGTAGAATCTCCTTCCACCTCATTAATGCCAACCTTCAAATCGGAGGCAAGGATGCTAATCCAATAGCTTTAGCTTTCTGGCCTGTAATAAATAAAGCCCCCTAGTTCCTTAAATAGTTAAATGTGTGCACTCTGTTAAGAATTTAACTGTACTGAATTAAAACCGACTGCAAAACTATGCCTCAGAACCTAACCTCAATGCTCTCCTATGAAGGTAGTCCACCTAACAATACAATTAACTGAGCATCTGAAATAATAGGAGGGATTGGTTGAACAGCATCCTTGAACTGATCACTAGGTTATCTGAGAAACAGCAATTATCACAGTCAAATACTTTTTTACAAGAAATGCCAATGTTAGGTGTAATAGGTCTGGCATTTTTTCAAGTAGCTCTAGTTAGTAGGATTTTTTTCCTCGACTGCTGGCTCTGTACATATCACAGTGTAGTGCATACTAGTTAAAATAGGTGATATGTAATTATTGGCCACTTTGGCAGTCTCTATACTTACAAAGAATCAGATCATTTCTTAATTAGTTCTCCTTGTTTTATGTTTTTTTCTTTGAAGAGTTATAGTGTCCTTTAGAGGTGGAGATTAATCTAAGTGCCCCTGCCATTCAAACCTTGGCTTTTTTGAGAATGCCAGTACTAACAGAGAAAGATTCCATGCCTCAATATCTGAGTGAGTGTCAGAATCTGGACTACATTATTTAAGCATCTATTATCTGAAGTAAAAAATAATGAAAGATAAATGGCCTAACAGAAAGGACTAAAGAACAGATTGGAATTTCAGGGCTTGGATGCTGTAGTACTGGGATATGGAAATCTCTTTTCATGGTAATCAACTTGTTTTTACCTAGGCTGATATCTGGTAACCTCTGCAAATGGCATGGTGTATCAGTCCAGTTCATAGAATGTAGGTGCTCATTTGCCAATTTAAATGTTCTCAACACATTATTGCTATATTAATTAATATTAATTTTGCTACATTACTTATCCTTGATTTATTTTACACTCATAATTGTAGATTATCTAATGCTACAGTTGCAGTGTCTTCAACTCTAAGACATCTCCCGTATTTTCACAATGCATTTCCCATGTAATTAAAATTAAAATCAAAGTCAGATGTAATAGGCTCAATTTGAGGGTCATATATTCAGTAGCAATACATTTACAGTCTCTTTGGACACTGCTTTCATGCAAATGTTTAATCAAATATTTAATGTAAATGCTTTAAGTGTTTTCATCATATTACTAATGATTTGCAAGCTCATAATTCAAAAACCTGTGAAACAAAGATGGTTTATAAATTGACTTGGCATAATCTTGCCTTTTCTATTTAATGGTTAGACTGCACATTTCAGAATTTCAATCAACTTTTCAAGGCAACACCATTTCCTTTGAAGTCTGCTTTCCTAAAGTCAAAGCTGTTTCCTCAGCTACAAACTGCCTTGAAAATTTCAAATCCAGCCATCAAGAGGATCAACTGCTACAAATGGCTGCAGTAGATAAGATGGAAAACGGACTGTCACCCACATCTCCAGTTCAACTAAACATGACACCACTCTTAGTTCAAACTAGGCATCCTCCATTCTAGCTTATATAACCTGGATTAACCTGGCCTCTATTTTCAAATTTTTGAGACTAGAACATCAGAAATACAATGGTGTGTTCTGTATTAATTCTGTTTAGGTAAGGTATACACTATACAATATTTGATTATGAGCAGCCTGTAAGAGCCCAGTAAGAAATGTGTTTCTCCTCTCCAGGTTGTAGCTGTATTGGTCTAGAGGAAAAGGCAATCAGGACTCGTAGTAGAGATGATATCTTTTATTACACCAACAAGATTTTTGCAAAAACAATTTCTTTAATTCTTTCATGTCTACCCAGGAGAACTTTTACAATCTCTTCTCCAATGCCTGATTAAGGGTGTTTGTGACCGAAAGCTTGCAATTAAAGAATTTTTTTTGCAAAAATCTTGTTGATCTAATAAAATATGTCATCTCTGCTATGAGTCCTGATTGCCTTTTCTCCTTTCCATAATGTAGCATTGCAAAAGCTAAGGCCCCTCCTCATCTTTGGGTAGAGGTAACTTAGAAGTATAAGGTGGTTGGGAGGTATAAACAGTAGTTGGAACCAGAGAGGAGTAGGTGTATAGATTGTGAGGAGTGGGTCTGAAGGAAAAGTTGGGAATGGTTAGATTGAATTAAATAAAGGGCATGAAACATGAAGAATGAGAACAAAAGGGAAAGAAGTAAAAAAAAGTTAGTAGAAATAACAAAAATTTATGAAGATGCAGAAAGTTCTATAAACCAAAGTGAAACTTTCCGAAGCATACATATGAGTAATCAGTGCTTCTTAGGTGCTCCCCAAATTCAACCTCATTTATCATGCTTGGCTTACTTCCTGGGACTGCGTTAAGGATTGTCTGTGACTGTTGTTCAGAAAATTTAATTGGAAAGCAGTTTCAAATTTTGAAGTATGTTTCTCCCTCTCCTCAGGTTTAACTTAACTGTTATCACAGTGGGTTGCTGAGTAATTAAAATATTCTGTAATCAGTATTTCTCCTTCTGAAACCTGCTTACGTGTTAAAATATTTTCTAGCTAATATCCCAACTAAAGAACTAAAGCATCTACAGCTGAACTAGTTGGTACAAACAGCTTATGTATAGCTAGGTTATTTCCAAAAGCAAGTAGCTATCTACATGCTGTCATTGGTGATAACTTAAAGGGGAGTTTTCAAACATGGTTGAGCTTAGGAGACAAGTACATGGAAAAAAGGTTGGATAGACTTTCACATCCGTAGTGTTGAAATGGGATGCCATTATTTACTTCATTTTTATGGTACTGCCTGTGTTTTGCTAGACCCTTTCTAAACATTTAGGAAGAGATAATCCTACTCAAGTATCTTGCAATCTAAGGAGAAACAAACAAGGCGGCCAACATTAAGAGAAAAATAACAAAGAAAATTACATATTATTTCCTTCCTTTCTTCAAAATTATAGTTACATCATGAATTACTAAATGAATGTGTGTGTATGTGTGTGTATACATGTGGTTAAAGTTTATGCGGTCTCCGATTTCTATAGGATTCAGGTTCATTGTAAGGTTTTGCAGAATTTCTCTGCAGTTACCCAAATGCTTTGCAAGGCTTACAGTGTGTACAAGTGGGCTATGAATAATAATTCCCTAATGTTTGGGACATGTCCCCTGAAGCCACTTAGAAGGCACGAAGTTCCAGAGTACCACACTGCCCCCTAGTGAGGTCCAGGTCCTGATCTCCTTCCAAGACCTCTGGAGAACTAACTAGTGAGCCTGGTCACTTGGGGGCATAGAAGAGACCTTCTGATTTTGTTTGGTTTGGTTTTAAAGTCTACCCTCCCCTGGTCAAAGAGGGCCACAACAACCTGTATATAGGATAGAATATAGTGCAAAACAAAATCAAGGTGGAGGAGTGCTACATGGACTCTTCCCATATAAGGATGAACCTATTTCTACTCTATCATACCATATAATATTACTAAATACATATTTCATTCTGAGAAGGAAGTGTGCTCAATAAAGCTAGCTTTTCTCATACAAATAGTATAACTGGAAATCTAGTGTAATGTTTATGGTCAATATTCCCCAATGATATGCTATAAATATTTATTTAGATTCTGTTTTTATACTGGAAATAGAATAGCTCATTGTGGCTGAATACACAAAAGTTAGCCCTACCCTCCTATTGCTTTCATAATGTGGATACACTGAGCAAACAAAGCTGGAGTCACTGGTGATGATCAACAGTCATGTAAGTGTCTGTTGCACCTCTATGAATAAAGTGTCTCTATTTTTTTAGTTACATGCAGTAACATTCTCAGCAGATCATCTTACTAAAGTGAAAAGGTTAGAAACCCAGTAAAATAGTTTGACTTTTTCCAAAGGTACATTACAGAACCTCCAAAGCTATAATAATAGGAATCCGAAAACATGGGAGGGTGACCAATTATACTTAAATCTGGTCAATGTTTTATTTTATGTGGTTGTACTCTGGCTATTTTTTGACTTGTTTGGATCATACTGGCTAAGTGTTCCTGTCCAATAATACTCATTTTACCCCAACCAGCTATTTAAACCAAGTAATATGCTGTTTTTGCTATTGAATAGAAGGGCAAGCTATTCCATTATGGTTAGTTGTTTTGTGGGTTTTGGTACCCACCCATACATTTTGGTTTGTCCTAATCTATATTTATCTACGGATGACAAGATGAACTTGAAAAAAGAACATGTTTAAAGTTGCATACCAACTCCCAGGATATAAATCATACTGGGCTTTCAGTTCTTTCAAGCTTTCATAAACAGTACTTGCTGAAAGACTGGATCATATTTTTCTGTGACTCTAGTTCATGTCAAACATTTAACTTTTAACTAAGGTGGTCAGTTTCCTGATTTGAACACATGACACTCCCCCAGGGATTTCAGCTTTCTTTAGCCATCATCATAACAATTTTTCTTTTTAAAGACATGCACACAGTAAAATTAGAACAGGGTTAAGAGCTATGAAAGTAATTCAGTCCTCAGTGGACTTAGGGCAGCAGTCAGCTTGCCAAGAGTGGAAGTGTGGACTAAACCTGTTCTTCTTGCTTTTTTTTTTTTTTAATTAACTCTTTCACATTAATCAAGGAATATAATTTATTCACATATTTTGGTCTCAAGTCAGATAGAGGGTTGGGTTACTTTCATATGTTTTAGTATTTAAACCTGCAGGAGGGGTCAGAGGGCACTCAGTTAAGCTGGTGAAGAGCACAGAAAAAGAAGCTACACAGAACAGAGGGATGATGAGACATATGCAGGAATCTAGTTATGGAAATCTACTCCATTTTTGTGAGATTTTTCTAAAGGGAGTGATCTATTTCAAGCAGGAATTAGCTTAGGGAAGTCCTAATGATTGAGTTATACAGAATGCCAGACTAAAGGATCACAGTGGTCCCCCCTAGTCTTATGTATGAAAGAGAGGTGGGCCAGGGCATCGTTCATGGCCTACCAACTTCCTTAAGTAGTTCTGGAGCTTCAGCATAGCCTGGTAGCTTGACTTTAGGAATCCCAAGTAAAGGAGACCATAGCAAGGATTTGCAAACCAGGTGATATAGTCCAATGCCTATAGTCCAATGCCTTTGCTGACTAATCTGTGTAGGGTTTGTGAGAAAAGAGTATGTCCCCTTGGTTCTGCCTCCATTCATCAAATGGGTTTTCACATACCACTTCAGTCTGTGCAGGTCTCTTCCTGGGAAGGGGCATAAGTCATGGAGGTCCCTGGTCCTCTCATCCCTTTTCCAGACATGCTTTTTCTACATAGGAATAGTGATGACCATGCGTGGAAGACTTTCTCTCTGTGAAGATAATGGGGCTTGATCATGTCTTAAGTTGTCCAGGTTCATCAAAGCTACTTTTCAAAACTTCAGGGAGACTGAAAAGAAAATGGTAGGCCTTCTGCAGTGATGAAAGTAGATTGAACCAGGAAAGGGAGCTATTAACACTTCAGCCAGAGGGAACACCACTAACTGAAGCCAGGAAGAAGAGCATTTCACTTTCAAGGCAGAAGAAAGAGCATGTATTGCATTCTCAGTAATGCATATTCTTTACTTCATTCTTCATAATATTTTCTGATCTACCTCACCAAGAGGTAGATTTGTTCTAAGCAGATGAAAGGACACCAGTGCACCAAAGACCTCACTGCTGCTGTAACCTACCTTTCTCCCCTTGCATCTGGTCTTTTCAGTTATTTGCAACCATTTTAGTTGCTAGTAAAGCAAAGACCTATTTGTTTTATATTGAACTGTTGGTAGAAATCATCCTCCTTATTGGTGTTCTTTAAGGAAACATCATTTGAGAATTATGAATCAACATATCTATATAGAATTTCATGGCATAAGAATAGGGTTATTGTTGGACACTCATATGCATTCTGTGTCCTTTTGGGTGAATAGTTAACAAGGATCTAATGTTCTGAGGCACATTCTGTTAAGTTTCATGAGTTTCTAAAATGTGTTAATGCAAAAACATGTCAAATCTTTTGTATCCCTATTAATAACATTCCTCATGAAGTAACTTTCAAGAGCAGTGGCTCCATATGTTTTCAAATGTTATGGAAAGGTGATGAACAGGCCTTTGTTATCTTACGTTATACATGGGTTTGTTAAAGTATTTTTAAAGGAGTTTCTCAGATTAAGGTAAAATAATTAGAAATGGATCTTAGATTAGGATTATTTTGGAAGATTTAATATATAAACTCATTTACCTCTTTCCGTTAGGCCAAACAGATAGTGAATAATAGGCTTTTATCAATAAGGGTACAAAGGCCACTAGTGACAGTCAAAAGATCCCCATCGACTCCAGTGGATTTTTAGACCAGACTGGGTGGATCTACTTGTGAAATTAATTCAACTGAATAAACTCCAGCTCTGTTTGCTCTGGAGTTTATTGCTCCCAGGCACCCTGTTTACACATGTGCCCAGGACCTCAGCACATTAAGCCAAGTCAGAGCAGTCCCAGCTGACAAGTGGCTTGTGGGGTCAGCGTGTTAGCCCAGGGCTACTCCAAACCAGCTCAGTGTGCTGTGGAGGGGCTGGCTGGAGCATGAGGGTACTCCAGTGTGGGGCTAACCAGCAGACAGCCCCAACACTTAAGCAACCTTGTGCTGTAGCCAACTCTATCAGCCTCTAATTGTTTCTTGCAGCTCACTAAATAACACCATCATAAGACAGTACTTGTGTTGATAAGTACTAACCTACGACAGCATTTATTAGTTTACTATGGCCTAATAGGGCTGCAATTGTAGACATGAAGAGCTAATTAGGTAACTGCAGTAAACACCTCATGTAGACATGTCCACTGTAACTGATTGTAAACCAGGAATCATATAACTTATCTCCAAAGTAAGACCAAATTAATGCTGCAAGTCTGAGCTTAAGAGGTCTTTCTTCCTTGCTTTCTGTCAGTTGTCATTGTGTCCCAATGCACAGTTATCAAAAACATTTTGAATTGTTTCTTCTAGGTGATAAACCTTATCTTTAAAAGCTAAGGTTTGTGCTGCCAACTTGAATCTTATAAGAATAATTCCACTGTCTTTTTGCTGGGAGGTCAGGGACTCTTTATGTTCATGTTTATTCCTGATAATACCTTTGCAAGCTGGGGAAATGTAGTCCTCCCATATGTTTACATAATTCAAACTTCTCTTACTTATCATTGGACTTCTAACATTCCATGTTTTGCCAGCAGTAAGACATTACTGTAAGGCTAGGGACAGACATTACATATAAACCAGTTTAAATGATCAGATACTAGTTTAAACCTGTAACAGAACAGATGTTCAGTGCCCATAAACCACTTTGAAAATGACAGAAACCGGTTTGAGATGAACCTGGTTGAATGTAGTAATCGCTTCTCGGCCTCTTGAAGGCTCAGATCGAGCGAAAACATTCAAACTTAACTGTTTTGGGTTAAGCCAGTTTATGCAGTTTCTGTCCCAGACCCCTTGCTGGTTTCAGTTAAATAAGAGTCCACCAATATCCTGCCATGCTCTCTGGACTGGGCAGAACTCTTTGCTCCACAGCAGAGCTGGCTCCTCCCCTCTGCTCCCTGGCCAGAGCTCTGGCAGAGACTTACAGTCAAAACAGTGTCTACTGGCTTCCCTGTGCCCCCCTCCCCTTGTCTCCTCACCACTCGCTGCTTAGGCAGAGATCCCTTCCTCCCCTCTGCCACAGCACAGACCATAGCCAGTATGTAGTATGCTAGCTAATGCCGTGTAAGGCTCTGGCAGAGACTGCAGACACAACAGGGTCTTCCTGGCTTCCCCCTGCCCAACCCCCACCTCCTTGCTGCTCAAGCAGGAAATCCCGCCCCCCCTCACTCTCTCCCATCTCCCACCACATGGACCTCAGCCCCATGGACCCTAGGAGTGTGGAATGCTAGCTAATGCTGAGAGGTGTGTGTCTCTCCTATATCATGGGGGCAGACAGACAAAACAGGGATTGCTTAGGACTGTTTGGAGCTAATCAACAGGTCAGCTGGTAACCAGTTTAAGAAGTTTGAAGTAATGGAAAGAAGCCATTATTTTGCTAACTGGGTGATAAAGACTGTTATCACTATCAGCCCTCAGCTGCCTTGCTTGCCTGTCAGTTTGCTGCAGACAGTATGATGAAGCAGGGAGGGAGACTGAAAAGTTCCATAATATCAACAGATGCATGTACTGCATCCGCCCCACCCCCTGCCTCAGAGTGCTAGCCTAGGGCTAGGTGCTGGCAACACTCCCATCCCTTGAGCAGCCACCAAGGAAAAGCCTGGGACTGTGCAGGCAGACCTCCCTAATGACAGAGTCCTGCTGGGGCCTGGAACATACTCAGCTCAGCTCCCTGCAAAAGGGAAGGGAGGTCTACTCAAGTGCCTACCCTCCTACCCCCTGGCTTCTAGCCTGAGCCACTGCAGGCATGTGCCTGAATTTCCTCAGTCCAAAGAGAATATCTGTCTGTTTTCTAACCAGTTCAGCCTAGCAAGATTAGACTAACCTGCAAAGATTGAATCAATTCAGGCTCAAGTTCTTGAATGTCTGTCCCTAGCCTAAAAGTTATCCAGTCAAATTTTTACTCTTTCAATTACAGACTGACTTCAGTAAATCACTGGCATTATTGGTGTGTAAGTGGGAACAAAACCTTGCTTGTAATGTACAGTTTTTAATTTTGGATCTATCATAATGATTTCTAATATATCTCATGAAGAGGTAGCTTTGATCTAAGCAGGTGAAAGGACACCAGTACAGAAAATAGATAGATCTAGCTGACAACATAACTATACCACTGCCTTTGCTTTTGCAAAGTAGAGCCAATAACACAAGAAACAGAATTTTTTTTTCTGAGTATACTCATTTAATAATCACACATACATTTAAGGTGGTAGAGGGCATCTCATTATATTTGGGAGTCAAATTTTCATGCCAGTTCTTCTCGTCTTTTTTTTGTCTCTTTGGACACGTCTACATGTTCATTTATATGCCTTAGATATTGTGCATTTAGTTTAGTACTTGCTTAATAAAGTACTAACTGAATGCGCAGTAACTAGAGTTACTGCACAGTAGCATCGGCACATGGGTATTTTGTGACACTTACTGTGCAGTAGCATAATAACACTGCACAGTAGGCTATTACCACTGTTTTTGACCACCAACGTTACTACACAGTGTTATTAGGCTAATGAGCCATAAGTGTCTCACATAGGCACATCTTCTCCTTAAGATTTTACTTAAGAACACTTTTCCTACTGCTTTACTTTGAGTCTGAGGATTTCCCTAGGTGCTGTCAGACACAATGAGAGGTTCAAATATTAAGTTCACCTTCAATATACTGGTAAATTTCAAAACAATTACTTGGCAATGTTTGACAACAAAGACATCTTTGAAACCTTCTGTCACTGAGTAGTTTTGTCAGACAGTCCTTTCCAGGCTTAACTTCTATGCTATATTTGGTTAAGTGTTCTCCTTCTATAAAACTGCACTAGAGACATGACTGTGGCATTTAGATTTTTAAGAGCTTTTTTTCAGTATGGTAAATACATAGCAATAATTTTCAAATGAGGATTTTGGAGGGTTTACTTTTTTTACTCTTTATTTCCATTAAAAGAAAAGAAGAAAAAAGAAAAAGAAAAAAAGTACTTGGAAAATTGTTTTAGTGACTTTCCTGACCAGCAAGAGGAAATATGAACTGTGAACAACTGATCATCAATATTGTTTTTCCTTGTGAATAGTGACTATACGATGAAGCTTTCTAAAAGCAATAGTCCCTAGTTCTTTGGCAAGATAAACACGAATGTTTTAACTGGTTGGCTAAGTACCTTCAGTGTATATGCAGAAAAAAAACTATGGAAATGGTGACTAATATAGCTAACTGCATCATCTCGTCTTGCCTCCAGCAAAAAATCTGTAGCTGATACACATGATGAAAAAATAGATATGAAGGAAGGGTGGTCCAGTGTTTAGAGACTGGGATTCAAGAAAGATTCAGGTTCATTTTCCCCTCCGTTCCTTGCAATGAATTGTCACATAACCATAGACATGTTACTTAGGCTCTATGTTACGTGGTTGTGAGGTGCTTAATTAGTTGTGAGGTGTAATTAGGGCCATGTATGTAAAGGCTCCTGGGAGATGTTACACTTATGACATGATTTACTAGTTTAATCCAGAAGACCAGATTAACGCAGTTGGGAGCACACTAGACTCTTTCAAGGGCTGATCAGCGTTTCCCCACCATGGAAGTGCACCAGAGCCTTGAATAGGTCCATTGTGCTCCCTTAGCTGAGAGTGCCAGTCAGCTGTTGAAAAGCTCTGGTGCACTCCCAGGTTGGGAGTGCCAGTCAGCTGACTGGTGCTTGATGCCATGGGAAATCCAGGCACCCAACTTGTTACTTGCCAGTGCAGGGGAAGCCTGGGATCATAATCATGTTTTTGGAGTGTTGATTATGATCCTGGCCTTCCACTGGACTAGCAATAGGGTGAGATTGGGATTTGATCCATGATTTCTCAGTCACACCTTCTGCCGTGCACATATGGGATAGCAGGTGGCATAATCATTGGGATCATGGATAGATCCCATTGCACCTTTAGTTTAATGTCTGCCACCACCCTAACAAATTAAAAACTGCCATTTGAAAATCAGGCCACTTATTTAGGTGCCTAATCAAGGACTTTAGGGACCTTAGTGTTGGCTCTCACTTTGTGACCCCTACCAGAATCAGAGAGTGCACATGCTTCTCAACAGGCAGCTCAACATGACTGACCCCATAGCTTTTGCTCAGGGTCTAAAAAAGGCCATATGGCTTTCTCTCAGCACAAGTGACATGATAATTGTATTGCATGGCTATGTGGTCCTTGCAGATCTAACAAACATAAAAGCCTGCTTGATAAGCAGTTTGAATAAGCATGTTAGACATGCTGCAGGATGTGTACTAATGGTATTTAAGGTGTTGACTGTGGCTATAAGTGGCCATGGAAAGTGTTCTATATGAAGCCCTGAAATAAATAAATAAATAAATAAATAAAAACGTGCTTCAAAATATTCTTAGAAAGAAAGTTCCAAAATTTCCCATAGAATGTAAATTAAAAATAACTTTTTAAGAAAAAATCAAAGTGACATGTTATCTTGATCTTTTCCAAATATTTCTAAGGATCTCTGGGCCCTAAAGCACTGGCTGCCTGTCAGGTGAGTGATGGGTTGATCAAACAGGCTGAGAGCCAAGCAGTTTGGGAAGTTCTGAGTGAGGAAAATCTACCCAGTGAACCACCTTGGTGCCTGGAGTTTGGAAGTCTTGGCTTCTGAGAAGCTCTAGATCAGGGGTGTCCAACCTTTTTGAATGTGGGGCCAGATCATGAACTTTTTATCACCCAGTGGGCCAGCAGAAGCAGGTGCTCATGTGGCCTGTCCAGTCCGGCCACAGCCTAGGGGCACAGGGGTCAAGGGGTGCCTCCTGACCCTGCCGTGTCCTCCCTGCTACCTGGGCAGCCTCGAGGATGCTCCCACACCTGCGCACCTGGGCTCAACAGCCAGGGGGACATGTGAGGACTGTACGGGGGGTGCAGGATGTGCAGGGACACCCCCCGCTTCCTCTCCCCCGGGGCAGCCCAAGCCCGAGCGCAAGCAGCAGGGGTCCCTCCCTACCCGGGGCCCGCATTCCCCGCATGATGTCTGTGGGCACAGGGGGAGATGGGAGTGGTGCTGGTTTCCTCCCCCAACAGCCACAGCAGCAGCGGCAGCAGCATCTCCCGTGGGCCCAGCTGCAACATCCCTCTATGCTGGCATCCACGCCCCCTGTGCCCACCCACCCGCTGCACTGCAACCTGCTCCAGCCCGCGCGGCCGGTGGGGACTGGTGCAGGGCGGGACCAACATGCAAATGAGGGAGGGGTGAGGTGAGGAAGGGACACAGTGAAATGAGGAGAGGAGGAGCCGCACTGCATCAGCAGTGTCAAGCTGATGTGGTGCGTGTAGGAACCTTGTCCCTTCCTCAGCCCTTCAGCAGCCATTAGAAAGCTGCTGAGGGGCTGGGGGAGGGACAAGGGGTTCCTGTCGCAGCACCATGGGCCACAGAAAATGGCTTGGTAGGCCACATAGCAGCCTGCAGGCCATATGTTGGACAAACCTATAGATCCTGGAAATCTGGAAGTCTAGACTGCCATGGAGTCTGACAGCTACAAGCCTTGGAGCAAGTCCAAAGGATTCAATCAGAAACCTGCCTGGTTTCCACTGGAATTTCATCTAAATCAGTAAGTATTCCTGCAGGATATTTCAGTTTTGGTGAACTGGCGTTTTCTGACAGAAGAATGTTCCTTCAAAAAAAATGTCACAATGAAAAATGGTCACATATAAATCTTTCAGACATGCCTACCTAAGAAACTAGCTTTATTCTTATAATACAGGTAAGATCAGTGAAAGCAACTTATAAAGAAACCCCTTGTTACAAGACTTATAGCAGTCTACAATATTATCTATGACGTTCCCTTACAAAATCATTATCCTTTTCTCTACCGTCATCATGCTTCAACCCAAATTGCCAGTCTCTTGGCCTTCCAAGCACATTGAGTCTTTTCAAGTGAACATTGGTGAGAGGAGCAAATTTCTGTCTCTCTGGGAGTGCTAGTTTATTGGGGTGGGGTTTGAGCCATATTGGTCTGCTTACTTGTGATTAAATGAGATTTGCAAGGGAAAGCAGAAGTGTTTTGTTATATATTATTTCAGTTTAACTTCCGTAGTATTGTTTTTGTAAATGTGAGCCAAAAGTAGCCAGAACTTCGATGGAGGTTTCCTAATATATTTCCTAATATATCCTAATAAGGTTGGTGGAAGTTTAATTTTTTTTTGTCTATAAAAAGTCCTTGAATATTAAAATTCCCTTGATCCACATCTGTGAGCCCAGTATACACAGAATTCCACTGACATTGGTGGGAAGGGCACATGCAGGATCAGGCCCAGAAGCAGACGCAGTGAGTCAAAGTGTCTTTTTTCTGCAACCGGTTTTCTTCCCACAATAGTAGGTAAGCAGATACCACAAATCAACAGATTTGTCTTTCTCACTTAAAGTTTATTGATTCAGTGTTGTGGGCAAAATTCAGGCTTCCCCTACCTTCTCAACCAGCCAATTTCCTATTGTTTTCATCATTCTTTGGTTGTGATATGGAAAAGTCATCCTTCTACTGACAACATCATTCCATATAGATGTACAAGCAATGCTGATCATATTGGGAAGATTAACCCATCACTCAAGTGCAGCCACATCTGGGGTGGTACTGGGCAGTAATACTACACAAATTGTTGTTAGCCAGGGCCACTAAAAACACTTGACCAGGAATATATTTATGACCTTGAAAGTATTTTAAATTCACTTTGTGAAGAATTCCACAGACTTTTTAATGACAGGAGGTAGGAAGCATCCTGGTTTTATGTCTTATCCAAAAATTCCCTCTAATTACATAGTGCCCCCTGTTGAGGCATTAGCTCAGTATTAACTCAGAGCAGAGAGTGCCATCTACTGCTCCTTATAAAAATAGTGTTCTACACTAACAGTTGAAATACTTCAGTGCTCTTAATGAAAAGTTTCTGGGCAGTTGCTGAAATCTATTCATAGAAAGGGTGGTAGGGACATCTGCCCCATCTTCTGCAGCATTTAGACTGCACTAGTGCTAAAGTGAGATGCCCATGTTAAGCTGAGGGGAAAAGTTTGAGTAGTTACCCTATAACAATACTTTGTGGGTACCAGAAAACTGATGGTTCCCAGAAAACAGTGCTTCATATTTCAAAGCCATTTCTATGGAATGTACGTGGCTTCTGCAGCATTGCAGTTGTAATTTTAATCCTGGTAAGTAGTATATTTGTGAGAAGGACCTTCTAAAATCAAAGATAAGCAGACTCATTGTCACTGGGTCATAGAGCTTACTAGGGCTTCTGTAATAATTATCGCTGAAACTTCATTACCATAATTGAGAACAAGCCACAATATAGCTGGAGCATCTCAGGAAGCCAAAATGCATCTCTTTCTATTGTCATTCTCACAGGGACACTTCATGGGTTCTCCGATCTTTTTGTCACATAATACAGTTTGATCAAAGATTTGCTAATTCCTTCTTCCTGCCACCTACCATTACAACAGCATCCCTTCTTCCTGTGGTCCCCATGAACCCTAGTGCTGACTACATGGCATTCCATAGGAGTCCCTTTATTGCCCCAGGTAGGGGCTTTTCCTGGATTGCTCCCTTTCAAATTGAGACCTGTGTTTCTTGAACAGCCCTGCTTGGAATTGCATAACACCATCCACACATACAATGGGCTTTAGCACAAGGGAAATTTTAGTGGCTCTTTCACCAATGGGAAAACTAAGTAGGCTAACCTAGGATAACCCATCAGGTTATCTTGTCATCAGTTACCCAGTGAAAATTTATTTCTTATTAAGAAAATTCAGTGTCCTGTATGATCCAGTAATATAGAGCAATGGAGTTTACACCTCTTCTACAAGTTGAATAAATATAATAGATAAGGGATTTTTTCCCCAATATACAGATTAGCGTTTTCTTTCTTTACTCCATTACTCCTAGGTATGTATGTCCCTCTTGTGCAACAATATATCCATCTTTATGGCACATAGATGATGATGTTACCTTATATAATGTCGTTTCTCAGCTAAAATGAGAATGAGAACAGGAATAGTGTAAACTGTACTAAGTACTTTCCCACCATATATCAAACAAGAAAGTGAGTTTTTGGCTTGAAAACCCACAAGGAATTAAGCATTCACATTCCTGAAAGGCATTGCAGAAGGGCTTCAACAAAGTGGATATTTGTCATTTGACCAGACAAGAGGAGGGAAAAGAGTGGAGCTCTCCATTACGGAAAAACAGGAAGCATCCAACATTCATACATTAAGTGCCACTAAGGCATTTCAGTGATTGAATAATACAGGGTAGAATTTGTGCAGCAAAATAAGAGTAGAGGAAAACACTGATAATGACAGCCACTTGTACTCAGTTGGAACCAAAAGACAACTGTGTTACAGAATTTGCCAATCAGTTAATTCAGGAAAATAGCAATGTGCTTCTTGCATAAGTAACTGCTGGAGTTAGACATATAGTAGTGATAGGCAGTGAGAAATACAGCACTGACAGGGGTTGAGATGACACAGGCACAGCTTTCAAAGCGGAACACGGGCAAATTCAGACTAGCGATCATGAGTTAAAAGAGAATTATGATTGCCTTTCCATTTTATGGCCTGATGAGGGAGAGACTTTTGACTACATTGGTCAGGGGACTCACTTTTGAGCACGCAAACATGCTTTGAGTTCTGTGTCAATGGAAGCGGCCAGTGTTTTAATGGAACCTTTAATTCAGTTTCACAGTTATTAAAAACAGACTTGCAAGACTGTCATGAAAAATGAAAAGTAAATAGCTTTGTTTTCTACTCATATCCTTTAATATGAATAAGTTCCAGGTAAATGTTGATTGGTTTGTGAAAACTTTAATTTTTTATACAATTGGCACAGAAAATGTGAGATACATCTCACTGCCAGAGAGCCTTACCTCTCCAGATGTGTAAACTGCATATGTTTTAAGGAAGACAGGACAGATATTAGGATCCTATATATGTCTTTAGTTTTGGTTTACAGTATTTTGTTGCATAAATGGAGACTTGCTGAAGGTATACCTAAAGGTTAAAATTTTCTCCTGCCTCATAATAAAGGATCCAAATAGACTTAATAAACTGTCATTAAGAATATATGATGACTGTGATATAAGGTTCTTTGTTTCTTTGGTTTATTTAGCAACACAACGATTGTGCTGTCTAAGTATCCAGGAAATTAAACCAGTTATTTATAAATTGATTAGTGCAGGGCTGGCCAACGAGCAGCCCGTGGTCCACATGCAGCCCTGAATGGTTTGCATGTGACCCATGAGCATCCTCCCATCTACCACTGTCTGCCTCCCAGCTTTTGCTACTGCCACAGCAGCTGGATTCTTCAGGCTCCCTCACCCTCCTTTGCTTTCTACTTCCTCACGCACTGCTGAGCAGTACAGAAGTGGTGATGAGGAGAGGAGGATGGGGGCTGGGTGCCCAAGCTGTATGTGAAACTGGAGAGGGTGCTGGGCTATATATTCTGTATGTGAGAGGTGGTGCCAGGCTGCCTGCACTTCAGGTGGGTGCATAGCTGGGAGGAGGCAGAGGTGTTCCTCATGTTGCAGGAAGGAGCCACATTGTCCACACATGGGAAGGGAGGGAGGAGCTGAGCTGCCCATGTAGCCAGGAGGCAATGAGGGAATTAGGCTGCCTCTGGTATATGCACAGCAGAAGAGGGTGGTACGCTAGAGAGCCTGCACAGTGCGGTGGGGGGCACTTGGTGAGTGCCCCTTGGTCCATGACATGTGGCTTCTGCTGCCACCAGGACTGCAGCATTTGGTCCCCAGCTGCCTGGAAGTGAAAGAGCCCCGTATTAGTGTTACAATATTGCCCCATCCACCTTGTAATAATGTTGTGTATACTTTGTCACCTGCATTAGTTCATTCCTAAAACCTATAGCAGATATTACCAAATAATGGGTGCTCAATCCTAGTCTCTTGAATTCTTGCATGGTATAATCCCTAAGAGATAAGGCCTGATTTTTAAATGCCTAATGAAGGACTGCAGGGTTGTTGGTTGTAGCTGTGCTGGTCTAAGGACATAAGCAGGCAAGATGTGATATCTTTTATTAGATCAACTAAATAGTTGGGGAAAAGTTCTTTGCAAGCTTTTGAAAAACGGTGTCCAAAAGCTTGCAAAGAACTTTTCCCCCACTATTTAGTTGGTCTAATAAATTATATCACATCTACCCAAAGAACCTGGTCTTGAAGGATTGAGGACTTTAATGTTAAGCATTTAGAAAAAATTAAATCTTGCATATTTTGCTTTTACTTGCAAGTATCCCCGTCAAACTCTGTTTCTTTTTTAAAAAGCTGCTTTTTTATTACAAATACTATGAATACACCTTGGCAGACAACGTTCTTTGGGTAAATGTGATATCTTTTATTAAACCAACTAAATAGTCCTTAGCATCAACATGGCTACAACCAACAACCTATGAACACACCTTTTCTTTCTTTATGGGTCCATTGTATATAGGGATATCCAGAAATCTTCTCCTTTCCCTGAAAAATTTTGGGGTTTCAAGATTTGTTTGCATCCTGCTGAGAAACAAAAACAAGAGAGCAGTGCATGCACAGTATATCTATGCTGGTGGAGCATTTTAATTTTGTATAAATGACTGGATATCCTGATGGTTAGAGCATTTATAAGCAAGGTAGGAGGTCCAGTTTCAATTCTCATCTCTGTATCAGAGATGTCAGCACTCTGCCCTTCTGCGCAAGTGCCTTAGCCATGAGGCTATTGGCTAGTCTAGTAAGTCTGTGTATCTTCTGTTGGGAGAAACCTTTGATAAAATAATAATCAATACAAATACTTTTTCTTTTCAGAAAATTGCATTTTTCAGTGGGAAAAAGTCTTTCTCCAGGTTTTTAATCACATTTAATAATATATAATATGTATATAACATGTAATGTGCTATACATTACCACTCCTTGTGCTAGATATATGAGTTAGTCAAGTTAAAATAGATACAAAGAAGTATCTTATTTTTATAAAGGGTCTAGAACCTGAGAATTTAATTTGCTAGAGCAGAATATAACATGTTCTATTTCCTACAGCTGCTTAGTTTCTAAATTTGATATCTTAGAACTGTTGGAGTTGCTATAATTTCAGATAAAATGTCTTCTCACAGGCTAAAGATAATTTTTCATAAGCTTTTAAAAAACTAATAAGGTAATAACCTACAATATTTTATTATTTAGAACCCCAGCCTTGGGGATATGATTTGTAAGGATTTTTTATATCTCAATTCAGAACATCCTTGTGAACAGCCTGTGTACGCATGTGTTTCACTCTCGTGTGTGTGTGTATCTCAGTCTATGTTCTATAGTTTCTTTTTCTTTCCACCAAATGCTGTCTACATTCAGTCCAGAGAAACACTACCACCTCTTTAAGTGGTAATGCTCCCTGCAGAGTTTTTAGCCTGTAGGAGATATGATTAGGGGGTGATAGTGTTAAGCACTCCTCCTGTATCTGCTGGCCCACTATGATAACCTCAGGGTTACAATGCATGTCTGACAAATACAATTCCATTGTGACTAGCGCCTTATGGCAATTTAGGAGGCTTATTCATCATTTTACAACAGACTTCTGTCAGGGATTTTGCTTATTTGCCCTTCGCTGGTGTACAGTAGTTGTAGGTTTATCTCTAGGAGTCCAGCCCTAATAACCAATAACAAAGTGCTTAAGCTCTAAGCTTGTGAGAAATGGACTTGTATTATACTCCAACTGCACCTTAGCTCTCTACTGATAAGACAATGTGTCTTTGAGGGAAGGAAGGATTTATATGAACTGATCCTTTTACAGTATACTATATTCATCAGTGTAAGATATAGTAGACTATATTGTACTGTAACCATACAGATCCTACTTTTAACATTTAAAATACATTCTTGCCATTATTACAAATATTTTCTTTATAATCTGAAAGTGCAGAGATATCTTGCCTTGGAAATTGCACTACAAAGTTGTTTGTATCAGTGAAGTGGGATTTGGAAGAACCAAGTTACTTTTGATGAAATCCCCCTGATTATGGTTTAAATTACAGAGATTTATTCAAAGAACAACAAAAGTTTTTTTTTCTTTTTCTTTTCTTTTTTTTATTATTCAGATTCCTGCTGAGTTCTGGATATTAATTAGGTAGTGGTTCCAGATGAAATCCAGGAGAGAGAAAAAACGCTGTTCACATTTTAATAAGCCAGAGAATTTTAAGTGGCTAACCATATTGTTTACGATATATCAGTCTGAAGAATAAAGAATAAAAGCACATGAATAGGCAGAGACACAGCATGGAAGACTAGCACCATACATCCCAGCTAAAGTGCATTGTATATTCAGGGTTTAGATCTTCAACCCAGAAGATTTGGAGCATGAGGGGGCAACATTTGAGAAGTGTGTACTGAACAAACACAAACATGAGGATTGCTTCTTTTCAGTTTTAAGTGTGAAAACATTAGCTCTCCCCCTAAGCCTTTGAAGTCTCCTCTTTCTGGCAAAGCTCTGGCAGGAGGGAGGTCTTTCAATTAGTTTCTCACCAATAACAATTTCTTTGAGAAATTTTAATCAGGTTTTCGATCACAGAGTGCATTTGTTGCTGGCACTTGATCTTTTGGCCAAATGAAGCTCCTGTGTCCCTTTATCTCCTGAGCAGTTGGATCTTTTATAAACTTTTTGAGATTATTTATTAATCACAAAACTTTTCTACCTTTTTTTTACTCTCAAAGCTGTAAAAGACAAGTATAGTGACAGGAGCTTATTATCTGTGGAGTTATCAAGATAAGTGGTAATATGTTAGCAGTAATGCATACAACAGTGTATTATCTCCCTTTATTTCCATTGTTTTATAGTAACCACATAATTAGCTCATTGTACCAGAACCTTTCTGCTCCTTATGGCTACTTGTCCTATTAGCCACAAAAAAGTTTCACTAAAGTTTTGAAACCCTTATGCTTGCACTGTGCACAAGCTGTGCAACAAGCAGCTTCTACAACAGGGGAAGGGAGGAGACCAGAGACTCTCAGGCTTGCAGGAGCCTGATGATTGCAAGATCCCCAGAGATAAGGGTTGAAGCCACAGCTAATAGGAAAAATGCCTGGTAAAGTGGTAACCCCCTGAACTATGGTTTAGTCTAGATAGATTACACATCTATGAAATCTCTCCAACCTCATTTACAATGAAGAATTTTTCATGGCTCAAATATTTTTGTTTCTTCTTAATTAATCTGATACTGTTAGCTTCAAAGAAGGCACCCTCACTTGAAGCAGAACTGGACCAAGAAAGAAAGTAGGCATCCTCCCTAAGCTTAGAGTGCTAACAGAAATGAAGTCTGAGTGCATGGATAGGCATTCCTTGGGTGGGACATTATTTAAAAGGGAGTTAGCTTCTCCAGCCCTGTTGCCCACCAAAATTAATCTTCTATTTCAAGCATAGTCACTACTGCCATTATTTTTCTGCTCTATACAAATCTCTATCTCTGGTTGGAAGTTTTAGTCTAATAAACCACAAGCGAGTAGTCAGGCCAGGAGCTAGACCTGGCAAGTTGACTGTGGTTCACTGGAAAAGAAAATCAGATCGAGCTGGCATCAGAGAAAATGATGATGTGGACAGTGGGCAGAGCCAAGAAGTTATCAAAGCAATGGATTAGATCCCTAAAGAACTGTGTGGTGTGCACCTAAAGGTCACTGGAACTCAAACAGTCCTGGTTGATGCCAGTGTGGACAAGAAACAAAACAACCTAATTCAGCATGATTAGTGGGTCTGAGCCCTGAATTAGTGTGTCATGTGCGCCACAGCTTCATTAGCTCTTGTGGAAATGACTGAGGTCTCTAATATGAACTGTATTTCAGGCTAATAAATAGAAATATGTGAATGGTGTTCACAGCTGTAATATGCAGGCAATAGAGAAGCAATCTTGATAAATTTAGCAGTTCAGTACAAATCCTCTACATTTTATGGGTGAAGAATATGTTTCCACCACCACTCCCTCCCCCTGACTTCCAATTCTGTCATCAGTTTATTATAGATGCTACTTTTTCAGGTAATACTGCACAGAAAACAACAAAAGGACAGTAAAGAAGTGTTTAATAAATTCAGTTTTTGACATTTGATACAGCTTCCAAGTACCTCTTTATTTATTTGAAAAAAAGAATCCTCTTGAAATGTATTCTTTTTTCTTCCCCTCACTGGCCTTGGAGCTAGTCCCTCAGAGTATTGCTTGTACATTAATTATTATGGTAAGTAGGGAAGATCAGCTGATAACATGAATACTCATAAAGCACACCATCAAGACTTTAAGTTACACAGCAGAGCTACATGATTCTAAGCTACATGGCTTCTGATTTATTAATTGTTAAAATGCATCGGTAAAAACAAAGCTTTCTTTAGCTCATAATCTGATTTTCCTTTTGTTCCCCTATCCCTGTTGAAACCTCTCTCTCCACACAGCCATCATTTTTTGTTTGTGTTCAGTGAACTTGCCTGTTGTATGCAGAGTTAACAAGATTATGGCATCATAAAAAGCCTTGCACGCCTTGATACTTGGGGTAAATCCATTTCTGGTGAAACTCCATTTAAGTCGGTAACATTGTACTATAATTTTTTGGCCCTTAAAAGCCTGTATTACTTTCTGGTTTGTAAAGAGCCTAGCCTGGATTTCCATGCATCTAGAATCCCATTTAAGTTTAAGTGGGAGTTCTCCATGTGCAAAGAATATAGAGGCAAGCAGTTGTCATGCCCTTCCTTTCCTGCTTTCAGATTATAGCAATGCGCCCTACTTTAATAAACAGAAGGATAGAAATGGTAGTACCAACAAACTGTAAAACACTAATTCTAGATACAAGCCACTCTGACATCAATTGAAATGGGGTAAAGATTGACTAAATTAAATCCAAAAGGCAAGATGATTAATATTCTATACATTTTAAGACGCATTGGAATTTCTTTTAGTTAAAAAACTTTTTCCTTTAGATTTCTTTTGTTAATAGAATAAGGGTGTTGATCATCAATGGCTTGAAAATATTCAAACTGCTTTAATTCAGCTTCCCTATGCACAAGTCTTGTTCTTATGCCTGCTGATCATTTGGGCTCTCTGACCATCTGTACTTAGCCTAAGGCTGAATTGATTCAATCTTTGCTGCAATGTAGTTTAAGCTGCATAGATTGGACTGATAAGCAAGTGATCAGACATTCACTTTTGATTCTGGGCTGGAAGCTGGAGGGGTACTAGAGCATGCCTCCCTGCTTGGCTGGAGCAGACAGCTTGGTCAAGCCTAGCCTGCCCACCCTGCAAGGGGAGTTTTGTGGGGAAGGTGCAAAGTATCCTGGGATGCTGGGTGACTATGCCTTATCTTGAATCTAGAGGGGATCTGGGACAGAAGTTCAGTAAACTGATTTAATCTAAATCAGTTCACTTTGATACTACCTCCAGGTTTATCTTAAACTGGTTTTGGCCATTTTGAAAGCAGTTTATGTGCACTGAACTTCTGTTGTTTTACATATATGAACCAGTTTCCAATCACTTATACTGGTTTATGTGTAACTTCTATCCCTAGCCTTGGAAAACTAACTTCATTCTAAGGCAAGCCATCATCCACCCAAACAAGACATCCTCCTTTTTCCTCAACTCTCCTATTCCCCTTTATCTCTGTACAGTTACAAAGATGGCATCTGTTCTTATGCACATGTATTCTCTCTGACTTTGTGGTGCTGTGTAGATATAAGGAAGGCAGAATTTGACATATGTGTTTAAGCTACATCATACTACTTTTCATGGGTCTCAGAGGAGATTCACACATTGGATGTCTCAGTCATGTCAGTCTGTCTCCTAGTACTGTATGAAAGATCTGAAGAGAAGGTAGGTAGCTATATGCAAATCATTTCTGACTATATGAAGTTGCTCATTGAATTATTGGCATAAAAACACATATAGCTGCATAAAATATGTCATTTATCTGATCATGTTCCACACTTTTTAGTTTGTTGCATTTATCTGACCAACAGTGCTGCACCCCAGGCAGTGGCTTCACACCACCAGCTGTGGTGGCAGATATTTTCCATCTCTGCCCCAAAAGTGGTCCTAGATCAGTCCCTCTCCCGCTCTGACTTCCCCAGCTACGGTACTGCCAACCACTTGGTTTTCTTCTGTAAACATGGATAAGCTATTCAGTAATTATTTTTTCACCCCTTTCCCTGTTACTCTATAGCATCTTGTGGTCACATCTACACAAGATGCTAACTGCTCAGTAGCCCAAGACTACTACACAGTAGTGTGGTGTGGCAGAAGCCAGGACACAATGCTGTTGTGCAGTAGTCTTGGGCTACTATGCAGTAGCATCACAAAAAAGCCGTTCATCAGCTCTACTGAACAGTAACTCAGGTTACCGTGCAGTCAGCGTCTCATATAGTTGTGGGCAATATGAAAGACCTGGGTGTACTAGACACTATTATAATGAAAATAAATACTGTGGAGCACAGTATTGTCACTGATACTACTGTTTCAAGTGCAAGATGGATAGATATTTATGGCATTATTACCCATTCTAGATGTAATGATATGGATTGCTTTATTAAAGCTCATTTTTGTTTTGGGGAGGAAAATATTGATTATCTGTCCAATATTGTTTAGAGCAGGGGTTAAGGTGGGTTCAGTGGCACTGGCAGCATGGGGGTTGAACACAGTTGTTGCTTGCCCTGCCACTGTCACTACATATAGCCAGTGGGGCTCTGTACCCATGAGCTTAGCAGTAGAATTTGCCTCCAAATTTCTGGACCTTCCAGGAGCCCCATGGCCAGGTGAAATGGCTCCACAGGCCAGATCCAGTTTGCAGGCCATATGTTTGACATCCCTACCTTAGAGGAACAAAATGGCATTCATGTTTAATAAGTACAATGCAAAGAGAGGCATTGCATTAGCCAAAATTGTCATAATAATAAAAGGCCAAAACAACAAATAGAAGACTTCTTGAATGCATCCTTGCTCAAACCAGGAAAAGCACACACCAACTGCAGAGACTTTGTCAGCCTGGCAAAGGGTTTTTAAACCTGGAAGCTTGTTAAAAACATGTTTCCAACTATTTAAGTTGGTCTAATAAAATATATCAGATTCACCCAAAGAATCTTGTCTGCCTATGTCCTTAGACCAACACGGCTACAACCTACATCTCTGCTCAAACCACTGGCACCTGATTGACTGTTTCATAGTGTATGCCTGGAATCACTGTGACATCCATATTACCAGAGCTATGACCACTGCAGATGACTACTGGGCAGATCACCATTTGATATGTTCTGTCATGTCCATTCATATTACCCTAAAATTATGTAAACAAAAGAAGCGATCAAAAATATCCAGTGCTTGAAAGAACCTGCTGAAAGTGATCAGCTCCGGGAATACCTCCATGAGAAACTCTCTGACTTCCCTGATGATCTTGACAAGATTGATCCCTGAGAGATGCACAAGAAAGCCATCCATGAGGTGTGAGAAGTCTCTAGGCTTTCCACAAAGAAATATCAAGATTGGTTTAATGAAAATGATAAGGAAATTCAAGCTCAGATTGACAAACAAAGGAGAGCCTCCAGATCTTGGCAGGATGGCATCAACTCCAAACAGAAGCAAGATGCTTATCACAACATTAAAGCCAAGGCCCAGCAGAAAATTCAAGAATCAAATAACAAGTAATGGGAGGACAAGCAAATGTGATTCAAAAGTTTGCTGACAGCTATGAGAGGCACAGGTTTTTCAGCACAACCAAGAAACACAGCACAAGACCATCCCTCTGAGGTCCAAAGCTAGAACAGCACTCTTTAAAGGCAGTTCTATCATCAGTGCATGGTAGAAGGAGCATTTTCAAGAGCTCTTGAACTGAGCTCTAATTTTGAAGGCAATACCATTGAAAGCATTCCACAACACCCTGTTGCAGACTATCTTGCAGCTCCTCCAATTTATCGAGAGGCTTTGAAAGCCAATAAGCAGTAAAGAACAGCAAAGCAGGTAGTCTTGATGGAATACCAACTAAAATGCATGAGAAAGGTAGAAAATAGCTTTCTCACCAACTAAATGTTATAAAAATCTGGTAACACAAACAGATTCTCAGTGACTTGAAGGTCAGAGTTGCTACCATATTCAAGAAAAGAGACAGACCATATTGCACACAGTCATTGTGGTATTGCACTTTTGTTCATAGCTAGGAAGATTCTTGTCTGCATTTTCCTCAATAGACTCACTTGCTTCACTGAGAAGAGTCTACCCAAGTCCCAGTGTGGTTTCAGACTACTCAGAGGTACAACAGATATGATCATTTTGCTAAACAGTTTTAAGAGACGTCCCATAAACAACATCAAGATCTTTACATGGCCTTCACTGACCTGACTATGGCCTTTCGTTTGATTAACACAAAAGCACTATGGAAGTTCCTGATGAGATTTGGATATCTGCCAAAATTTTTAGTGTTATCAGTCTTCTTTACAACAATGTGACAGTAACTATCCTAAGCAATGGTCCAGAAACAGACCCCTTCACTATTAGAACTGGAGTCCAGGAAGGATGTGTGATGCACTCACATTCTTTTCCATCTGTTTCTCAACTATTCTGCATCTCATTGCTGATAGACTTCTATCTGGAGTTAGCACCAGGTATTGTATGGCTAGGAATCTCTTTAACATCAACCAGCTACATTCCAAATCCAAGAAAACGGAGAGCTCCATTACTGATTTCCAATATACTGACAATTGTTTCATAGGTGCCTGCTCAGCTGAAGAGCTCCATGTCACTAGATTGCTTCTATAAAGCATATGAAATACTTGGTCTCATTGCCAGTTTCACAAAAAACAAATCTCATCCCAAAACAACCAGATGCTTTTCCATATACTATAGTTAGAGGGCACTCTTTGGAGAATGTTGAACATTTCCCCTGCCTGAGTTGTCAACTTTCCAAAAAGTAAGCATTGACAGTGATATTCAACACCAGAAAATATTTCCTAGTGATGCCTTTGGATATCTCCAAAATCATGTTTTTAATGATTATGACATCAGAACCCAAAACAAACTTCTCATCTATGAGGCTGTTGTCATCCCCACCTTTTTGTACGGGTGTGAAACTTGGATAATATATTGGCAACACCTGAAAGCAAGCTTTGGAAAATTACAACAGTGTTGTTTTGGAAAAATCCTCCATATCAGTTGGAAGGAAAAGAATGATTGTTAGCATTCTGGCTCAAGCGCACATTACCAGCATTGAAGCCATGTTTATATGGCACCAACTCCATTAGAGAAGACAAGTCATAAGGATGTCTGACAACAGGCTCCCAGAACAGTTCTTATATTCCCAATTCACTGATGGTTATTGCTTTAGAGCTGGGCAACAAAAGAAATTCTTGAACACCTTGAAGACCAATATGAAGAAATATGATATTAACATCAATATCTGGGAGACTCAAGTACTGAATCATTCCCAGTGGTGCTGTGATATGTGACAGGGCATCAATTTTTTTTGAGCAAACTTACCTCACTGTGGGGACAAATACACAAAGAGAAAGAGCTATGACCCAACAGCACTAGCATTTAGTCCTTCCTGGAACTATTCTACTGTAGCTGAACATACAGATTTTGGACTGGGCTCGTCAGCCATCTGCAGACTCACCAGTGACTTATTTATTTATTAGGAGACTGTTATCCTCCTAACAAGGGACTGCTAATGGCAACAATGATGATTTTCTTGGGAGGCTTTCAGGTATTATAGTAATGAGTGTCTTTAAAATCTTCCAGGTTTCTAAATATTAAAATGTTTTGCTTACAGGCAAGCAGCTATTGTTTCTATAGGGTTTAAGACTAGCATTTTGATACAGTGGCAATGAGAGATTAAGATTAATTTCAATGGGTATTTTTACAGGGTAGTTTAATTGTAAAGTGAACCCTTTTATTACAAGTGAGCTCCAAAAAACAAGGTACTCATTGGTAGTCTGTGTTGGCAGTTCTCCTGCAGCAGCAATTACAATATACTGCATTACAGACACTAAGCTAATCTATGTTTTTAATTCTTGTTTTTTAAAAGTACACATTTGGTTCCGGAACATTTGTCAGTGTGACTCCTAAACCATAGGTTGGCAGAAAGTGTCTGGCACCATTGCAGTGCTCTCTAATTACTTGGCTCTGTAAGAGACAAAGGCTACAACAGCCCATATGACCTTGATGCTCCCTCCCCCTCTCTTAACCAATTCAAGCACCACTAACCACCTCAGAGGAGGAGGTTTGCAGTCTACAGCAGTTATAGTGCTGAGCAGCAGAGGGAAATATATTCCATTTTATGGGCCACTAAACCGCCCACCCAAAGTTTTCTTGGTGGGCTGCAGTAGCATATGTCTGTAGAGACACTAAGACGAGTGGGCCATTATGAATGTCTGCCATGAAGCTGAGTCCAAAGCTCTCATATTTGCCCAAATAGTGGGTGAAGTTTGCAGTCTAGGTGTCTCTGAATTCTCCATAGCACCATATGGTATTGGTAGCCTAAGTGTCATTTTCTAGCTGCATCTCACAAGACAGTTTTGAGCAGAAGCATAACTGGCCAGTTCTGTGCACTGGGCCAGGGAAGTGCACAGTACAGGAGCAGTGACTGGAGATTTGCTGCTGCAGGGGTAAACGTCACTTGCAACAACTGTTTCTGCACTGTGCACCATGACCACTTAAGGTACCATGAGTCACCACGGCTGCATTGCCCTCCATGCTGCTGAAGCCAGGGCCACTGCATGGAAGGTGCAAGGTCTGTGATGAGGAAATAAAGGGACAGTAGATGGGAGGATGAAGTGCCCCCCCACTCCATTTTAGTGCCCCAGGGCTTATGCCCCACTCACCCATTGATTGTTACACTGCTGGTTATGAGCATGTCTCTTAAAGAACTTAGACAACTTGGAAATTTTGGCTCGTTTAGAATGCAGTGTCCTGACTGCCATGTGTGACTGCCTTTAGTGAATATATTACATGGCACCATGCTTGTTAAGTTGTGATTCAAGGCATTTTATAGCTCTGTAAGGCTAACCAAGAAAATCCCAAATTCACTATGGTGGAAATTGTGCTAAAAATCTAACATCTGGGGAAACATTTTTCCTGTTAACCTGAATCTCTAAAGTGATGGTTGATCTCAAACAGACAGAACTGCCCACTATAATATGGGCCCAATACTGCTCCCAGTGAAATCTGTCTGTGCAAAGGGTGAAAAAGAGAGAACCATTGACTTCAACAGTAGCAAGATTAGGTCTATTACTATGACTAAAGTCACTTGTCACTTGCCAGAATTTTCTCATTTGCATGTGTAAAGTTAGGCACTTACATGCATGACTTGATTTTTTAAGAGGAACAATGAAGTGAATAGAAGATGAAGATGGTCAATACCTCCAAATTATGGGTCTGTTTCTCAAGAACAAATATATATATTTAGGTGTTCAACTTTAGTCTACAGCTTTCTTATTAAAACCTGATGTACTCTTTAGCAATTGAAAAAAAATTCCAGAAAGGAAGCCTAGTAAGAAAGCCTGTTAAGTTTTTTGTCTTGTTTTATGCCATTTTTGTTTGTCTTGTGGGGATTTTTTATTTCTGTTTATTATTGTTTTTGGAGGGCTGTTTTATTTTGTTGTTAAATTAGCTTGAGGGGGTAGGGAGTCACTGGAAAGAGATACAAAAGTATTAGGAGTCCAAAAGTGCTCAAATACAGGGTTCTTTCCTCCCCCTTCTTTCTCCACCCTTCTGGCAGATGGCATTATTTGTTATTAAAAAAAAGCTCACTGCAGACTCTTTCATCAGTGGGAATCCCTCCCATATGAGAACAGTCTTGAAATACAAATCAGGTAAAAGAAAACTAGTTTGATTAATGGAACACATCCTTTATAGTTCTGCAGTGTGTAAGGCTGTGTATGTGTGCGTGTGTGCACGCCTGCGTTTCAGCAGCAGCATAAGCATGCTGGCAAAAGCCACTGCCAAGACTCATTAATTGCAACTCCCGCAGACTTACGCAGCCATAGAACTCTTATTTGTGGTGTAGTTTTACATTAATTTGGGACTTGGGTTTCCTCTAGATTTCCAACTGCATAGAGCAAAGTGTATCCCACTTATAAAAAGCAAATCACAGAAACGGTAGATTGCAGAAGCCAAGCAGGATGATTTACCTCTTAAATTCATCAGCATTGTTAAACATGATCATTTCTGTTAACAAGTGGAGTCCAAACCCCCAATATGTGAGACATTTCCTCTCCAACATACTGTTTCAGCCAAAGCTGTGTAATTACCCAAATATCATAGGCATAAACTGCAGGAGGGCATAGGACTTCAGTCAAGACCCCCCAATGTTTGTGTTTGGTATGAAACACTCCATGCAAAAATAATGATTTTGGCTCTTTGGAACCCCCTCCTAGTATTTTCAAAAACTTTGCCAGTTGCTGTTGTACTTTGTTCTACAGAAGTACACTGTAAAAATGCAGCACCATTAAAGAATTGTTAAAGGTTATTCTGTAATGGGGAAATTAGGAGTTTAATTTTCTAATCAAAGATTTGTGCAAATAAATTAATTTATTTTGGAGAATTTTTTGTTTATTGCTACCAGGGCTGAGCTACCAGTTCTCAAACTAGCACAATAACAGTCCAGCTTGAATTTTTGCAGCCCTTCTGTGAATAACAGTGACTCTTTAAGACATTTGTTAAAAATTGGCAATGTTAATTTTACATCAGAAAAAAAACTAATACACCTCTTTCAGATTCCCCCCATTAAATTAACATTATGGACTCTTAACGGATGTTTTAATTAGGCATCCCTATTAATGGGACCCCTTCTCAAATTAAGACAGGTCCTCAGCAGCCAATATTCCTATTTGTAGTTTTAAATTAAAAACTAGAAAATATTAACCAATGATGCACCAGTCATAACTAGAGACATCTTTACCTCTTATTGTGATTGTGATATCACGGAGAGAAAGAGCCATAGGAATCAGAAGAAAGGGCTCGAAAGTAAGGGATTTAAGTGGAAAGAATAGGCACACATCTTCTGTCAGATATGTATGTTAAGTACCAAATTAGCAGTCTCATAGGCATTTACATCATCTGAATCTGGACTTAACATTTTTAAAAATTCCTGGATATATTTCATTTCTATAGTTCTGTAATATATGGTAAAAATGCAATTGAAGGCTATCAAAGTACTTTAAAGGTATAATCATCTCATTATTAAATGACCAAACTTAACTTCATCTGTATGTTGTACATGAGGAAGTTAAAGCAGAGTTCTGTTAAGTATCTTATCTATAAAGCTGGGAACAGAACATGACTCAGTTCCTGGAGATGACCACCAGAAATACACACTTCCTAAGAAAACTAAAGAAAAAAGCTATACAAACAGTGAGAGAAAAACATAGAGACAGAAGCTAAGTCATGACTTTGAACTTCAGAATTTCCTAAACTGCAGGCAAGCCTGTTGTCAAAAAAAGAAGAGTTTGTGAAGCTAGTTGAAAATGCAGTGAAGAGGTTTGGGTTTTCAGAGCTGCATCTATCACTTCCAAGGTCCACTTTTGAATGTGTTAATATGATTAGCAAAATAGGAACTGGCACGTTGAGTCAGACTGATGGCCCGCATAGCTGGATATCCTGTTTCAAATAATGACCTTTATCAGATAACTCGGAGGAAGGTATATGCCCCACATCATGGAAAATGATGTAATCACATCTTATGCAGGAAGTTTTTCTAACCCCATGCAGATACTCATTGGCTTAAGTCCTGTAGTATGTGGGTTGTTATCCTTTCCTCATTTTTTTCTTGCCTAGAGTTACTGAGCCCTTTCAAAAGAGACAAAAAAAAAAAAAAAAAAAAGATCTGGGGCCAGATTTATCCTTGCTATGACTCCACTGGAGTGCAGGAGGTTTCACTGGAGACTCATGTGACCACATAAGTCAATAGGTGAAATGATTGCTTATGTGCTGTCTGATACACAGCATATACCCCTTGTAGAGACTGTAGCAGCACTTGTATAGCTTGCCAAGCCTGTAAAAAGTCTTTGAATTCAGTGTGTGAAGTTCTACAAAGTATAGGACAGGAGTTCCCAATGCAGGCTTTGAGTTGTTACCAAAAGCAGGCAATGCCTAGATGCTGGTGTTCCATTCACAATGACATCCCATTTATTAACAATGTTCCAACAAGCTCAGGCTTTGTCCCCATTGTGAAGCAACAATGATAGTGAACACTTTAACTTCTTACAGGTCTCGTCTGAAATCTATGGAAGTCTCAGGAGTAGAGCTGCTGCAGATCTGATTCCTATATGAGTCAACTATCTATGTAACTAATTAATTGGGTCCTGTTAACCATTTTTTGAATTGTGAACTTGAGGTTCCTTCTCAAGAAGCCTAGGTGAAGACAGAAACATGCTACTAGTTCTTTGCCCAATAATGAAATGCTGTGGACCAAATTCATGCTGTCATGGAAGTAATGAGGATGAATCTTGACTTTAATTTTTTAGCATGGAAGGTTAAAAATGGCTAGGTAACTTTAAAGAAATGGGACTTAATACAAAGATTACTTGGTAAAATTTTGTAGGAGACCAGATTAGATGACTACAGGAATCTTTCAAGCCTTAAAATCCATAAATATTTTTTCTTAATGTTTAGATGGTGATAAATGAATGACTATTTCCAATCATTACTGTACTACATAAGCATGAGGAATACAAACTTTATTTTTAAAGAAGGCTACTTTGAAAACAGAAATTAAAGCTAAATCCTTGTTTCTCTCCTCTCTGTTTCATGCTACGTCCCAGTTCAAGTGAGTGACATCTTTGTGGCTGCAAAACCCTCAAGGACCTCCCTGTGTACACTCAGAAATACAATTGTAGAAAGCTCATTCCTTTATACAGCAGATTACTTTTAGATTTACTTCGATTTGATCTATACAGATTCCCTTCATCTAAGGGGAGGTCTGATTCTCTTAACTGACTTACCCAGCCACACACCAGGAGAGCCTCATTTTGTTGAAGCCAAATCTCATTAATGGCAATCTGCTGCCCATCTTTTAATTAGCCAAAGAATCGCTGGCATTTCACAACCACAGCAGTTGTCATAAGTAGCATTGTAATATAAAATAATAGGAAGAATCCACTGAAATACAAAGAAGTCCTTATTATCTACAGTAATCTGCAGATAGGATTTTCATTTTATCTCAGTTGTTCTGTTATACACAATGTAGATATGTTTAATGTCCTACAGACAAATACAATTTTCCTTTCCTACTTATAAAATACTTGGAATAGTGTATGAAAAAATTAGAAATAGCCAATATTTCAAAATAATTGAGAGACTTCATTCAATGGTTTGAAATCTTCACATACCATGAAAATATTAACTAGTGTTCTAAGCAGGGAAGAAACCTTAACAAACTTTATCAAAATATTTATAATATCTTATATTTGAAGCTTCTTATTGAGAAAATAACAGAGTATTCTGGGACCTGGCACAACCGATTAACTTTATTATATATTATTTGTCCTGTTTTGTGTTTGAATTTTATCAAGTCAGCAGCATGATTAATTATTATTTAGATTAAAATTATTTGGGCTAAGGAATATATTTTGTATGGTATTAAGCTCACCAGGAAAACACAAACACAATTTTCTGCAGTTAAATAGAGCTGTTTTCATATTTATTGTTTTTCATTATTTAATAGAACTTACTTGACTCTACAGTTTCAAGAAGCGAATTCCATCAGTGTATTTAGACACTTTTTTAAACCAAAAAAATAGATTATCTGAATTTTGATATTTGGGAGTACTAACTACATATCATATCTGCCATGGTTCTCCTATGGTTACAGAAGCTGAAAATATCAAAGATCTCTCTAAAAACAAAAAACACCATTCTTGCTGAGTTTTGGTTTATTCCAGAAACAGAAGATAATGGAAAGATCTTAAGAGAACTTGTTTCTGGAATATTGCCAAGTTAATTCCTAGACTAAAGAGATAGAGGTGTTTGTAGACAACTTTAGACAATGAAAGCCCAGAATCTGTTAGGTCCCATTCCTGATGAACATTCCCTATCTACTGCACATCTACTGCAGTAACAGCTCCCGACTGTGCTAAAATGTAACTCTGTGATGGCAGTTTCACATGATCCTATTTGAACCTTTCTTTGTTTCATATGTAATGAAAGCTGTAACAGGTCAGATGACAAAGTTATACAGTACAAAGCAAATAAAATAAAATAAAATATGCTGGGACAAATTACAAAAACCTTTGCATTTTGAAAGTGTTTGTGATGCTAGGCTAGCAGCCATGGTTTGTATTGGCTGCGTCACAGCACTTTACTTGTAACCAAATCATTTTTTGTTTGTTTGTCTTACTGGAAATAAAAGGGAACTGGGGCTACTTATAAATGGTTCCATAAACAGTGGGAACAGCTGAAGGGCAGCCGATGAAGGAGAACCCAGCACTGGTCAGCCAGAGGCCAGCAGTGGCAAACACAGGGGAGATAACACCAACACCACATCCCATTCTCTTGTTTCAAAAGGAAGGATTGGCATAGTTAATACAAACTACTTGGCAGTAAAGGCCAAGAAAAAAATATCCTGCAGGAGAGGAAAATCAAAATCAGTTAAGTGACTATGAACCAGAAGGTAAAAGGTATTCCTGGACTGAAGAAACACCCTGTGTTATCCTTCTGAGGTTTTCTTCAGTTGCAGTAGTTAGTGCTGTTCTGTAAAAAGTTTCAGGATGTCACTCAGGTAAAGCACTAATTGCACCTAAAACGAGTGACAACCAAACTGTTTAAATAATATTTCTTCCTGCTTATGATACGATGAATCAGAGGAAGCTGGGGGGGTTTTAGGCCCTGGAGCAATAGTAAAACTGGTAGTAGTAAAACTGGTAAGGGCAGGCTGTCAATCATCTTCTGTTTACCAAGAACCGTATAGATATATTATTAATTTTGGTTATGTGTCAACCCCTCCCCAGTATGGTTAAGCAGTTACAATCAGTGACTGGTTTCTTAGGGATTATTGCTTAATTTATCATCAAAACTTCAGACCTAAACAGGAATGCTCCATTACCTTTGTCAGGTATACTTTGGAAACTGCTGTTTTCTCTGGCTCAATGAAAATGTAATGTTTTTCCCCATTCTAAATCAGCATCCTACACAGTAAAGCAATGGCATGGTATCATCTTCAAGAGAGTTACCTTTGATGGACAGGATTAAGGGAAATCCTTGTTTCTTTGGTGATTTCAAACACTACCAGACAATGATGCCAACTAAGAGTGAATTAATGAGATATTGGAGCCTGGCAAGTAGAAAGTGGCTTTAAATAACCCTGATTAGCCTTTTCTCAGTTCCTTAGACCACAAGCAAGACTTGAACAGCAACAAAGACCCCACACTCACACTTTTTATTAGTTTGGTTGAAGAAGAGTGTGCTTTTCAGAGGGTGTTAATTAAAAGATTTAGACTCTATTCACACTGCCCCTATGCCTTGTTTCATCTTTTCCCCCCCTTTTTGTGTCATTTGTTTATAATGTGAAAGGTAGAACTGGTGTTATGACAGTTAATGTTGACTTTTAAAGAGCTCACTCAGATCCCATCTGTGAGAAAAGTATAAACCCTAATTGGGCATATGAGTTTTACTTTTTACGCACTTGCTTCATTAGGTCTGAAAGTTTTCATTTAAATAATTTAAAATATCTTTTTTTCATTCTCTTTAAAAATGTTTTTCATCTCTCCTTTTCTTTCTTTCTCAGGGGGTCTCTCCCCTCTACACCTCAGTAGTTACTGTATTTTACTTCTAAACTATGTAAGAATCTCCATACAACCCTTTAATCATAAAAGTAGCATTTTTCATAAAGCATAAGCATATTAAACTCATTATATCAGTCTCTTCTAGTTAGATAAAATCCATAACGTACAATCCTTATTATCCTCCAAGCAATTTTTCAGAACTTGACAATTTTATGGGGGGGGAAAACGCAAAACCTTGGGCAAATGTTTAAACTACTAAATCATCATTTTATCCCTAGGTTGTTTTTTTTTAACATTGTTTATAAAGACTATCCTATAAAGTTCTCACAAAGGAGTGTTAATACTACTTCCACCACAAAATCACCAGTTTACATGCATATATTTTGAGTCAAAACTTTGGGGAGCAGGATAATACAAAAAGGGAATGTTACATATGACAGTGTCAAATACAGGACATGAGGTGACTGGTAAACCTGAAAGATTTTAGTAATCTCAGGAAGCTTGATTAGGTTTCGTCTTAATTACTGACAAACACATTTTTAAATTGTCTTTTTTTACATGTGGGCTGGATCTGTAGTATCACAAGGCCATTGAAATCACAACATAGTGACTTAAAGAAGAGAAAAAAATCACACTCACCTTTAAAACAAGATTAAACAAAATTGGAAACATTAATCTATTGAAGGGCTCTATCCTGCTTGGTCAAGGGAATATAGTGGATGATTTAACAGGTCTTTTCCTATTCTGATTTATGTGATTCTGTAGTCCCAGACTGAAATGGCAATGAAACATCCTTGTTAAATTGTTTTGTCTTACCTCTCAGCATGGAATGTAAGGATGCTGGCAGGGGGCTTGGAAGGGAATCCTAGTTTAAAAAAAAAAAAAAAAAGAAAAGCTAATAGAGAGTTAATTTTCTTACCCATACACTTTCAATTGCAAATATCTACATCACACTAAAAATGGGAATTTTCTGCTTGTTAATGAAGTCTGCTATTTTACAACTGTAGTCTAGCAGCCACCTACAGTTCATCCGTATGTTAATACTAACATTACCAATTTTAAAATTATGTGCCTTTTTCTACCAGCCCCTGTTGGAACCAACAGCCTACGGCAAGTGCTGTACTGCCTTTTACTTAATTGCTTCTTAAAGCTAACAGTGAATTACATTAAGTGTAATTTCATTGTCGTTGGATCTCAGTGAGTTTGAGGTGGCACATTTGCCATGGGAGTTCTTTTTCTCTGGTTCAGTGGCTCTATCCGGGTGGGATGCATTGCTTCTAGAGTAATCCAGGAGAATCTTTCCTTTGAAGACGAACAGATGTAGATTTACATATCTGGAGGTCTCTGGCCTCTGATGAGATTAGTTGGTGTTTTTAAACCCTACTGGAAGGTGCATATTTAATAAATGCCTAAAGCAAGCCTGTGTGAAATGACTGGGCCCTGAGAGACTTGGAATGAGAGGAGAGGAGATGTCAAGTTGCACATTGTGATACTATCATAATCATTGCTGAAAATAGGCCAACACTTGAAATAACAAATAGATTCAGACTCTGTTGTAAAAGGAACATAAAAATGGGTAAGGGATTTGATTCAAAAACATTTTAAGTGGTCAGTTGACCAGTTTGCTTTTTACTTTTTCTTTTGTTCAAAATGGGCTGAAAATATACATGACATAAAAACATACAAGCAAGCCAAAAACACCTGTTCTCTTCTAAAATGATTATTTGCAGTAATCTCATTCTCTGGGGTAAAAATTCTTAGGACATACTGTTTCAAATGGGGACGGCTATTGTCAAATCCAAAATTAAGAAATATGGACACAAAGGGAGGGAAATTATTGAAATTCCTCTGTCAATGGATTTTTATTTCAAATAGAAGATGAATGCAAAATTGAAGTTCAGGATTCTATACCACAGTAATGCTCTTGTGAATGGTATTCAAATGAAGTTGTGTGCCTAAGTAATTTCCTAGAACCAGATTAATATATCACAATCTGCATCACAGTAGCTGTTTTGTGTCCATATTTTGCAAAGCACTTGTGCATGTATTTGGCATCACTGGGGCTAGACACAGAGTGTGAAGTTGGCAAAACATGTACCAGTCTTTACAGAACAGGAGCCTTGGACTGAAAATTCATTTATCCTTTCTGACTGTATTCCATATATTCTTTTTTCCCCCTAGAATATGCAATATTTAGACTTGTTTACTTTATTGTGTGTTTTTTTTCTTACACTATACAGCAGAACCTTTGTAGTCCTAGCTTAGCATTCAGCTACTGTCCTCATCACCAACAGCTTTCCATAGCCCATTCCATTGCCTACAGTATTTGTCTTCTGCACCATGTCCCACTAACAATTTTCAAACTTCCATTTTCTACCAGTTGTCTAATAATCACCTAGAGCAGTAGTACCCAACCCTATGGCCCATGAACTGGATTTGGCCTGCAAAGACATGTCATCTGGTTTACAGGGTTCCCTGTGGGTCCAGATATTTGGGAGTGGTGGCAGCATTAATTGCTAGAACTCTAGCATTTAAATGCTGCCACTTCACCTCTTGCTGCCAAATTTCTGGACCCACGGGGAGCCCCACAGGCTGGATGGTATGGCCCTGTGGGCTGGATCATGCTGCCACTTGGGTCTGGTTGTGGCTGGATCTGGCACAGGGGGTCAGGCCAGCACATCTGGATCTGACATGGAAAGTTAAGCCAATGCAGGGTTTTGCTCTGAGACCAGATGTGGTACATGAGGCTGAGCCAGTGCACTGGCTTACACCCTTGAACTGAGATCTGACCCACAGACTGACCCAACACCACTCATCTGGCCCTCAGGGCCAGCTAAGTTGAGCACCACTGACCTACAGCATTCATTTATTACCCCCTGTCACATCTAGCATTCATCTGTTGCCTCCATTGCCTACAGCAGTCATCTGCTAGTCTGTCACCTCCAACATTCATTTGCTACACCATGTCGCTTACATATTCATTCACGTACATATTCATTCATCTGCTGTCCCCTGTAACCTACAGTGGTTCATTTGTTGTCTCCTGTCACATGCATGTATCATCTACCTTTGTCTTGCAGCTAAAATGTCAGTACAGTGGGGGGGGGCATTAATCTATTTATTTTTATTATTTAAGCATAAAAGTGAGGTGTGGGACTGATGGGGGTAGTAGTCCTTATTTGAGGTACATGCAAGTTTCAGCTAAAGTCTTTAAGTGACAATATTAATCCCTTCACTTGAAAGCACTGAAAGCTGAAAGAATACAGGATTCAGCTGAGATTAACAGAAACAAACAGTGACCAGTGCAACAAAAGAAGGTGCTCAAATCTGCAGATAAGGAGCTTTTAGAGGACACTGAGCAGAGAACCCATTTAGCTCCCCATGGAGCACCAAAGAGTCATAGAGCTAGTAGACTCAGCAGTATCCAAGGTGGAACAGCAGTGATTAAGACAAGAATAAGTTTTACTAAGTTTCAGCTCAAGATAGATTTTAGTTCTTCTCACCATTCTGGAATTAGTTGCTTTTTCACTCTGAGGATTTTGCCTGGTGCGCGCTCACTCTCTTTTGCCAGCTGACTTGCACACGGGCTCTCTCTCTCTCTCTCCTTCTCTCTCTCTCTCACCCACATACATGTTTCTAGTGTTGCATGACAATTTGTTTTTAGCTTTATGTGGTTATGTTTAGAGGATGAAGTTATCATTTTAAACCTAAATAAAGGAAAGAAAGTACTTAATATAATGTGAGGTGATATTTTTGTCAGTAATGCTGCGATGAAATGGTAAGCAAGATAAAAATGTGCACTGAAGACAAAATCAGCCTTATGTAGAGGCCAGCCCTCAAGCCTGTGTGGCCTGTGTCCTATTTAAACCCTATTTGTTTAAGGCATAAATGGATTTCAAAAGTGTCAGACATCTTTGTATGGAGGTAAGTTTTGCCCTTGGGAGTTTACCCTTTGTCTGAAAAATTCCAGTTGTTTCCAATGAGTAAACTCTTCAGAGCAGCCTATATTTTGAATTTTCTCATTTGGTTACCAAACAATTTAAATTATACTCTTCTGGTTGCATTAGCACATACCTTCCTTAAAAACCCGCAGAAATATTTCATGCTTGACTCCGCTCTTTATTGACACACCAACACAACAAGCATTAGAGTGGCCACAGACAATCAGAGAACAGTTACAACTTGAATTATTGGTCTTTTTTTTAAAAAAAGAACAGAATTTGTCAGCTATTATCACATAGTGTTATTTGAGTTTACCATGTTTCCCCCTATACTTAAAACAAAAGATGTCTAGGGTCACTATGGTTGGTGAATGATGGTTGACTTTGAATGTCTGCTATTGTAGCTAAGCTTTCCTATTGGGTACAGAGTACCAGACAGAAGAAACATGGATCTAACCATAGATACAAAAATAAATACCAGAACTGGAAAGAATAATAAAAAGGTTTCTAACATTGACATGACATATCATGACTGCTAGATTCACAGTACACTCACTAGGTAAACAAAATACTGGGCACATTTACACATAACATTAGGTTGCCGTGTAATGTGCTTCAGTGATGTATTATCCATGGGTATCTACACATGAACAGCTGCTACTTCGCTATACTGATGCACTCCCCTGGTATCGTGCACTGCTACAGAGAAGTAGCTGCTAAAAATAACCACGCGCCATGAATATGGCACAGTATGGGCTGTTACTGCACCATGATGTAGTACTTCCAAAAGGAAATATTAAATCATAGCATCGTAACAACATCATCATAGTGACACATGTAGATGTGCCCACTGTGTCACAAATAGTAGTACTGAACCTACCTGACAAACAAAATATCTAATCACAGAGACCCAGAAAATTAAAACATAGCATATTGTTGATCACATCAATAGCTATTCCTAAACATCAAGAAAAATACAATGCTCAAAAGACCCTAATAAACAGAAGGTTGAAATAGCTTAACATGAACCTAGTCCATTTTTCATAATGGCTTAGGCAAGCCTATGACTTAGAAAAAATTCTGTCACTGGGCAGTAGATATCATATTACTCAGAGAACTAGACCTAGAACTAACAGGGTCAGTTTTGTGCCCAGCAACCTTAATATAGTTGCCTTTGCATCTTATTTGCAACTACATCCTGTTTCCTGTCTACTGTGGGCATGACTACACATGCATTTACTCCAGCCTGGATTTACTCTGGTGTAAAATAAGCTAGAGTAAGGGTTTTGGGATAGTTGTCTACACATGCAAGGATTAGGGAGCTGATTTTCTCCTAAGCCCCTGCAGCCCTGTCCCCAAGGGCCTGCCTGCTGCTGGGGTGGAGAAAATGTCCCCCTTCCCTGGCAGTAGGGAGCTCCTGGACCTGGCTCCCCAATTAGAGGCATGGGGAGCCAGGAAAGAGCTGCCCCCTGTCCCAGCCCCCTGTCCTGATCTGTGGATTGAGGCAGGGGCCTGGAACCAACCCCACCCCTGCAGCTCTTTCTAAGCCCTATGCCTCCAACACCCAATCAAAGCATGAGGCTGGGACCTTTCCCTGACCAGAACAGTTTCCAGTCAGCCCCAGGCTGTGTGGGAAAATCTCCATGTACAGCCTGGAGCTGGCTGGGACTGCCTGAAACAGGACAGTCCCCAGTCATCTCCAGGCTACACATGCTTCCTGCTCAGCCTGGAGATGGCTGGGAACTGTCCCAGTCAGGGGCAGGTCCCAGCCAACTCCAGGCTAGGTGGGGAGCTGTCCCCATGCAAGGAGCTCCCAGTCCCTGCTTCACTTTCACAATTGTGATTGCGGACCTGGGGCTGCAGAGTTTGTTCTCTGCGATCACATAGCAGGGTCTGGGAACAAGATCCTATCCTCCACCCCATGATCACAATCAGGGAGTAAGGGCTTGGGCACTTGTTCCCTTCCAGCTCCATTAGTGTGGAGCTGGAGGTGGGGGGGGGGGGAACAAGCTCCCAAGCCTGTTCACATCCCCAGCTCCATGCTTACAGAGCTAGGTGGGTAACAGGCTCCCCTGCCCCCACCAGCAGGGAGTTTCCAGTGCCAGCTCCACAGTTGTGGGGCTCGGGCTGGGAGACCCTCATCTCCCAGCAGCAGCCCCGCAGTCTTGGGATCACTACTGAGAGATGCTTTTCTCTCAGCCTGAGCCTTGTGGTCATGGGGCTCTGGGAGATAAGGGTCTCCCAACCCAAGCCCCATGACTGCAGGGCTCAGGCTGGGACATAATGGTGCTGTAGCGCTTGTGTAGACTCCTGATATGTAGACACTCTTATTTGGGACATAAGGGTCTTCCAGCCCAAGCCCCACAACTGTGGGGTGCAGGCTGAAAAATAAGCATCTCCCAGCAGTGGCCCTGTGGTTCTGGAACCACTGCTGGGAGATAAAGGTCTTCCAGCCTAAGCCCCATGACCATGGAGCTCAGGCTAGGAAATCAGGGTCTCCCAGCCCCCCACTCACTTATTGTGTTGGCAAAGTAGGGATAAAGATCTCCCAGCCTCACTCCCTGATCATGATCTTGGAGCAGGGGGCTTTACTCCAAGATCAAGGCAGAAATCTTTACTCTGAGGCTTTACTGTCGGGGCAGGGAGACATGGTACCTATCCAAGCTCCTGTGATGAAGCCTGCCCTGGGCACAGGCAGCTCCCAGGGGCAGGTAGCTATCTCTCACACCCTGGTGGATGGCTGACCAGGAGCAGATTTTGCTCCCAGTCAGGCATCTACATGAGTGCTATGGTGCCGTTACCAATCCTGAGTAAATTTTCTACTTGCCTTTGCAGGTAACAAATTTACTTGGGATTAGGGAAATTCACTGTGAAGTAAGCATGTGCATGTGTAGATGCACATGCTTACTTTGAAGTAAACTATGCTAATGCAAAGTTAAGTGTCCCGTGTAGATGCATCCTGTGATAATTTACACCCCTACAGAGTACCTCTATTTGTTGGTATCAACCTGGATTTGAACTGGCATAACTGAAGTCAGAATTTGACTCTGTCTTGCTTCTGCTTGTTGCTACGCTGAACTAGATTCTCTGTATCCCCTTCCAATGAGTTTATTAATTCCAGATACCTGTCTGGAATCTCTTCTTGAATATACCTCCACCAATTCAACTGCATGCAAAAACAAACAAAATGCTTCATTTATCTCTGCTTCTCCTACCACTTCTAATTTTTCTCTCTTGTCTTACACTGATGTTGTTATTAAAGCCTGTCTTTCTCTCTGTGCACTAGCTTTGCGACAGGAAGCAGAGGTGAATCAGGATGTCTTCACTCTTACCTGATTAGTGGAATAAAGGATGAAGTTGGAGCCTGTTAAAAAACACACCCACACAAAAGTTGAGGTGTTTATTACATCAGTAGATTCTGTTTTACTTCCTCATAGTGTCCCTGCTGCTTTAATGAATGCACCTATAAGGAAGTAACTTTTTTGCAGGCTTGCCACAAATTAGCCCTGCACCCTCTTGAATCTCCTCCTATGCTTTCTGCTATCTGGCCCAGCATTCTCTGCCTGATCTCTTGCTCTGCTTTCTTCTTCCTGCCCTGCCAGTTGCTGTGCCACCTACCAGCTCCCTGATGTACCAGGTATCATACACAGAAGCTGCGCATGCGACTTATGGCACTCCTGCTGCAGGTTGGTCCCCCACCTGCATTAAAGTGCTCAGTGACTGGGATTCCCAAACTCCTTTACAATATATAGTCCATAGGCTTTCATGTGAGAAGATTTCTCCTGGCTCTTAAAGAAATGTCCCCACAGGTTTAGCCTTCTCAGGATCCTTTTCAGATTTCTGCCCAGGCATTGTTACCCATAAGCACTGTCTGAGAGAGGTTAGAAAAGTCAGCCACAAGGAGTCCTAGGCTTTTCTCATTCCCACCTTTGCTGAAAAGATGTTTATAAACATCCTTCTCTTTATTCTATCTATAAAGCAGAGCTCGTATTATACCAGGTCTTTACTCAAGAAAAATAAGTGATTTCTCCAGGGTCTGCTCTTTATAGTTTTGGTCTTGGACCACTAACAGACAAATTGGAGAGAAAAACTTAATATTAAAACAACGTTTCATAGATTCATAGATGCTAGGTTCAGAAGGGACCTCAACAGATCATTGAGTCCAACCCCCTGCCTAGTCAGGAAAGAGTGCTGGGGTCTAATGGGTACAATTAGAATGTTGGAAGCCAATACATTCCAAAGTAAAATAAACTATTATAACTTTAGGATTTTATTAACAGTAGATTGTTGCAAGTTCTGTAACTAGTACTGTAATGTCCAGCTCTTGGAAATTGGCAATTTGTCCTTCTTTCCCTATATGTTGTCTTGGTGGAGTTTCCACACAATGTTCATTAATCTGTTTTCCCCATGAATTATGACTAGCATCAGATCCTTTGGCTTTTCCCAAAACTTCTTTAAAAAATGGAGGTACCTTTTTAATATGAATGTATTTCTTAATGTCCTGATTCTTTTCTCATTTTAATCTCTCCCTTGATTTTAATTAGTCTCTCTCCAGATTTGTAGAATTCTTAAATAAAAAAGGACATGCTTGCTAGTACAAAAGACACAATGCTCAGTCCCTATGAATTTATCATGTACCATACTTCTGAAATCACCATATGTGTCCATCTGAATTAGTCCTGCTGATCAGTAGCAATTCTCTGGAGGTCTTTACCTAAATTGGTTCATAACTCTGAATGGTGATGTTATAGTCTCATACTAGGAGACTTCCTATTATTATCTCTGAAAATTGCCTACAAACCCAATCCAGTGTGTGCACATGAATCATCAACAGCTCCTTGGCAAGTTGGCACTTCAGATTTCCTAAAATTCCATAGGAAGATTTTACTGGGTGAAAAAGTGCAAAGGGCTACTAATGGGGTTGCAGGTAGGTTTACTACATATAGAACGGCATTGAGGGAGCCTAGCATTTCAAAAGATCCCACCTGGATTGCTTCTTCTGTGCATGGATTCTTCTCTGCCAGAATGGGTTAAGCCATCCAGAAATGGGTAAAGAGGAAGTAGGGTTCTAGCCTTCTTCCTTTCCTTTTGTTACACTAACAAGTTCCATACAGGGCCAAACAAGGAGCTCTATGGAGAATTTTGCCGCCTTGGGACAGTGTAGCTTTGCACTAGGGCTGTGCAAAATTTTGACGGGTGTTTTGTTTTGAAGCTGTTTCAACATGTTTCAAGCTTGAAACAGTGAAATTGAAATGAAATGAAAGGCTTTAAAATGAAACGAGGGCACTCGAAACATTTTGAAAGCTTTAAAACATTTCGAGTTTCAAAGCCAGGCTTGTTTGCAGCTAAATGGAAACTAAAAAGAGGGAGGGGGAAGACGGGGAAAGACTGCTCTGATATTGACATGTATAGCTGGCCAGTGACTGTGATCCTTCCCTGAGGTCCCTTCCAATCCCAGTGCTCTGGGGAAGGGACGGAAAAACAGCATAAAAAGCATTGTTTGAATTAAGTTTTCTCTGTGCCTTGGGGTCAGCTTGCTGAGCTGTGTCTTCCAGCAGCTCAGCAACATCAGAAACGCTCTCACTTCCTACTTGCTAGTCTGTTCCTAGCAAGTGGGATTCAATACCTGTTCCTTCCCTAATACCCTTTATTATTATATTCATTCCTTTCAATTTATTCCTCCCCCAAAATCCTCTTTTTGTTTTTGTTTGTTGATTTTGATTCTTTTCCCCCAGTAAAGAAATCTGTGCTTTCTCTCACACTGTTCATTCCATTCACTGTGCAGGGAAGCACAGCATATATTGCATATTATAATATACAATGTATACAGGAACACATGTATACATGTATATATTTTATTTATTATATAAATACATACATACAATTATCTACATATATTAAATAAATACATATTACATTACAGAAGAACACAGATTTTCCAGCACACCAGACATCCTATGAAGCATGCTAGAAAGGCAGCTGGAGAGCCTTCAGGGAGGAATGGAAGAGGGGGTAGAGGGAGAGCTATAAGTCCCCCTCTTTCCTCCCCAAACTGAGACTCAGCCTCTTTCCTACCGCTAGCAGGCATGAGACTCCTGGTTCTACTGGAAACAAGGAAAGGGGAGCAGTGCCACTGCCTGAGTCTGCGTCCCCTCCAGTAATATCAGCCATAACCCTGCCCCACTCCCACGACCACTATGACAACAAGCAGCACCAGCATGACCTCCACCCCCATTTCACTTCCCAGCCTGAGCCTTCCAGTACCAGAGGAAGAGCTGGAGGAAGAGCTGGATCTGAGTGCCATAGCAAAGGAAATTCTGGGGAAGGAGGGAGAATCACCTGTGTTTGTGCTCCACACCCCTCAAGTTTCCCCTAGAGCCAAGTCTCCTTCCCCAGAAGGTACTTCAGAGGAGGTTCAGGTAGAGGTTGTGGAGGCAAGTGGATCAGCTGAGTCCACTCCTGTTGCTGTGCATCTGCCTGCTGAGAAGGGGGAAAAGGCAGCATCTGCACATGCACATGCGCCTGCACCCCTGAAGTGAGGGGGTAGTGTGGTATGGGATCATTTTGAGCTGGCAGATGATCCCACATATGCTATCTGTCAGTACTGCTGAGCCAAAACCAGTGGGGGAAATGGAACAAAACACATGAGTGCCATGGAAATGCTGATGCATGTCTGCAGGCACCGCCCCTTTGCCTTTGTTCCTCCTCATCCTGGCACCAGTAGGAGCATGTCCCTCTCACTCAAAAGCCCCCATCCTCCCAAAGCAAAGCCAGGACACCCTGGAACAGTGGGGGAAAGGAGGGCACACAGTGGGGCATGCTCCTAAGGCAAGCGAGGTCACCCAGAGCATTGGGGAAATGCTTGCTCTGGATGGCCAGCCATTCTCCTTTGTTTAGTGGCCAGGGTTCAGGCAGCCCATGGCACTCATGGCCCCATCATACACAGTGCCCACACACACCTTCAGCAAGACAGTGGTGCCCTCCCTATATGAGGCATGCAAGGAGTACTTGAGGGAGAAGCTGCACAAGGCAGGTCTGCAGGTGGTCTTATACTTCACCTCGGGCATCTGGAGCAGCTGGGGTGGAGATCACGCCTACCTCTCCCTCACAGGGCACTAGTGCAACCAGTCAGGTCAGCGGTGGGCTCTCCTTCAAGCCAAGGTGATGGATGAGTCCCACATGGCAACTGAGATTGTGGGGGCCATGAACTGCTTGGTGCAGGGGTGGCTTGTTGGCCAGGGCGAGCTCATCCACAGGTTCATGGTTACCGACACTGGGGCCAATATGTTCAAGGTAGTCCATGATGCCAATTTTGTTAGCATCAAATGTGTGACACTTAAGTCATTGTCTGGACGTCCTTGTCTGGACGTCCTTGTCAGGGATGCCTTGGAGGGGGACAGAGCTGCTAGGGATGGTACCAGCATGACCAGCAAGCTCATTTTCATATGCAAGAAGGTGGCAGGCTGCTTTCTCTGGAGCATCAAGGGAGTCAAGATGCTGCAGGACAAACAGGCAGAGCTGAACATCCCACAGCACAAAATCATGCAAGATGTGGAGACTCGGTGGAACTCCACATACCTGATGCTCAAGATGCTGGTGGAGGAACAGAAAGCCACCCATGAGATGGCCTTGCTCGGGGAGATTGGGATCACTGCCCCGCTTAACAGAGCTGAGTGGGATACCATCTCCCAGATCTTGGTGGTCCTCAAGCCTGTCCTTGAGGGCACCGAGACCCTCAGCACTGCTGATGCCCTTCTTAACCAGGTGTTCCCTGTAGTGAGGGAACTTCAGAGCCAAATGGAGAACTTCCAGGGGATCAATGTTCCTGGCTGTCACCAGATGTGCAGGCCCTAGAGAGGTGGCTGAAGGAGAGCATCAGGAAGCAGCTTGATCCCTTGCAGTCCAATGTGGTCCACCTGCTGGCCTCCATAATTGACATGAGGGTGAAGGGGAATATACGCGGCAGCAAAACCCCAGATCACTGGATGGAGGTGCTGATGAACAGTCAGGGAGGCAGAAGGGCGGAGGCAGGGGACGTGGAAGAAGGGGATCCACTGTGCCATGACAGCACGCCATCCACCATCCAGTCTCCTCCACCGTCATAGGTGCTGCCAATGGGAGCCAAGGGCATGGTTACTATGGTGCAGTCCAGAGACACCAGACCCCACCATCAGACAGGTAGTGCTCAGGCCTTGTTGGCTGCCTGTCACACCAAGAATGTGGAGGCACTTCTGTGTAACTCCTTGGTCTACTGGGCAAGCCACAGCCACATGTGGTAGGATCTGGCCATGGTTGCCTGGGAACACCTGTCCTGTCCACCGACCAGTGTTCCAAGCAAGAGGGTGTTCAGCATTGCTGGTCATGTTGCGACACCCCACTGCAACTCTTTGGATCCTGGTTTTGTGGAGCAGCTGCTGTTCTTCAATGTGAACCTCCCACTGCTGGGGTTCCCCAAGCTCCAGGTGCAGATGGAGTGAGTGCCACCCTCCTCACTCCATCTGCACCTATTTCCTTTTGGTTTCTGGTTTCCAAACCATTTAATGCCCCACTCTCAGAGCTGTAGGTAGCAGTCAGTGCATCACCAGCCAGCAGAGGAAGAACATGTCACTGCTGAGCTTCTATTCCAGGATGAACTTGGAGGTGGGGCTAAGGAAGAGACCCCAGGTCCTGGGCATGACCTAAAACTGCACCTTGCCAGGGTTGGGAGGCCTGGTGGGACTGCCAGTGGTGCAGCAGCCCCAAGAAATGCCAGGACCAAGGATCTCCCCAGGCTAGGGTGGGGCAGGAAGTGCAATGTAGCACAATGATAGACATTGGAATCATGACACACTACAACCTGCCAGATGTCTGACTCCCCAGGTACCTCTCCACTTTTATCTGCGACATCCCCCTTTCCCCCTACCCCAGCCTGTCTCTCATCCCCTGATGCCTCCATTTCCATTTTCACTGACTGGCTTTCTTGCCTGCATTGCATGCCAGCCTCTGGCTTCTTTACTATTCCTTCCATCCAGGAACAGCGCGCACGCACGCACGCACGCACGCACGCACACACACACACACACTAACTGTAGGTGCTTCCTCAGCCTGATGAAGGATTTTCAACCCAAAAGCTTGCTAATATATAATTCTCCAACTATTCAGTTGGTCTACTTAAAGATATCAGATTGACCCAAAGAACCATGTCTGCCATGTCCTTAGACCAACATGGCGACAACCTACACCCCTAGCACCTGTCCCTGGTCAGCTGACTGTAAGGAGGCAGGGCCCTGGACACATCTAAGCCCCAGGGCTGGGCTGGTGCTAGCAAGGAGAGTTCTCTGGCAGCTGCTGTAGAAGAAGCTCCTGCAGGAAAGGAAAGAAAGGCTCTGTGACAGTTTGGCTGCCTGAGATGCTAGTGCTACTATGCTGCTTACCTGTTTTTAGTTAAAGTGGTGGACTGAGATAAGGCTGTAGGGGAGGAGGAGACCTCATCGGGTCACACTACTGTGTCATGCAGAGGCCCCAACACCAGTGAGGGCACAGCGACAGGGGCATAGAGAGCCCAGCAACAATAGAAGGTAGAGTAAGACCAAGACCTCATTATAGGCACGATATTGATATACTACCTGTGAGGCATGGGGCATGGTAAGGGATGTTTGGAGCCATGCATCTAGCCCATAAGGCTTAAGGTAACCCCTTGAGGCACTCCATTTGGACTGTGACTGAGCTGAAGCTCAAAGGCAGCCTCCTTATCTATTATCTTTTGCAACAAGATGTGGTGGCAGGTGAGAAGAGAAGGCACCCACAGGGTGGTGCTGACACAGTCACAAGCCCCTAGGGGTATCATGGCCATCTCTAGGAACCCTATTCTGTGACAAAGTGAAGTTTTCCAGAAACCCCTGCACCTATCTCCTTGAAACATGACAGGCATCATGGCCTCAGCAGAGGTTACTGCACCTGCTGTTTTCACCCCACTCTGCCTTAACACACACGTGACACAAGTTTTGCTTGTCAGCAGCTTGAAGTGCAGTTCCCCAGAAACCCCTGCACCTATCTCCTTAAAACCTGGCAGACTTCATGGCTTCAGCAGGGGCTACCGTGCCTTCTGTTTTCACCCCCCTGTGCCTTCACACTTACAAGTGACATCAGTTTTGCTCTGAACTGCTTGAGGTACAGTTTCTCAGAAGCCCCTGTACCTATTGCCTTGAAACTTGATAGACTTTGTGGCCTCAGTAAGGGCTACCATCCCAACTGTTTTCTTTCGAATCCGGAAAGAAATGACAAAGTTATGGGCATTTTCATGATTCCCTCTTATAGCATATGGGTGAAACTTGGAAACGTGTCGAAACAGCTTTGAAACAGTGAAACCGTTTATCGAAACAAAATGGAACAGTGCTTGTAAATAGAAAACTGAAATGCTGTCCCTTCAAAATGGCGAAACAAAATGGTGCTGTTTCACATAGCCCTACTTTGCACCTGCTCTCCAGCTTCTAAACTACCTGTCTAAACACAGTCATTGCATACAGAATAGTGGAGAACTTTGGATTGGTCCAGAATAAACTGTCATGTAATTCTGCTTTGTTCTTCACACAGCTATTGGATTTTTTGTAATTACAACTGCTTGTGCAACAGGAAGGTATCTTGTGCTGCCCCAATATTTTATGTATTCATACAAATGACTTCACTCACATATAACTTTTTATTGTATATTTGGTCATAACTAATACTTTAAAAACCAACATGACCATGAGAGAAGTCTTTTGTGCTGAATAGCAGCGCTTTTACCTCCAAAAAAGTGCAAAGGAGAAAGAAATGAAAAGTATTGTTAAATCTTTGAAAATGTGTTGTGTTAACCTTAGGGTGAAGGTTTTAGGAAATTTTATTGTAGCCAATCTATTTAGCCAATCTCTAATCATCAGCCGCTTATCTTTCTAGCACAGATGGTCACATTGCCCAAATTCACTTGTGGGATCTCTCTACAGCCTCCAGATTCTCCTGGAGAGTGCCACAATGAAGCACAGAGGCCTTTTTCCACACACTCAACACTGAAATAGGAGTGAACAACGGCCATGTGCAGACTTATCTGCATGCAGCCTGTGATGCTGTACATTGCATCCATTCTGGAGTTTAGCACATGAAGAGTGGCCATCTCATGCTTCACAGTGGTGCTACTCAGTGCAGTCCAGAGGTGCTGTAAATAGCCCTTGGTCTCTGTTGGGTGGTTTGGTTCTGTATGTTATAAACTCTGGGTTCCCACTTATAGCATTTTAAGAAAGTAAGTTTAAGAAATCTCATTTTGTTCCACTTGAAATCTTTTTCATCTATCAGGCTCTTTACTAAAATACCTGCAACTTTTTGTTAAGCAGTTTTTTGTATTTTGTTTTTTAACCGTCTTAGGAAAAAATATTACGGAAAATACTAATTGTCTTTAAAACTATTGTCCTGTATTTACTAAAATCATGTCCAAATACATTTTTCACAGATGCTAATAGAAAACCTCTTACTGACTAAAATGAGAGAATAAAGACTTTATAAATTAACTGTCAAAATAAATACATAGTGTAATTTTAGTGGGAGAATGGAAATAAGTAGAAGAGATTCTGCTTCTATTAAAATCAAAAGAAGGTTTAACCACCAAAGATGTTGAGTACAAAATTGGGGTTATAGATAATAAAATGAGATTTTTCTTAGTAGTTATGAAATCCTGTAAGTTAGTAAAATTTTCAAAAGTGCTTTAGATTGTATGTATATTTTCTGTTAACAGTGTGTTTAGCAGGTACACGGTACAAAGATCTATACAGAGTTTCTACCCCTAAGCTTTTATCTGTAGTCTCCCTAACCTGGCTTGCTGTAACCTAATTCCCAGAAGCATTGTCTCATGTAAATCAGGAAAAATATCTAGAGATTATGTTTCAGCATCAATGATTTACAGTACCTTCTGAAAGCAGAATAACCAGGAGCAATGCTACAGCATGGGGAGATATATGACATCAATCCTGAGGGAAAACATCACTGGTATGATTAGCCAAACACCTGCCTTGCATATAGTTCTGTTGGCACCTTAGGTTGGAAGGGACTTGGAATGTTACATGGCCCTCAACTAAACTAGCATTCCGAGTTCATACAATATCTTGCTGCTGTCTACTTTTTCTTAACTGTTTAGATGGCATGATGCCCATGAACAGGTTCTTCAGGCTTGTTCTGGGGTTTGCACAGCCAGCGTGACATGACAAGTACCATCTCTTCTTCAGGAAATTGCTCCTTTGTGACGGCTTTGACTACATGCCAGAATCAATCATACCTACTTATTGCTTCCAGAATACCTCGATGGTATATGTGGGGAAATAGGGAGATCTTAACAACTGGGGGACATTAGTGGGACAGATACATTTTTTGGATGATGTTTCTTCCAGTGCACAGAACCATCAAAGGACCAGTGAATCACATGAACCGTAAAAACAGGTCCATTTAAACAGATCTGCAAATAATGAAAAAAATAAAACCCGGTGTAATTACAACACTGCAGCTATGTAATAATATTGCATTAGCAAAGCCTGTTTGACTCATAAACACATTCGAGTACACCTTAAAATATGTGGCACCAATTGTAATGTAAACTCTGTTTCCAACAGGTGATATAACTACAGCTCTTTTGTTTTATTGCTAATTTAAATAATTTGAATTAATCTTAAACCATTTAAAATTAATTTTATATGCATTTATAAATGCATAGAGTTCTTATTTTATTTGCACTAAACTCTGTGCAAATCCCCCATTAAACTAAGATTAGGCCCACAGCATATGTCCCCACTGCAGCTCCTTTGTGTTTATTGCTTGACATTTAGTGCTCAAAAAGAGAGTAATAAACTTGAACCATGAGCTACACACATTATGCTCTACTATTCCACTTCATTGTTCACTTTCAACTAGGGTTGGTCAAATGCCATTTTTGGTAACTGAAAAGGGTCAGGTGATACTCATTGAAATTATTTTTTTATGTTCCTTTCCACCTCTTGATTATCATCAGAGCTGGAAATACTGAAGATGCCATAGAAATACTTTCTTTGCTGCAGTTCACAACCATGTTCATGCAGAAAATTTATATTTAACATCAGTTTATTTGTATTGAAATATTACATACTGCAGCAAAGCCCTGTTTGTTCTGACCAATGCACTGCCTGCCAAAATGGAGGACAATCTTTGATTTAAGCAGATACACACCTGTGTTTATCCAACAATGGTAACTACTTCACAGAAAACCATTCAAAATCTCCTATTTGAATTTCTCTATCATACACATAATATTTAGAAGACAAATAGGTAAGAAGATAGAATCCAGAAGCTAGATAGCTATATTAGAAAATAACAGGCATTGAAGTGGCTAATCTTAAATAGGCTTGACTTGTTCTCTTATATCCCCAATTCTGGTTTTATATTTATTGCTTTATGATTTCCAGGGAAAAGACCAGTTTAGTTTTAATTTTGTCTATCTTATACAGTTGAATGATTAACTCTTTTTTATTTGGCTATTTTGAATAGATATCAATATTTGCCCAGCCAAAGACATCCTTTTCGCTGTGCATTTTTTTTCCATGCAAAATAATTTAATGAGTACATCTGTATGTATGTACTCTCAATATGGTGTGTATGAGTATATAGAAACAGCATACATGTAGGTGTGTAAGATTAACTGTAGGTCGTTTTACTGCAAATCACATTCAGTTCTAAAGTAATTACCATTTAACTTGCAGTTCCATTGAGGAGACAAATAATTGTGTATTTTGGATAGTGAAGCTACAGTCATTATAACTCAAGAAGGGACTAGCAGTGACATAATGACAAGGCTCAAAAATGTCTCTGCTTTACAAAGGCATAAATCCACTGAAGCTAGTTAAGCTAATCTGGAACAAAACCAGGGAAAGAAGCATCTGGCCTTGTGTTTCTCACCCTGTCAGCCTTACTCACAAAGAGCCCTCACTGGATTGTTGCCTGAATGTAGACTGAAAGCAAGGGTTTTTGTACTGCAGTGTGAAATTTGTGCAGGATCCAAGTGCAGAATTATGCTTCCTTTTTCACTGAGTCTTTGAAAACTCTTTTCCTCTGTTTTAACCTACATTGTGTTCCAGTCTTCTCCAGCAGTGGTGAACTGGATATGTTTTTCTAGGGACTCAATCAATGCTACCCCTCCAGTACTACCCAAAACAACTGGAAGGGTCATCTTGTTATGACACAATAATCACTTAATTTAATATACTAAAGCACATCCATGAATAGACAGTATGCCTAAAGGAAAAGAAATAGAACCTATTTCCATAACAGGGCAATATATAGCTTGTTCTCCTAGCTGTAAAAGCGTGTTGCTTTAAATTACCATTTCCATAACAAAGCATGAATTCTGTGGAAGAGTTTAAGGGCATATTTGGACTAATCAAAAAGGCTACATGAACCAATATATGTCAGATTCATAGCATCAGACCAAGTGGCTGTGGCCTATGAAAGCTTATGCATTTCTGAATAAGTTAGCCTATATGGTATTGCCCTGTCTTAACTTCTATATTAAACAATTGAAGAGCAATAATCCTTCCAATGATTAGACTCTATGATCAATTATGATTAAATGTTTATATGATTAAATGTTTATAACAGTGATATATAATCTTTCCAAAGCTATATGGTTGTTTCTTAAGCTATTCATAGCCTACTATTGATCTTATTTCCCTGTATCATCCAATATTTATTCTATTTCAGATTTAGCATGGTAATATTTTCATTTTCCTACAGAACACATAGATGTAATTCTGCTTATTACTGCTGTGCATCTTTTACCTAGAAAACATATGTATGTGTTCCAGAACTGAAGGAGTTAAAGGCAGTATTTGGATCAGCACTATGAGACTATATATTATCTATTGTATTTCCTTGGCCTTAAGTGGATTCTAGCATGGGATGAATTAGGTTGGCTAGATATTTTCTGCTGACTATGATATCCCTGTTGAGCAGCTTTCCCAGTACGAATATATTTGGCCCCCTTTTTTTTCCCCACAAGCTATATCCCTGTATAAAAACAGCTTTATCTCTAAAGAGCAAATAACACCCAGTGCTCATAACAGATGCCAAGAAATGTTTCTGTTTTGATTTTTGAAAATAAAAATTCAACTGTGTTCAATAAAATTCAGAAGCCGTTTTCCTCTGTGGAAATTAAAGGAATCCAAGGAAGTCTAGGAAGATAGCGACCTTCCTAATTAAAGCAGTAGCAACTGCAGGAATCCGGTTTTTACAACCACCTCTATCTCACTGTGCTGAGAACAAAGCAGTCCTCCATTAATATTTTATTTTCTCTTTTCTTCCACTATAACAATGCTCCATGTTCTGTGTGAGCCCTGGAAAGACATGCAGAGCTATGTTAATTATGTTTTAAATAATTGACACGCTGATTGTGTTGTACTTTCAGAATTGTATGTGGCGTGTCACTAGTTCTACATATAATTACATCTATTCACTGCCATCACTTTTTCCCACTTACATAACAGTATACAGTAGTCTGCATTGCAAAATTTTATGCAGTAACAACTAATAATAATGTCTTCACCAAATGACCTTTGTTTTTTTTAAAGATGTGGTATATGTATAACAATAGAGGCCATCAAACTTAATGCATGCAACATGGAAGATCTATTATGGAACAGCTAATGTCATGGGAGTTGGAACTATGCATCAGAAGCACACTGAGTCAAAAGAATAGGAAAGATAACTTCCAATGGAGTACGATAGTAATTCCTTAATTTTAACAGTCCATTCAGCTTTTGGTTTTCTGGGAGCTATTTCATATATTTTCCATGCTAGTGCTTTGTATGTTTATCTACAGTATCATTCTACAGTGATCATTACGAATATCTAGTCAGAGGGTATCAGATCCATGTAGTAACAAATATTTTTTCTTCAAGTTCTGCCAGAGTCATTTTCAAAGCTGTAGCATCTATGTTCTTGATAGCAATTAATTAACTACAGAACTACTTTTAGTCAGCATAGCTGCTGCACTACAGTAGTCCAAATGTTTGCCTACTCAACACTAATTAAAAAATTAAATGTTGTTCTTTGTTGATGTTGCTTTAATTGGCTAAAATTATTTATGACTTATTTTGAAAACCTAACTTGTTATACATGATTAAGATAGAATACATTTGTCTAGAAATAGTATGAGCGTCTCAGCACAGAAACACCCAATTATAGTATTTCTTCATCTGTTTTTGTCTATTTTACACATTAGCTCTATTTGCTTCAGATATGTATTCTGGTTGGACACAAAGCTTAAATATATGAGAGAGCAGTCTTCATATTACAATAGTTCATATTCCAGTAAGGATTTAGTGAAACTGGCTTGGTAGAGACCACACGTAGATTGACTGCTGGGCCAGTACTCAGTTCTAAGGCCTCAGTTCAGCACAGTCCTGGGGTTCATGATGAAGTCAATGCATGTATTTAAGAACTTTTGTCGAATTTTGAACAAGGGACAGGTGATGTTTATCTGGGGTATTAATTTATGAAGGTTGGTGGAGAAATAATATCATATGGATGCACTTTCCAAGAAATAGTTTTAGTTGCTGTTGTTTTATTAGACAATCATCAGAGTCGTTTACAGCACAAGGTGTTTTTAATGACAGGGTAACAGACATGAAAAAGAAAATACACCAGAGCTGAGAGACTTGTAAGAATACATATTGTGTTTGTAAACATTTTTAAAGATATTTGTATTAGGACGCTACTGTCCCGTAGTCTTTTGCAATGCAGGTAAATCAGGTACTGTTCCCAGTTACTCAAAGTATTTAATCAGTTGTCACTTATGAAAGCTTAAGTATCTCTTAATTATTCTATAAGGTGCAACTCTCCTTTGCTTTCTGCCTGGCTACAGACTACCTCTGTCTTCTCAATAAAATACTAAATGTTCTAGGGATACAGGTGTCTTAGATAACATGGGAACTAGTAGGGAATGCCCTTTACAGGTAGGTAGGGGTCCTGATATGTTAATACAGGGCTGGCAACCCACAGGCTGCGTGTGACTTTCAAAGGATTAGCATGTGGCTCTCAGTTTCCTGTGCAGCTGCCACTCCTGCCCCCAAGTCATTCCTTCCATGGTGATCAGTAGGGGATTGGAGTGCTTGAGCTGTGTGTACAGCAAACAAGGGAGCTGGAGTGCCTATACTGTGGGTGGGTAGTGGACATAGCCGGGGGGAGGGGCCGAGCTGCCCTTGCTGAGGGATACCTGTGTGGCTGGGAGGCGGGGAGCCAGGTTATGCTCATGGCAGGCGGAAGCACAACTAGGCAGCCCACATCATGCAGCTGAGGGAGGGAGGAGCTAGGCTTCCCATGGTGTTCAAGCCAAGGCAGGGTGGCGGGGGTAGTGCTGGGCACTCCACACAGTGTGGAGGGAACCAGGAAGTAAGTGCCTGCCTATGTGGTGTCTGGCCTCTAGGCCTGTGGCCTGTGTTCTGGAAGTTGGACACCTCTCTGTTAACATATTAGGTAAATCTAAAGAAACTGAAAAGTATCCAGGCCTGTGAATTAAGGGATGGCAATTGAAAAAGTATGGCATAAGACAGTAAGTGCTGCATCTCTGGCCAATCAAAAGAGATGGAATAAGGAGGCTATTAGAACATTCTGTGGGAGTGTCGGATCCAGTTGCCAAAAGTTTTATCATTATAGGCACAGGGAGATGTCTGCACATTGTATATGTTCCATGTATATAAGGTAGTATTATCCCTTTTAAGTTAAAAGTGGAGAATCAGTAAAATCAATATTTATGAGAAACATTAAATAGTATCATAAATTCAGGGTAAACTATTACCCCATACTATACTAATGTTTCCCCATATTCTTTATTTATGGGAAGAACCCTTTTTAGTACTTCATCCAAATCATGCTGGCCATTATCTGTTTTTCTGCAAAGTCTTAAGAAAATCTCCTAGATGTTGACTATTTTGCTTTCTGACACTGATGACTATTTTGCTCTCTGACACTATGTGTATAACCAAACTCTCCTAGAAAATAATCCTATTTGTTATCTGAAGGTTATTTCTCTTGAGGTTTCTTGAGGGTGAGGTGGGAAATACATCCCGTTTCAGGATGTGGAGTATGCAGTGTGGGAGTGGATGGACAGGGCTTATTCTTCAGTAGCAATCCTGAGAGAAGTGGCAGGGATCCAGTAGATACTCTTAATTATTCAAGTCATATGCTCAAGAGAAGGGCAGAGAAAGCACTTCAAGGACATCCTCAAGGCCAAATTAAAATGGAATATCAATATCAACTCATGGAAAACTATTACCCACAATCTCCCCAAATGAAGGAAGAGTCTATTGCAAGGATCTCACTGCAAGGATCTCAGTACTTTGAAACCTTACAATGACAACAAGAGATGGAAAAATGGAAGTGGCAGAAACAGCGTGTTGTGGATCATATCAAGAATCTAGAACCACCAACCCCACACAGAAACACATGCCTGAATTGCAACAGAGTCTATCAATCCCAGTTGGTTTCATCAGCTATCTTTGAACCCACAGATAAGCATTCATGGAAGACAATCATCCTCAACTGCGAGGGATTGCTGAAGAAGACAACTCAAGTATACCAGCTCATTTAAACAAATAGATTTGTTCCTTTCCTGCAGCATATTTCCCAGTCTAAGTCAGTCATCAAGGCACTTGACACTAGAACTGGTCAAAATTTTTCTCTTGAAATGTTTTCTCAATGGATATAGATTTTGAAAAAACAAATTCTCATGAAAAATCAATTTCTGTCAGATTTTTAATTTTTTATCCAAAAAGTGAAAACAAAAATTATTTTGGTTTCAGTAATTGAAAATTTATCTGTTGTTGTTTTAGCCTGAATTCCCTATTTATTACATAAGGGAGAAAAATACTGTTTGTTAAAAATGTTCTCAGTAAGAGACATGATTTCCTGACCAGCTATTCATTTTTACTTGTATATCTTCTACCTACCTAGTAAATATTGGGCTTACTATTTTAATTAGCCAGTTGCATAAATAAAACCAAAATAGAGAATAAACATCACACTTGTGTGAACCACATTTATTCATATGAGTTGTATCAGAAAATTCATTACAATATTGCCATGCCAACTCCTGCACATTTTAGCAACTTTTCAGATGCATCAAGATCCAGGGATTTTCCGTATTTCATACATGACTTTGAAATTAGGCCAATCCCTTTACTCACTTTGTGGGGAACAAAATTCATCCCACCAGACATAATAATTTGCATTAAACTATGATTTGGAATAACCGTTTCATGAATGGTATGTAATACATGACCCATTGTTTGATTAACACCTGCTTATTGATATGTCCTACTGATGGAAAACTTTAAATGCCTCCAAAGCTAGGCCAAAGCGAGGTATTACATACAAGAAAAACTGAAGTATTTGAAAGTGCAAAATTATTTTCCAAAATTCTGGCTAAGTGTAGTAGAAAGCATTGGCTATAAGTAATTCAGAATTTATAAAATGGAAGCTTCCTTGGCAACATTTATTGTATAAAAGTTATTGTTCATTTCCAGAGAAGAACATAGGCTGATATTTGGCTTTAAGAACAGGTGCAGAGACAAATATACAATAGCAAAAAAGAAGTCCTTCTTCCTCAGTTTTAGTCAAACTGGTTAAGATGTACTTGACAGCAGCATAATTCTTATCTCTAGATTCAAGATTTTTTTAATGTTGATTGTCATGTTTTGTCCAAGAATAATATATTTGCCAAATGCTGTTCCCCTCTGGTAATTTCAAAACTTCCCCAAGATACAGTGATATCATCTTCCACTTTTTTATGGCTATGCCAAAAGTTTTTCATCCACAGCTTACATATACCCACTAAAGCACATCACTCCTTTGTTATCCTAGGCTTAAAGTACCTTCTTCCATGAAAGTTGATATCATGCACTAAATCATTCTTTGTTGGTTTAGCATCTCATCAGCTCCCTGACTAATAGAATATGACGTGAGAATTTCACATTCAAAATTTCAAGTGATGGACCTTTCAAGCAGCATCCATCAATTCATGATCTCCCCAAAAGTAACTTTAGGCTTTCCATGAGCAAGAGGATGGAGCAGGGGAAAGCTGGTTACCAATTAAAGCTTATATTTGTGAAATTATTCACTAAGATTAAAAGTTGTGTATGCACACTAATATTTACCCCTGTATGATTCCCAATTATCTTGGCATCAACAGTCGTCTAGTGAAGAAGTCAGCTCAAACCTCTGCCAAATCTATCAGTCACATGTGCCTGTATGTGTATGAGCAGTATTTTCAATAGTATCATGATTTTGAGGTACCTGACTTCTGATTCTTTAAAGGGCAAGATTTTCTAGTGCTGTCCATCCATTCTCTGCAAACCAAGCCCCTTAAAATGTCTTAAATCTAATTGCAACAACTGAGCCATCTAAAAACATTATTTGGGGGAGGAGGTAACTCTGTAATTATTGTAATTTAATTATATTTATAAACTATACATAATAATAATCTTGGGATATTCCACATACGGTTATCATGAAGGAGTACACTTATTTCATTTTCTAGTATTTTGACAACTCTAGATAGTGTATCAGTTTATTATCCAACATGGCACAAGGCAGGCAAATGAATGCTCCCAAGTAAAACTGAAAACCAAATTTAGATCTTTTAAAATTCTCAGTCACAGGAAAAATGAACTTCCCTGAGTCTGTTTTGGCCCTTTCCTTAAAGGTTTTTGTTACTGGTTATAATGAAATTGTGATGAATGACTGATGGTTCTTCTTCTGTAGAACCTTAAATTAGAAACCTTCACAAATCCTGAAAATGCTTCTTGCTGCTCACTGTCAAATTTACTTCCCAGCATTTATTGTGAACATGCAAACGTTTTCTAGTTATATTGTTTTAATGGGGAAGCAACCATGAGTGATGTGATTATACACTGTCATTTTCATTTTCTATGAAGTTGTTGCAAAATTAAAGTTACAGATGTCTTCATGTGAAGTAATACATTGCATGGAATTTCCTGTTGGTGGTTGGAATAATACAATTACTTAGAACAGCTTTAAACAGTTAAGAGCCACTATTGAAAGAGCACAATCTGCCGCATTATATGTTATCTTTTAAAAGTATCTGTTGTGTTAATGTCAGTTGCCCTAGAAGTCGGAGCAAAATAAGCATGTGTTAAAGTATTTTTTCTTATTTTTTAAAGGCATCCAAAACCATTTGGAAAATAATAATCATGATACCTGATATTACACAAAAGCAATAATTGGGTACAATTTATGGAATGTGCACCTTAGTATATTATAGTACCTAGCTGCAGAGTAATACACACGAGACAACATTGTCTTTTTTCTCTCCTTTTTCTTTTTCCTTCAGCAAAAAAGTCATTAAGTTTGACAAGAATGGTACACTTTACAATAATTACTAGGAAACACAAAACAAAATCAGGCCAGTTTCAAAATGGCCATGAATGTCCTAATGCACCGAAGAGTGGTTTTACATTCAGTTTAAAGGAAACTGATTAATTGGTTCTTTGTACCTCCAAATTGAAAGCACTGTGTAACCTGGTTGTTTTCAGTGCAGGAAACCTTTGGGGATGCCAAACTTTGGACAGGAGTCTGGGACATAGTAGAGTCCCAGAACTATTGTGTGCAGCGAGCTGTGAAAAGTCATTCAGAAGAGAAACACTCAGCATCCTTTATTTATTTGCATTGAAATATTTATCCGTGATGTGAGGCATTCATAATAGATTGTCAATCTCTTGCGCTTTCTGATGAATCCAGGGATCTTGCATTGAATTCTAAGTATTTTCCCTGAGTGAATAATTTCATAATTGTCATACTTCCAATACATAAATATTTCTTGACCTTTGGACTCATATCTCTGTCTTTTTTCTGAGAAGAAAAAATATTAAACCTTGAATTTTATATATTTGAAAAAAAAAGGTTCAACTAACTAAATTATTAATTTTTGAACTTGAAGATTAAAACTCAATCAACCTGAAAATTCATGTCTTGCTGCACTTTCCTGATAATTGAAGGAAATTATTTATGTAGCATAGATTAATATTGTTTCATGTTCTACCTGATATTCCAGATGAAAATATAGCTTTAAAACAGAGATAGTTTGGGACTAAAATACCCATTACAACCAGTCCACTATAGAAAGCACTATAGTAGGTCTTTTCTACCTGAAACCAAAAAAAGGAAAAACCAATTTTCTGAAGGGAGGTAGGAAGGAATGAACAGTAGGGCTGTGCAAAGCTTTGGGTGCTGATTTGATTCAGAGGAGATTTGGCCCTATTTGGTGACCAAATCTACAAATCTGAATCGAATCTGGGGACCAATAAAAAGGTCTGAATCAATTCAAAGCTCTCCAAATCTTCAGAAAAGATTCAGAGAGCTTTGTTGATTCAGGCAGTCCCCACTTGGTGCAGCAGGGAGCTGGTAAATAGGGGGCAGGGGAGCAGGACCTGGAGGAGGGGGGAGGGAACCATAGGGGGACCTCTGCCAGACTCCATCCTCC
>NW_017728915.1:11022049-11047049 GCF_001723895.1 Crocodylus porosus
CCCCCCCGACCTGGCAGCACCCAGTGAGTCTGGGGGTTTTTTTTCCAAGTTCCGGGAGCTGGGGTGAGCAGGGCAGCCATTGCCAGGACTGGGAGAGCAGGTGGGGAATGGGCCTGGGTGATTCGGAGATTCAGCAACAGCCAGATCTCTGAATCAGATCTGACTGAATCAATTCGGGACAGTTATTTGAATCACCAAATCGATTCACTGTCCTCCAAATCAGCTGAATCCAAATTCAAGCAAATACTAGCTACTTCGCACAGGCCTAATGAATAGCCTTTCCTAAGTTATAATTAGTTTATAGCAAGAGAATATTGAGAGTCAGAAGTATGTAGCAATCCAGGAGACACTAGTTCTCAATCCTTAGACTAGTGCCATTGAGGTACTGTACAGAGGATGTGGAGAATAATAATTGGGATTAAAGTTATCTTTTCACTAGAAGAAATTGCCCCTTTCTTCCATCAAAAGTCATCAGTGGTGCAGCCACACTTGTGCTGTGCAGTAGCATAGACAAGATTCAGGAGATGTTTGCCAGTTTTGTTTCAAACAAGTTTCTCAGCAATGTCTAACTCCCCAGGTATACTTCACCTTTGCATAGTTTCATCGTTGCTGGCATGCAGGGACATTGTTTTTATAGTAGATTAAGTCTCTCATTTCTACCTGTGTAAAAGGATTGCTGGTGTCTTTTAAAGAAGTTTCTCACTCTTCTTGTTTCCTTGGATGAAAAATTAGATTCCAGCCAATAGAAAAGAAGGAAGTTTAATGGAGGTTGAATAGTATTAACCCAGGACAAAAAGGGTGGAAGTGTAACTGTTCATTGCTGGCATACAGCCATTACAGTTATCAGCTTAATAGCATAGTGCAGCAGGAGGAATTAAGCTCATGACCTTCTGCTCCAGTAACACAGGCTTCTACCACTTGAGCTAAAGGAGAAGCTCCGTTAGTAGTCACTTCTTGCCACAGGGCATTTGTCCCTTTTTCAAGCCAACCTTTCTTAATGACAAGATATCATAAACAGTTAGGCATCTCTGATTCTGTCCAGTAGAGGGAAGTGGATAGATACAATCATCGTAAGTACCAGACAGTTGGTTTGGGACACTGTCTTACAAATGACACAAACTCCCTTTGTGACTGCCTTCCAGACAACTTCGTAATGATTGCAAGATAAATCACCTTTCATGGCTGAAAAGGAGTCATCCATATGACCAAAAACTTGAAATTATTAAATTAAGCATTGCTGCTGCTAGCTTCACATTTTTTAGGACATCATTCTTGCATCATCTCTATTATTTATTTCTTTGAATTACAGTAGTGTCAGGAAGCACTAATTAAGATTGGCTGCTACATGCTGAATACAACACGTTGCTTGCAGCTACGCTAGTTCTGAACCTCAACTCTGAGATACAATTTCTGGATTTTGAAAAAATGCCATTACCTGATCAAGTGCTAAAAATGAATGAGCATTTCACAAGCACCTTCTTTTGTTGGAAATAAGGAATCTTGAAATGAGATACTAGCTCAGAAGTCCTCCAAACTCAGGCAAGAGGACTTTCAAATAGTTTTCTTGCCAGCACTGGCTCCCATTTCCCAGGAAATACATGGTAGATTTGCCAAAACAGCACGTTTCAGACAAGTGATTATTTTAAAACTGTCATTTTCCTTGCTTTTGCTAATGGGTTCTCTACCCCTGTAGAAGCAGGAGTGGCAATGAGCTTAGAATTCCCACCTGTCAATTTGTGCTGTGGTGGCCAGTTGAGCCTTTTATACATGAGGGAATAAAAGCATATGATTTTCCTACTATTGTGTCATGTGTCAAGTTCAGAAACCTTGTTTGGAGAGGTTCTTTAAGATAAAGATGTTTTGTTTGGGAACAGGGATACTGATGTATCAAAGACACCATCTACATCAAATGCAGACATTTCTAACCACATCAGTGGCTTTGGCCAAGTTCTTTATGGTCACCTGTACCAGTCTTTTTCTCACTTACTCTTGGGGATCTGTAAGCTGTTCTTCTCTGTTGATTCTACAATTATCCAACAAATCCCAGGAAGCTTGTAGCCAGGCATTCAGTTCATGGCTACCAAGCCAGAACCATTCCAGGAGCTTAATTCCCATTTCTCACATCCCCACTTGCTTTCCAGATGCTCCATGAACCTAGCCAAGGGTAGTTTTTTTTCCCTGAAGTGCCTATAAGTGCTACATAACATATCCAAGCCTCCTTCAACTGATCAATTTACTTGTTTGTTTGTCTTTTTAGCTGTCAAGACAACTATAAGGGAAAGATTTTTACCTTTTTTATTCTTTGTATTTAACAATAAAGTATGTTCCTATCCCATCTTGCTCTTTATATCACATTAATATTCATTCAGATCATTCTACCAACGGTAAAAATAAGCCAGAAATGCTTTTCATACCGTAGCAAAAATAGTAAGATTTCAGAAACTCTTTGGGCCACCACTGAGACAGGTACATGTACATGTACCTAAGCATGATCCTATTCCATGCTGCTTGAATCTGTGAAAAGATTCTTCTACCTGTCATTACATAACTGACTCAGTTCTACAGATAAGATTATGGCATATTACAAAAGTAAGTGAATTCTTGGATTTCCAGGCACTTGGACAGGATGGAAAAGAATCATACTTAAGACACCCAATAGGTGGATTAGGATCTGGATCTTTCTGTCAACACCTAGTATAAGAAGTCAAAACCTGGAAATGTTTTTTTTTCAGTTAGGAGTCATTCAAAACATCTTATTTTGGCTTTGATCTTCCTTAGTTTTAAAGTCTTTATAAAAACTAACATAGAGTTGTATTTGACTGGAAAAAAAGCATTTGAAACTGAAAAATCAATTTTTGGTTTGAAAATGTTGAAATGTCATCTGTCAACGTTTTCAAAACTTTCCTAAAATATTTCAAAATTCATCAAAACCAAACATTTGCCACAAAGAAGCTTCCATTTTGAATTAGTATTTTCTGATGGAAAAAAATGTCATTGAAAATTCCAAAGTCTCTAATTTTATAGCTGGTTTCCCAGGCTCCTTAGTAAGAATCTCATTTCCCTGTTATATGAAAAGTGACTAAACAATTTTAATCAAAATTTAGATACCTAGGCTAGTGACAGACATTCAAAAAGCCTGAACCTGAATTGATTCAATCTTTGCAGGTTAATCTAACGTGGCTAGGCTAAATCACTTTGTAACTTCACAGATATTCCCTTTGGACTGAAAAAATGCTGACACATGCCTGCAGTGGCTCAGGCTAGAAGCCACGTGGGGAGGGGGCATTAGATCAGCCCTCCTTTCCCTTCGACAGGGCTGAGCTGAGGGGGGACATGGCCAGGCCTTGGCAAGACGCTGTGATTAGGGAGCCCTCCCCCCTACAACCCTTGATAATAGAGCATTTATCAGTATGTTATCAGCATTAAGCACCCCATCAGAAAACAAAGCCTTGATCATTAGTTCAAGCTCTTCTTAAACAGCTTTTTCCAAAGGAAGGAACAGAGGGACATTACCAGGTGAGCTTTTGATTAGCTCCGAAAAGTGCTAAACTGACACTGTGCTATCTGCCCTACACAGCATTAGCTAGCATACCATATGCTAGTGTGTGTCGGGGGGGGTGGGGCACAGGGAAGCAGGACAGACTCTTCTGTGCCTGCAAGTCTCTGCTGGAGCTGCGGCCAGAGAACAGAGAGGAGGGGCCAGCTAGCTCCTCCCAGCTCAGAGAGTATGTAAATCAGTTAGGGGTCTGGGACAGACATTGCATAAACTGGTTTGACCCAAATTAGTTAAGTCTTACTACATTCAACCAGTTTTATCTCAAACCAGTTTTAGGCATTTTCAAACTGGTTTATGTGCACTGAATATCTGTTCTGTTACAGGTTTAAACCAGTTTCTGATCACTTAAACCACTTTGTGTGTAATGTCTATCCCTAGCCCTAAGATGCATTATTTCAAATAATTAATCTATATTTTGCAAATACTAGTACGTGTGGAAATAATGGGGTAGTCAGTGGCATTATTCAGATAAGTAGTTATTATAGGTGGCATTGTCATTTGTAAAGCTGACTCCTTAAAAAGGAAATGGGAAAAGTATGTTATAGTTTCAAAAGCCTGATAATGGAGTCAATAGGATTATTCCAAAAAGGATTGAATGAGAAGTTGTTTGGAAATTTGGGCCTCAAATGAGGCAGGGGTGGAGGAGAAGTAGCTAATCCCACTGCATGTATAGTTGGTATGAGGTATGCTCAGCTGGATTTGGTCCTTAAACATATTGACTGAATGCTTTAACTTCCATATGATGTTCATGGTACAATACAGTAGTACTAAAGACATTATAACTGCAGTTTCTAATACTTTGCTATTACATGAAAAAACAGGATGCATAAGGTTGTCAGGGCATAAAAGGTCAATTGCAAAGTTTTGATTAGCAAATATAACTGAATACAGTTCTAGTAATCATAATGATTGCATTATTTAAATCAAGAAAAGTTCAGTGAATCTTAAAACTGTGCATCATAACCCGAGACCAGACTGAATTCCACACATTTCTGAGTAAAGTATAAGCAATTCTGTATAAATAGGACATTCAATTATTTATGAATAGTCTCTAAGTAAAAAATTAATTAGCATTTTAAATACGGTTGATTAACACATTAACCCTATTTTATGAAAACTCTTTTTAAAGATACATATTACATGTTCTTCTATTTGGTTTTCACATTTCTGATTGTCTTTCATCTGTTAGATTACTGTGTCCTATAAGACTTTCTAAAATGTTTAATTATTTACTTTACAAATGCTGGATGTTATAATGATATTTGTAAAGAAAAAGCTGGGATAATGAATATACAATACAGTATTAACAGCTTCTCCAACTGTTGACAGGAGGTTAGGGGGTGTGAATGGAGGGAAGAAAGAAAATCAGAACAAGATAATAACATTGCACTAGATGTATACACGTGAATATGCAATAAGCATTGGGAATATTGTACAAAAGCAATAACATAATTTACCATTCTGTAAGAAAGAAACATCTGAAGTGTTTTTTTCTGTATTGAAGATAATGTTTGGAAGCCTTCACTGAAAAGTGTAATATAACCTAGAAACTGTTTGCATTATCAGTTACAGAAGAAAACATTTACTTGTTTAATGATCGGTTATTTACTTCTGTTATTAATTATTCATCCATCTCTGAGATCAGACCATGAATACTAGCTGCTACTGCATCAAGTACTGGGAGTTTACCAAGCAGATCTAATAGAGAAAAGAAGGTTCTGATACATGAAGGTACTCTTACCATGTAACGAATGCAGTAGCTTGAAAAAGAAAAAAAAATTCCAAAAGCTCAGTTAGTTTGAAATAGCTTGTGTCTCGATACATTGACTGAATTCCTAGACCTGTCTAGAAATCATGAGATCCCTATTTCCTCTACGTAACTTCTACAAGGTATCATCTATCAGTCCACATCTTTCTGGGGGTAGAATTAATTCAATGTTGGGGTGAAATTGACAAAATTAGGCATTTTCTCAATAGCCCAGCCTTGTGACCTACTAAACACTGAAGAAACTGGGGGCATAGATGTGCAGCTCCCCACTGTAACTCATCACAACCTCCTGCACCCCACCCCGAACCAACAGATATTCACTGTTTGGAACGGGGTGGGAGGCGGAGGAAGGGGAAATCAAGCTGCACTTCGGAGACAATTCAGCAAATATAGGCTGCATGTCTCTCCTAGCCCCACATCTCCCAGCTCTGGTGCTGTCTGCAGGATGGGAGGGGGATAGGTAAGGGGTGGAGGGGGGAGCTCCAGTATGGGGTTTGCCCAGCTTGTGCTGGACAGGAGGGGTGGGTGGATTGGAGCCCTACCTCTTTGGGGTAGCCTCAATCCACCCACTCTTCCCCTCCAGTATAGGCTGGGCAAACCCCAGACCAGAACTCCTTCCCTTCCCACACCCCACCTCCCATCCTGCAGACAGCATTGGTGGGGGGGTGCTGTCCTAGCCTCTGCTCAATCAACCCAGCCCTACTCACATGCAGGGGCAAATGGGAGTTAATGTTTTGAAACACCCTCATTAAATTAGGTTAATTTGAACCTGATCAGTCACTTTTAAAGTGCTCTGCAGCCATGTGCTTCTGTCAAGGCACAGCCAAAGAGTGTTTTCAAGGTGCTGATTGCTCAACAAATATCACTTCTGTCACTGTTCTGGGTGTTCAGGGATACATGTTGTAGCTATATTGGTCTACAGGGAAAAGGAATCAGAACTTTTAGTAGAGGTGATATATTTTATTAGACCAATTAAATATTTGCAAAAAAAATCTTTATTTGCAAGTTTTTGGGTGTACTCACCCTTCCTCTGGCATAGGAGAATGCAAAGATGGTAAAATTTCTCCTAAGTGGAAGTGAAAATTCAAATTTGAATTTTCATTTCACCTAGGAGAAATTTTACTATCTTTGCGTTCTTCTGTGGTTGAAGAAGGGTGTGAGCAGCCAAAAGCTTGCACATAAAGATATTTTTTCAAATATCTAATTGGTCTTATAAAAGATATTGCCTCTACTGAAAGTTCTGAGTCCTGGGTATTCAGAGCACCTTGTGGAAATTCTGATTCAGCAAGGTATGTAAGAATGTGCCTGATTTTAATCCCATTGAACACAAGAGAATTATACAAATTTACAGACAGGTTTTGAATAAGGGACATAATCTGACCCCACTTGACCTAGCTTGTTTCCAAAAAGGCAACAATAAATCTGTAATACTGCAACAGAGCATTGTTCTTACCTAAGCAAGGGACAGTTACCATTCCCCAAATGAGGAGCGGTAATGCAACTCACAAGCATTAATTACAAAATAATTTCTAAATTTCTGTGAATGTTATAATATAAAACCAAAAATGAAACAAGAATTAAAAGATAGTTTGGTATCTTCCCAGGGTTGTCATTACACAACTGCTTTAGGTCTTTTACTTTGTTCTGCTAATTGCTGCTTAAAAGAAAATGGCATTTTAAAATAAATTATTTTTAAGCAACATAAGTATATGAACCAAAAGTAGAATTAGACAAGTGAAACACCTGACACATGGAGCCAACTCTTACTTAGCTTACTTGTGAATAGCCTTGTTGCCTTCAGTCAGTTTATTTGCTTGAGCATGGTAAAAAGAATTTCCATGTATTATATGCCATTGTCACAGAACTGGTCATCATCAGACTGTTCTGCTGCTTGATTCTTCCATATACAAAGGCTTCTGTATGCCTCTCTGGCGATATAAAATGGCCTTAGTACAAATGAAATTAGACCCTGTGAGTAAGAGAAAATTCTACCTCTCCATCAGCTTTGTTTGGATGTAGTAGGGTGCCTGTACATGAGCCAAGAGGCTGCTCTAGCTCACTGTAATAACAGAGAGTCAGAGCAGACTTGATCAATCAAGTCTGCTGGAGCATGCTAATTAGCACACTCCAGGCAGCCTCTGCATCTTGTATATTAGCGTCCCCATACTTCAAAATGGCAGCGGGGGCTTTTAAACAAAAGCTCATTCGATGAGCTTTAGATAAAGCTCCCTTGCTGCCATTTTGAAACATGGGGACACTGATACATGAGAAGATCCAGGCACTTTAATTAGAAATTGAAGCACCCTCCCCCCACCACTATCCTCAGAGCATGTGTAAAAATGCCCTAGTTATTACCTATTTGCTTTCCTAAATAGTGTTGTCTTTCTTACTTAAATAAACAGATGAAGATATTAACAGTTTTTGCTGACCATTTTGCTTCTTTGAGTAAAATATTTGTGTTCATTGTATTTTACATGTATGAAGACCATATATATATGCCATGTATATCCATATACAAATTCATCTATCTTTCCCAGTATTTTTCAAAGATATGAACTTCTTTATATATATATATATATATATATATATATATAAAGGAAGGCTCAAAACTATATATATAAGAAGTTCATATCTTGGAAAGATGAGTGTTCAGGTTGCTGGGGAAGATATATGCATTCTTTGAGTTAAGGGAGTGTATGCAAGGGGATGTGATTGCCATATATCAGGATCTCACTGAATAGGTTCAATGAAGTCATTATGATGATATCATTACTAGTAGCTGTTACTGTACATTACTAGTGGCCATTACTGTAATCTAAATGGACACTGGGAGGAGATTATGGTGAAAGGTGCTAATGGCTTGCACATTAGGGGTCATTAACGTATGTATAAGCACCCAAGATGAAAGTCTTTGTAAAAGAGTTAAAGATGCCATGCAGTAACTGTCCCCAGAGAATCATTAAAGGTATTATGCAATTTAAAGCATTCTTCTTTGTCTGGGCCATTAGACCTTTCAGGCTACATGATCTGATGGGAATCTTGGACTAGGGGTATTTCTAAATGGGAAGTGCAATGGATGGGAAATATTTTTTTAAAAGGGCTTAGGTGTGTTTTAAGCAGTTGGATTTGTCTAAATTACATAAACCCTGGAGAGACAGAGGCAGCTGCCCAAGGCAGCCTGGAACTGGGCAACAGTATCTCACTAGAGGCTTAGGTATGGTTTTGTCACTATTCAAGGGAAGAGGTTTTAATTTAGGTTTTCCCTTAAACTATTATCAAGTAACTTATCAGATCCTCTGAGAAAATATTTCTTAAATTAATGAAATAGTCAGCTTTAACATCTACCACAAAGTCAATACTGCCGATGTGCTGAAAAGCAGGATATAACTGTTTGTGCATCCTGGTCACTTAAATATTATGAAAACCTTCAAATGCTATAAATATAAAATCTTAGGTTATCATGGTAACTGCAGTACCCATAGTCACCAGCCAAGGTCCTTTTGGACTTCCTACCAATTCTAAAAATCTTCAGTAGAAGATATCAGAAGGAAATTTATCTATATTCCTTCCTCTCAATTGAGGATCTGTCCACAGAGATTCATGTGCTCTCTTCCTCCAAACAAGACAAAGTATAATATTCAGCTTGGAGCAGACAGGGGAGATCACTTGGAAACTCCAACTTGCAAAGGTGGCACAGCCCAATTCTTTATTAGGAAAATGCCACCAAGAATGTAGCGCACAATGGCTTTGGGCCATCCTGTTGACTACAGTGCCAATGTCAGACCTATGTTAATCATTAAGGTCCTTTACATATTGGAGGCTCTGTGTCTTTAGCACCACAGCAGGAATATTAATGTAAGATGATGCATTTTACCATACTCAGACCATTTATTCCCCCTTTCAGTAAGGGACCCACAATTTTCCTGATCTTCCTCCTATTGCTGACATACTTGTAGAAACCTTCTCATTACCCTTCACATCTCTCACTAGCTGCAATTTCAGTTGTGATCTGGCTTTCCTGATTTAATCCTGGTAATGGCCAAGCAATACACTTATACTCCTCCCTAGTCATTTGTCCAAGTTTCCACTGCTTGTAAAGCTTCTGTTTTGTGTTTTAGCTCACTGAAGAGTTCCCTGCTAAACCACACTGATCTTCTGCCATACTTGCGAGTCTTCCTATGAATCCACATAGTTTGTTCCTCACCCTCAGTAAGGGTTCTTTAAAATACATCCAGTCCTCCCAGGGGATATTGTCCTGAGTGAATTAAAGTCTGATTTTCTGAAGTACAGGGTCCTTACTCTGCTGCTTTCCCTCCTTCATTTCCTCAGATAAAGCAGAGAAAAGCTGTTTTATGTACAGGATCATTGTCCAGATCTAGCTGCCTGTGGAGAGTTTCGCAACAGTCAATTTTTTGCAAATATCTTCCTGGCATAACAGAAAATGAGGTTATTATAACAAAAAGAAAGACAGAGCATTAATCCAAAGTATAGCACTTACAGCAGCCAAGGTACAAACTCAATTTTGGACAATCCTATGTGAATGTTAACTATTATATTCAGCAAACAGATACTGGGATGATGGATGACTTAGACGTCGTTTAAGGAAGGTGAAACAGAGGGTTATGAGAGTAATTCTACAAATGCTTAATTCAGCATTTCCATAGAGGCAACAGAGAAATAGTAAATTCTGAATCCAGCTTTGATTCTACCTATTAGATGCCTAAGCAGACTTAAGTGCTTAGGTGCAATCCTGTTTTGCCATACTAGGGTCCCTGAAAAACTATTAATGCAAAAGGTGGGTGTGCTTTCTTGTGACTTATTCATAAGGATGAGATGAAAGCTTGTTTTAATAGCAGTTGCATTACTGGATTTTCTGGGACTCAATCAGGGTGGAATAGAATCACAATGAGATGAAGTAACTCTTGGTTTTTAGCCTGCTAGAATCCTTAGTCTTCACAGACTGCAATTCCATATTCAGTTATCTAAAGGAGGGAACAAACTTTCCAAAGGCCTATCTTCTTAAAAATCTGTACTCTCAATTAATATCACACTCCCAGTTCCAAGTCAACTGAAGCCAGTTGGAAGCCATTCGGTTCAGTGGGCTTTGGGTCAGGCTCTAACTGCAAACTACTTAGTATTTTGAGGTAAACCTGATGTGTGTTATAACCTAGTAAATCTTAAGAGGAAAAATGAGTAACTGGATTTGTTTGGATCTCTTCTTTCACCCATTCTGTGCTTCTAACAACATAGCAGGATTTACAGTCAAGCATCACATTATCAGGAAACAGTACCATATATAACTGCTGCAAAAATAATAGATGAAATAGCTCAACTTCCATTGGAAAAGTTTCAAAGGTTGGAAAGTTTCATACAGGCATCTTTTACAGGTGTAATAAAAGTACCAGCATGTATTTCCCCAAAGGCTTTCATTTTTCAGTTTCATCCTTAAGAGAAGCCAGTGGCACTTCCCACGTATTGTCATTGACTAAGGCACAAAAGGAGGCAAAAAATAAAATAAAATAAAAAAACCAGAAAAACACAATTGATGAAAAAAAAGAAAAAAAAAGGGAATCAAAACACTACTTCTTGTTTTCAAGAAGAAGGGCCAACTTTTACTTTATAGTAACAGCTTTGAGATCAGCAGCTGTGGGATTACATGGCAGAGGTTTGTAAAAAAATCAATAACTGCTGCTGTTTGGAGAGAGGGAAAGAAAGGACAGCTAACTAGACCAGATTGTAACAGTTCTGCAAGCAGTCACAATGCTCACCTTACAACAGCGCAGCCCTGCAAATTATTAAATAATAAATCACAAAGTCGAACAGTCTTGGGTGGACAGAATGCGTTTGACTGTAAAGCAGACAGAGGCCTATGAATTATTCACATCTCAAGCAAAGATAAAACAAGCAGAGAAGAAATGAGAAGAATTCTTCCAAACAGGTTCTCCTGTACTGAAATATACCTTTTGATTACTGATACATATTTGGGGATTCAACCGGTCAAAGTCATGCCAGAACTAAGAAGAAGGAGACAACTGCAACCTAGGTTTTAGTGCTATGGGGAAATCCAGGCATTAATAAGTAACTTCAGAAGTAATGTGCCTATGAAATAACATTTTGCAAGACTAGTATACTAGCCATTTTTAAAAAAATATTCTTAGAAAATAATTGTCAGAGAAGCAACAGAGTCTCTAGTATTTTGCTTTTAAGGTGTGCTATTTGCTGTAGTTTTCAACTTTCTTAATGAAAAAAGGGAAGCAAAAATTTGTCTGTGAAAGTAGTTGCCATGCTTTGTTTTGATAACTTTAAGCCTCTGACTTAAAAATGAAAAGTAATAAAAGGAGAGTTAAAGCAAGTCTTGCATACCACAGGAGTTGCACCGGTTCAACTCAAAGAAAAAGCTGAAGGACAGAATTCTCCATTCCGGCTTGTGAATGTTTTTCTTAATTAGGTTTCATTTAGATTATTTAAACATAACTAGTGCTTATGATTTATCAGGGACAGAAAGTCAATCAGAACACTAATTCCCTTTAGAATTGTTTTAAGCAGTCATGAGTCTTTTATACATACCACATTGATACCGATTGAGAAAAAAAATCATGACCAAATCTTGCTTTCAAAGATTCAAACCTATATTCAATTCAACGTGGCTGTACCAATGAAACTGACATCAACATTTCATCCAATTTAGTATTAAATAAAGTATAATCAGTTCAGAACAGGTTCTGCAACATAGCCCACCCATGTGGTTTGAAAATTTTCTACACTAATCAGCACGTCCTGTAGTCATTCATTTTAAAAGTGAATTTATGTATATGAAAAATAACATTTATTTTTATTAACAGTGTGCTTTAACAAAAAGTAGTCAGTGCATTTGGTCCTGTAGAAACCCATGGTATACCTGTCTAACACTTTGTAATCTGAAGGCATAGGTCAGGAAAACATGTAAGCATGTGAATAATTTAATTTGTGGGAGTGGTCATCGGTGTATTTAGGAACAGGTCTATGTCACATACCAACATGTGCATAACAATGGTAGTCTTTGGATCAGCAATGCAGATTTCATTATTAATCTGTGTTTCATTGCTGTTGACAGTTTTTGTCTAATAAATTAGTTCATGGAGTGAGATTAATGGAAAATGGGAGAGAGAATGAAATGTTGGAGAAAGATATTATAAGGGACCCCACTGCAGGGAGTCACTGTTAGTTCTGTGATACACCACTCCCCTAGATGTTCAGTAACATACTGGGTGCACCACATGTTTGGAGGCAAATGCTATAGGCACTCCAGCATAGGCCCTTCAGCCTCTAGCCTTCAGTAGCTTCCCATAAACACAAACCCTGATGAAGAACAAAGGATCACTTGTCTAGGGCTGCCAGAAAACCCCTAGAAAAGAAACCTTGCAATCACTCTAGTCATGACTGCTGTAAATTACAAGAAAAAGATAATGACACAAAACAGATTCTTAAGGTATAAGCAAATGCATGTAGGGGTGCAAATGTGGGACTTTTCAGGCCTAATCCTAATTCACTTTAGGCCACTCCTCCCTCAGAAAATCACACAATCATAGGAAGTTAGGGTTGGAAGGGACCTCAGGAGGGCATCTAGTCCAACTCCCTCCTCAAAGCTGGACCATCACCAACTATAGCATCCCAGCCAAGGCTTTGTCCACCTGGGTCTTAAAAACCTCCAAGGATGGAGATTCTACAACCCCCCTGGGTAAACTGTTCCAGTGCTTTACCACGCTGCTAGTGAGAAAGTTTTTCCTCTTGTGTAACTTAATTTCCCTTGCTTCAACTACAAACTGTTCCCCCTTGTTCTGTTATTTGCCACCAGTGAGAACAGCATAGCTCCATTCTCTTTGTAACCACCCTTCAGATAATTAAAGGCTTCTATTAAATCCCCACTTAGTCCTCTCTTTTCCAAATTAAATAAGCCCAGTTTCCCTTTAGTCTTACCTCATAAGTCATGTTCCCCAGGCCTCTAACCATTTTTGTTGCCCTCCACTGGACTCTCTTCAATTTGTCTTCATCCTTTCTGTCAAGGGGGGCCCAAAACTGGACATAGTACTCCAGATGTGGCCTCACCAGTGCCAAATAGAGGGGAATAATTACTTCCTTCAATCTGCTGGCAACACTTCTACTAATGCAGCCTAGTATGCTGAGAGCTTTCTTTGCAACAAGGGCACACTGTTAGATCATATTCAGCTTATTGTTCACCGTCACTCCAGGTTCTTTTCTGCAGAGCTGCTAGATAGCAGGTCAGTCCCTACCATGTACCAGTGCTTGGGATTGTTCTGTCCTAAGTGCAGAACCTTGCATTTATCCTTATTGAACTTTATAAAATGTAATTTTGATCCAATCCTCCAATTTGTCTAGGTTTCTCTGAATCCTAGCCCTACCTCCTGTGTATCTACTATTTCCCCCTGTATCATCTGCAAACTTGCAAAAGATGAACTCTATCCTATCTTCCAGATCATTGATGAAGTTATTGAATGAAACCAACCCCAGGACTGACCCCTGGGGTATACCACTTAATACCAGCTGCCAACTAGATATTGAGCTATTGATTATTAGTCTTTGACCCCAACAATGCAGCCAGTTTTCTATTAACTTTACGGTCCATTCATCAAACCCATAATTCCTTAGCTTGCTTACAAGAATGTTGTGGGAGACCATGTCAAAAGCTGTGCTAAAGTCAAGGTATATCATATTCACTGGTCTTCCTGCATCCACAGAGCTAGTCATCTCATCAAAGCAGGCAAGTGAGTTGGTCAGACATGGCTTGACCTTGTTGGATCTTTGCTGACTGTTCCTAATCACCTCCTTCTCCAAGTGCTTATAAATGAATTCTTTGAGGACCTGCTCCATGATCTTACCTTGGACTGAGATGAGGCTGAAACGGTCTCTAGTTCCCTGGATCCTTCTTCTTCCCTTTCTTGAAGATGGGCACTATATTTGCCCTTTTCCAGTCATCCATGACCCCTCCTGATCACGACAAGTTTTCGAAGTTAATGACCAGCTGCTCTGCAGTCATTAACTGCACCCTTGGGTATGTTGCATCCAACCCCATGGACATGTACACATCCAGCTTTTCTAAATAGTCACATACCTTTTTTTTTCACCACTGTTGATTGCTCACCTCCTCCCCAAACTGTGCTTCCAGGTGCAGTGGTCCGGGTCTTGATCTTACATGTGAAGACTGAGGTAAAAAAGGCAGTGAGTACATCAGCCTTTTCCATGTCATCTATCACTAGTTTTCCTCCCCCGTTCTGTAAGGGACCCACACTTTTCCTGATCTTCCTCCTGTTGCTGACATACTTGTAGAAATCTTCTCATTACCCTTCACATCTTTTGCTACCTGCAATTTCAGTTGTGATTTGGCTTTCCTGATTTAATCCTGGTAATGGCCAAGCAATACACTTATACTCCTCCCTAGTCATTTGTCCAAGTTTCCACTGCTTGTAAGCTTCTGTTTTGTGTTTTAGCTCACTGAAGAGTTCCCTGCTAAACCACACTGATCTTCTGCCATACTTGCGAGTCTTCCTATGAATTAGCATAATTTGTTCCTCACCCTCAGTAAAGGTTCTTTAAAATACATCCAGTCCTCCCAGGGGATATTGTTCTGAGTGAGTTAAAGTCTGATTTTCTGAAGTATAGGGTCCTTACTCTGGCACTCTCCCTCCTTCCTGTCCTCAGGATCCTGAACTCAGTCCTCTTATGGTCGCTCCAGCCCAAGTTGCCATCCACTTCTCCATCCCTCACCAATTCTTCCTTGTTTGTAAGCAGCACGTCAAAAAGAGCATGCCCCTAGTTGGTGTCTCTAATACTTGCTCCAGGGAGTTGTCCCCAACACTCTCCAAAAACTTCCTGGATTGCTTGTACACTGCTGTATTTCCCTCCCAGGAGATGTCAGGGTGATTGAAGCCTCCCATGAGAACCAGGGCCTGGAAACTTCCACTAGCCTCACCCACTAGTGAGTCCTCCTGATCTGCTGGTTTCTAGTGGACATCCACCACTACATCACCTTCGATGCTCTCCCCTCTGACCCTAACTCAGAGGCTTTTAACAGGCCTGTCTTCAGTTTCATACTTGAGCGCTGAGCAATCAAACAGCTGTTTTACTTAAAGTGTAACTCCTCCTCCTCTTGTCCCCTGTCTGTCCTTCCTGAACAGTTTGTATCTATCCATGACAGTGCTCCAGTCCATGTGCGCTATCCCACCAATTCTCTGTTATTCCAATCATGTCTTAGCTCCATGACTGTGCAGGTACTTCCAGTTCTTCCTGCTTATTTCCCAGACTCCCTGCATTCCTGTACAGATACCTGAGGTAATTAGCCGATTGACCTACTTGATCTGGAAAAATGAGAAAGCCTCCCCTGTTGCCCTCTCCTGCTTATGCTTCCTCCAGGTCATCCACTTCCCCACTTATCTTAGGGCTATGGTCTCCAGCCCCTGTATATATAAGCCTGCTCCCCACCCTGAACCAGCATCCTGACCTTTTGTCCAGAATTGTGTAGTCTCTTTCAGACCATCCTGTACAACCCAACTATTTTTAGACTACACCTGAATTTAACTACTCGGGTTCTAAAGGTTCCCCTCTGCCAGAACGGGCTGCTTTCCAGCCAGATTTGCAGCCTTTCAATTCTGGATCTACTGTTCTAGTCTTTTTTCTACAACTGGCTCTGAGGCTGCTGCAGCCTCTTTCCTGACTCAGGTTACCCCTTTTACCAGCGTTTTATGTACTTACTTTCTCTGTGTTAGGGCATTACCAAACTTTCTATTGGATGGTTGCTGCACAAGGAATTAATATCATGTTAGACAGTAAGGGATAATGCACAGCAAGAAAATACAAGAGAGACATGAAGGAGAGAGGTCTGAGAGGAATGTAGGTGGGAATGATGGAAGTTTGAGGAGATGAGATACGTGAAATGGTACAGGTTCTTTAAGAAGTTTGACCTAAATAATGGGAACTGAGAAGATGTTAGGAAGCCATTGAAAAAGGACTGTGTGTGATGGGCAGTGGGGCAAAGGAAGGGAATATTAGACCTAGTGTGTTTTATAAACTGGAGGAGTTTCAATAACTGAGGTGAGTAACTATATTATAAATAAAGTGTATAATTATAGGGATGGAAAACAAAATATTGATTTTTTAATTGTTGAAAATTATTATATCACATATTGTGTTCACAGAAAAGTACTTGAAGGATTAGGACAATGCCTAGCTGCACTAGGGTTTCCTTTTGGTATATAAGAAAAATTCATTGGCAGGACTATACATGTATTCTGACATACCTACTTGGCAGCCATAGGCAATTATGCCAAGTTAACGTGTACAATTTTCATGCATATGTTGTAAAGTTGACTACTTCATAGCTTTCAAGGAGCCAAACTTTCTTTTAGAATCCCTCTGTTTTTAAATTGTACTTATATTTGAATACTCATGTCAAAGTTACAGATTCTTGAAAACAGACAATTTAATAGAAAGGATAAGATAAATCAAAATTTTCCACTCTGATAACACACAAATATTGCAAGTGAAACATATCTCATCTTTGCCACCTGTGGGCACATCCAGATGAGCACTCATGTGCCTCTTGCCCCATCTCAAATCGCTTTGAGACAAGGGCAAGAGGCATGTGCACGAATGAAAAAATGTTCCCCATGCTGCAAGTCTGCAGCACAGGGAGAAAATTAGATATCCAGGGGTCCAAAAAAAATGAAGTTAAAGAAGGCAGGGCAGGGCATAGTCCCAGACCGTGCCCTGAGGCAACCGGGGGCTGGGTCCTCCATGGAGACGCTCTGGCTGCCAGAGTGTCTCAATGGTTGGCCCTTGTCCTGGTGCCACGTGTTCAGCACCAAGGCTTCAGTGCTTTAAGTAAGGAGTTGGGAGGGCTGGAGGAGTGGGGAGGAGGCTATGGGGTGGACCCCTGCTGGCCCTGCCTACTCCCCCGAACTCTGCCCTGCCCAGCCCCACCCCCGACCTGCTCCCCCAAAGCCCCCAATCCTGGGGGTGCCCAGCCCCACCCCCTACCTGCCCCCCAAGCCTGCCTGATCCCTGTCATGCTGGGCCTCAGCTGCCTGAGCTCCTCAAGGCCCCTGCTTCCTGCCCCCCCACCCCAGCATGTTCAAATTAAAAAACAAAGAACCCCCCCACCCCCAAACTTACTGGCAGTTGTAGCTGCTGTCTGTGTCACTGGCACCCTGCCCACACAGTGTAGGGCAGAGAAACAGCTCCAGCGGCCCCGGCCTCAGCCCTCCTGCCCCCCACTGCCCTGTGCTGCCTGAGGGGCTCTGCCAGAAGGCCCCAGAGCCCCCCAACCCCTGCTTCTAAGGTAAGTAGAGGCTTTTTTTCCCCATTTTTTCCTGTTTTTCTGTTGTTGTTTTTTTTTAAGTGACAGTGCCTGGGGTTGTGGGGGCAGCTATGGAAGCCTGGGGGTGCAAGTGGGGGTGGAGCTGGGAAGGGCAAGCATTGCAGGGTCTGGAGGAATGGGGGGAATGAAGATGGATAGGGCAGCCATGGGGGAGGCTGCAGCAGATGGCAAGGGATGGGATCAGGTGGGGCAGGAATTGTGGGGCTGGAGTGGATGTGGGCCTTGCAGGGGGTGAGGTAGCTGCTGGGGCTGGTCTCCATGGAAACCCTGGTCTATGCTGTCACAATGTCACTGCTGCTGGGGTCTTCATGGAAACGAGCTGCAGCAATTTGGGCAGGGGCTGCTGGGAAACGCAGGCTGCTGCAGGCCCAATCTAGTCCCCAGCCCAGACTGCCTGCCCCTGCTGTGGTGGGTCAGAGTAGCAGGGTACAGAACATCAGGACTGGGCCTGGATGGAGGCAACCCTGTGAACTCTGCACCTCAGCCACTGGATCATGGGCACCTAGGGTGCTTCAAAGCTTTTTTGGTCCACCGCTATAGGCCCCCAGAGTACTAGACTGGGGGCTGGGGGGTTGTGCTTGCCCATGCCCAGCAGCCAATCAGGAGTGGCCCGAGTGCTCTGCAGTCTCTGGCAGCCTGGGGGGCCCAAGGGCACACTGGGAGGTGTGCAGGAGCACCCCCAACCTGCTGGCCTTGGCCAGTGCAGGTAGCCTGCATGCTCCCCCCTCTCCCCTCCCACACTGTTCACTACCAGCCTAGCCTAGGCCACTTACAGAAACCCATGTAACTTAGGTTGATTCTACTGCAGGCTTTTTGAATGTCTGTACTTAACCTTCATCCTATATATTCATTTTCAAATGTTAAAATATCTTCTATATGATAGAAGATAACCAACCTGCAGCACACCTACCACAAGTTATACAGGTAGTCTCTGTGTGTGACATGTGGCCTATCAGGGAGGGAGGAGGCAGCACAGTAGCAGAGAAGGCGAAGAACAGAAAGCATAGCAGCAGACCAGACAGGATGCAAAGGGCTAGGAGAAGAAAGCAGAGTAGTACATCAGACAGGGAAGAGGATAAGAGTAGTAGTAGTACAGGGTCTTCATAAAGAAGTGCACTTTTAAACTTCAATAACTTAGGTTGTAGGTATGATAGAAACAATCTGTTAATGGCATTTAAAAGCAAATTTCTTAAAAGTTTTAGGACAACCAGAGTCCACAATGCTAGACTTCATAAGTAATAATGAGTTTATTCTTAAATAAGATGGAGCTCCATGCCACGATGCTCTGAATGTACAGCAGTTCCTAAATGACGTTTTCCCAGTTCCTAAATGACGTTTTCCCAGAGAAGTGGATAGGCAGAGGTGGATCAATTGCTTGGCTAACGAAAGTTTCTATAAAATAAACCTCGATTATGCTTGAGCAGGAGCCATCTGCAAGAGAAAAAAAAGAAAACTTGTTTTAGAATGTTTGATATAATCCTGTTTCAAAAGAAAGAGAACACCTGAATAATGTGCTCTGGTTAGTGCTGTCAATTAAAGAGTTGTGAAGTGGATATTAGGAGATTATTTATAATACTGTTATATAACTGGTTAGATGGGAGGCTTTGGAGAAATTATCATGACAGACGGATGGAAATCATACTAGAATTTGGACTAACTTGAAAGTCTGTGAAATTATATTTAAAAAAAATACCATTCAGAATAAACACTAATGACATGTCGTTTTATTGATGTTTAATTCAGAAAAGGAGTTAATGCATGCCTTGAAAAGCAGAGAAGAAGGAATCCTTTATGCTTAATAATTTGCTTAAACTGAATTTCATACAGAAAATTAATTTGCCCTTAACAACTAGACGTCTTTCTAGAAAGGGAAAAAGTTACATTATTAGCTACCTCTCCAGAATACCAATTCTTTTCACCATGACTGAAGAGAATTAGTTGGGAGAATATATTTAGAAAGTTTTTGGATAGCACAATATTCCTGCTTTCAATTGTGGGAGATATATTTTAGTATTTGGGAGAAGTATTTTAGCCATTCTGGACAGACCAAATACCTTTCCTGCTTCGTACAATACAATTTTTCTTGTAATCTTGAAAGTTCAGTGCTCACCATAGTACATTCCCCAAACTTCTGCTTTTTTCATCTTTTTTTTCTTTTCTTTAACAAGCAATGCTATTTTAGCCTGAAATTAAGATTAAATTCTGCTATTGTACTAAACTAGACATTCTGGGAGCTTTAATAGATAAATACCTCATGACTATTCTGTGAAGATCTTGTGAAGATCCCCTGCAGTCAGATATGGTATGTTCTCCCATTTTATTTCCTAGCTACAGAAAAAAGTGTCAGACCTTAGTGGAAATTCAGGCATACAAGAGGAGAAGAAATATTGCTCCCTACCAGCTACATGTTCAATTTATATTACCTTTGTAATTAGAATATTTCCTTTCAAGAAATAATTAGTGATTCCATTCAGATACTAAAAAGGTGATTAACCATGTTAGTCTGAAGTCAGGAAGAAGGTAGCACCTTAGGTTAAGTACAGAAGCTATACTTATTGCACAATAAGTGCACAAGATAGCATTCTGCAGCCATAACCCAACAGACTGTCAGGGCACATAGGGTGCCTGTACACGTGTTCTGATGCATTCTGATTAATTAATTAATTGGGTTCTAATTAGAACACTTCAGTGTGCTGCAGCATCTGGTGTATTCACTGTCCCATATTTCAAAATGGCCATGGGGGCACTTTAACTAAAGCTCATTGAACGAGCTTTAGTTAAAGCACCCGCATGGCCATTTTGAAATGCGGGATGCTGAATACATGAGACACTGTGGCGTTTTAGTTAGAGCAGCTCCCAAGAGCTGTTCTAATTAAAATGTGCTCCCCCCCATGAAGATGCCAAGGGAGCACTGTAAAAATAGTGAATGCCACTCTAAGATAAATCAGGACAGACGTGGTATCAGACTTCAGCACTGTAGGTTAGCATGCTGTAACAAACATCTGTACTAGACTCATGATAGGTCACATTCTGCTGGTAACCTTGTGAGAGGGGGTGAGTGGGGCTTTGCAGCACCACATTCACCTCTCAACATGGGACAGTGCTCTAGCCCAGGCCAGAGCTCATCTCTTCTGCCTTAGCACTGGGCCAGCCTTACCCACAAGATCTCAGTGACCCAAAGTAATGAAGCCCCTGTTTCCACCCTGCCATCCTGTTTCCACTTAGCCACTCTGGTATTATCACTCAGTGTGCAGATTCCATTTACCCCATCTGGGCATTTGTAAAGACTGCAGCTTTTGATTAGATGCTGTGCTGTTTGCTGGACGCTGCATTCACACAGGGGACTGTCTAAGATGTTACTCTTGTACAGTGTTGTTTTGAACCATCTGTATCCAGATCTCAATCTGATCAGCTTGACCCACACTTCTCTGGAAAGGTCCTGCCCAACGCAGGACTCGTTTAGTATTGATAAAAAATGCTATAGTAATAAATTTCAGACTGGATTACTCTGAATGTTCATTTCATTTCCATTCACTCCACCCCTTATCTAAATTTAGTGCAACACATGAGGCTACCCAGCCTGTCGAGCTTTCCATGGGCCCAGAAACCTGGCAGCAGGGGAGGAGTTAGGGTCTGTCTTCTTATATCACTTGGTCTAATGCCCTATAGTGCAGGGAATACATCTGTGTGTGTATCAGTTGTGCAGCCTGTTATGAGTCCCTGCACACTGTTAAGTACAGTGATGAGATTTTTAGTGCAACAACTTCTGGACCATACAGAAACACGGTAACCTGCTGGGGCATATACTATTGCAAGTGCAGTAGTTCTGAGCATTTTGAAATTGGTACCCCATGTCTTACTGTCTAAATGTCATAAGGCAGATACCTGTTCAGAGACTTTACTGATGACTTGAATGTGATGTTTATAGGTGAGGGAAGAGTCTAATGTGACTCCTTGGTAGATTGGGGTGCTCATGGAAAAAGCTGAGGTTGCCTGCTCTGATGTTCAGCATGCTCTTGGCTCAACAATGGGTGGAAGACTGTTGATACTGATTAACTGATACTCCCCGCTGACCTCGGGTCTTTCAAACGCTCCTCCCCCAAGCACCACACCACTGGCCTGGAATGAAGTTGGAGTGGCAAGGCCAATCCCCTCTACTGGTGTTGGGGGCTTACTGATCTGTGTTTCATTGAGTGAGACCACAAATCTGGTTAATTGACAACTGGCCACCCTATCCCTCAAGGTCATGTTGCTTTCCTGAGATAGGCCAACATGTATACACAGATCCAGCTAACACAAAACCACTCCCAACACAGCCCAAAAGACACTGAAAGCTTTTTTCAAGCCTCACAGCCAAGGTGTTACAAGTTACAACTCCGGATTCCACTGCTATGTCTCCAGGTGCCATTTAGCAGAGCAGCTACAAATGAGCACCACTGCAGGTAAGAGTCAGCAGGAAATGGGAATTCTCCATGGCAATGCCCTGTCCCTCACTCCCCATTCTCTCCCTTCCTGTCCTCCAGGAGAACCAGAGAAGGCTCATCCCTGTAGGCCCAGACACTTGGGTTCCCAGCCCTTCTGGCTCCCACAGCAGAGAGATACAACCCAGGTATCCAGGTCTTCCCAGCTGGGAGATAGTATGCAGGCATGCCATGGTGTGCTTAGTGCTGGGTTGTGAGCTGCCCTGTGGCTTCTGGCCCTGGGGGTGACGGGGAGTGCAGGGGGGAAAGGGTCTGGACAGGGGACTCACCATATGTCCCTCAGTTTCTCCTTTGTCTGCAGATTCTGCATTTGTGTGCGGGAGACCTGGTGGTAGAGCCTGAGATGCTAGATCCAGGTTCATCGCCTAGAAACTTGCAGACCACTGGAAATATGAGGACCAAATGGGACCCTCTGTGTGTGAGATTAGAATAGGCAGGTTGGCGATTACTCACACCTGCAGTGCCACGGCCCTTGAAACCAAGACACCCAGTCCCATAAACGCACTGTGAAGGTCCAACAATGCAGTATACAGATGGCTACCCACTATCTGAGAGAGGCTGTATGCACTGCTATGGAGCCAGTCATAGTGCACAGGAGTAGGGAGTTTATGCACAGAATCAAAGACCACTTAGGATTCAGCTACAACAAACCTGAGTGGCAGCAGTGCTGCTCAGGCAGGAGTAAGTGCACGCATGCACACACACGGCAGGCACAGGGTGTACTGGGTGGACAGCCCGTTAATGGCTCATGGCCATGTCAAGCCAATGCCACATTAGGTCCAGGTGGGTGACTGTGATGTCCCCACCACCCAATAGGTTGACTCAGCCATTTGGCTCCATTCACAAGTCTTCTGGACCCCAGGGAGCCTGCATGGCATGCTGGGAGGCATGCAAAAACTCCCTCTATTTACTGGGCTCAGGCTGTGCAGGCAGGCAGGATCCAAAGCCCCTCACAAGGGCTAATAATGTATGTTCTTCTTGCTCCTGACAACCTTTGCTGCTTAGAGTAAAGCTCAAAAGTTAAAACACTTAGAACACTTCTGCCTTGACCTTCTTGAGTGCCTGTACTTAGAGAATAACTGGTTCAGAGAGCATGGGCTTTTGCAGGAGACTGCCTGCTATGTCAGATGCTATGAATGGATTCAGAGAAATGTATTCAGATACTATTGAGCGTGACATGAGGAAAGGCCCACACACAAACTTCCCATTCTAACTGATAGAGACAACATTGTCCTGCTTTATTTGTATGACCAAAGAAGTGGGAAGATGCCAAAAGCCCAAAAATGAATAGGAGGAATGCACAGCCTTCATTTTTACACTACTATTCCCATGTTGCAAGGGTAATGGAGACCAATATTCCCCTACATTTATATAGCTCCTTTCTTGCAAAGATTTTTGCATGCATGGGACTTCAGCAGGGGACATCAGTGACAGGAGGCTCTGTCTGAGTGATAAGAAGAAGCAGCATCACTGAGAGAGAGCTGTGGCTGTGACCATGATGGCAGTGGCAGCAACACAGAACAGGTTGGAAATGACCTGTGCTCAAAAGTAAGCTTTTTTAAATAGCTGCCCTGCTCCCAGAGGTTGCCAATCCCTGCCCTAGATTCCTGTCCAAATATTGAGCAGTTCCATCCTTTAAAATATTTCTAAGCAAAGATTGCCCCTATTTGAACAAGAGCTTCACATGCAACTTCTTTTGCTCATCATAACTGTGCACAAGAAAAAAACTTTTTGATTGACATAATTTTGATGAAAGTGAAAGACATTTGTTTTGTCACACTTATCAGTAGGAACTTGCAAATTGTGGTGAAGAATTTTTAAAAACCTAAATAATTCAGGCAAAGACACAAATATTTTGATTTTGAAATGCTACCATAGTACTTCATCAGCATAAACAACTGGTGCCTCCCAAGACTGGGTGGACACCATGGCAGTGAGTGGGGACCACCCACAGACACTGGGGTCAGTGTTGGCAGCAGCAAGCAGGGACTGCCCACAGACACTAGTGGTGGTGTTAGTGATACAGAGGTGGGGGTGGCAAGCAGTGGGTGGCAAGCAGGGGACCACCCGCAGATGCTGCCAGTCCCATTGGCAGTGGCATGAGCAGCAGGTGGCAAGCGGCCACCACCTGCAGAAGCAGTTGGCAGCTTTGGTGGTGGCCAGTCTCAGTTGGGGGGACCAAATGTCCCTCCTATGCTCCCCCTATGCATCGCCTATGTTCATCAGGATCTTCTTCTGGTACCTAAATTTTCTATTCTCCTTCACAAATTTAAGCTGTTTGTTTGGCCAGTATTTCCTACTGTGTACCATACATGGTCTGGTACAAGGAAATAGTTGCATTGTGGAAATTCCTGACTTTGAAGAATGGGAATGTGAGGAAACTGTTTTCTGATTCTTATGATACATGGGTACTAAATCAAAATATTTTGGTTTTAAATTAAAGAAATGTCATTTGAAAACAAACACTTTATGTTCTATAAATATCTCCTGCCATTCTTTTTTTGAAAGAACTTATTCCCTCACCCACATATGGGCCAAGTTCAGGAATTATTATGGTATCCTCTCTATATATGGTATCCTGTATATTCACTTATTTTACTATTCTTTTAAAATATTTTCCCTCTTTATGTTTATTTAAAATTAAAGCTAAATGGACATGTTGACATCGTAAGCTATTGTCTTACAGAAGCAGTGAAATAGAAGTGAATTTATTTCTATGCAAAAGAAATGCAAAAAAAAAGATGCAAAAAAAGGGGAAAGATAACAGTATGCATCGTGACAGATGAGAAGTAGTTTAAAGAAAGGGAATAGGAAAGATCAACTCA
>NW_017728915.1:11052049-11086671 GCF_001723895.1 Crocodylus porosus
TTTCCTGGGGTTTCAAGAAGCAGGCACAGTGCAGTAAATGTGTGGCACTCAGGGGAGATTGCAACAGAGCATATTTGACAGATTGTGTGAAGCACTATTGCTGATCAGTGCAAAAACAAGTTATATACAGTGGGGACAACAATAGCAAACAATCCTGTGTTGTCCACCTTCTCAGGGTTGTCATTTTGCTCTGATGGTCTGCCTTGATGCAGTGCTTATCATCTCCAGGCACTTTATGCATCAGCCACACAGAAAGCCCCATCTGCTCCATTTAATGATTTCTGTTTGATGAATTTTTCTGTATTCATAAAAGGAGATGCTGTCGCAAGGGACAGCCTCAAGCACACCCACCCCTACAATTTTTATCAAGCTTCCAGCCATAATCATTCAGGCTCCACTCTTAATACAACACATGCTATGTAGAATCAGTGGTTAGCTGCCAGTTAGCTTCTGATTCCTTCATAAAATGTAATTCTGATGATGCAGGTTTAATTAAGTATGTGGTAGTCAATCAGTCACTGGAAACAAGGACCTCCACTGGGGAATTACCTGAGTGAAAACAGACCAAACATGAAGGAGCTCCCTTGAAACTCTAGCATTTGTGCGCTTCCATGGCGAACTGGAAAGAAAGTTATCAAATAAAATCTGTTTGCTTGTGGCTGTACTGTGACAGCTTTGTTAGTCCTAACAGATGACAAGGATTATTCAATCAATATAGATTTACCCAGAGAGTTTTGCTGTTTTCAGGCACCTCCAGGAAAATGACAGCCATTAAATATGTACAAAGGCCAGTCCAGGGCCCATGGCCTCTAGCTTTAAGCTGCTGCCTTTTCTGAGTTATGTCAGGATCAATTTTTTCTAATAGATATCACTTATCCTACATGATAATCAGCCTATCATAGCCCATTGATTACATGACAGCCTGATTTAAGTCTGGTCTAGCAGATAAGAAACACAGGGAAATCTCCTGCTAGTATTGTCTGGGAAGTAGAATCCTTGTCAAAACTTTTTGCTTTAGCTTTACAGGCTCAAAGCCAATGGAGTATTTGACCTGATTCTTTATAGCACCAGCTCCATTTCAGTGTGATGCCTTGGAAATCTGGAATTATATATGTATGTAAGAAGATGCAGAGTGAGGCCCATGATATTTGCATAATTTGTTTTACGTCTAGGGTAGGTAGTAACACCAAGCCCCATTAGTAACTGTTGACACTAGTACTGAAAAGAGCTCCTGCTTAATAGCAGAAAAAACAACGGGTGCTGTTGATCTCATAGGGTATTTCCATGTTATCAAAGGACAGTGGTAGACAGCACCACAGAAAAGCACAGCGCAATCGCACTGTAACACAAAAGCATTTCATGTAGCTGCCCTTAATAGCTAGGGACAGAAATTACACATAAACCAGTATAAGTGATTGGAAACCAGATCCAATCTGTAACACAAAAGAATTGCAGCGCACATAAACCACTTTCAAAATAGCCATAACTAGTTTAAGATAAACCTGGATGGATATAGTATCAGACTTAACTAATTTAGGTTAAATTGGTTTATTGAACATTTGTCCCAGATCTCCTTCAGATTCAAGTTAACTCATAATCCCACAGCATCCTATAATTCTTTGCACTTCTCTAGCAAATGCCCCCTTGCAGGGTGGGCGGGCTAGCCATTGTCCAAGCTGTCTGCTCAAGCCAAGGAGAGAGGCATGCTTGGAGAATGCTTCTGGCTTGGGCCACTGCTGGCATGTGGGTGCACTTCCAGATTCAAAAAAGAATGTCTGTTCACTTGCTTATCGGTTGAATCTACACAGTTGAGACTAACCTGTGGTGACTGAGAATCTATTCAGCCTCAGGCTTTTTGACTGTCTATACTTAGCCATAGTGGTGTTGGTAGGTGTGCTATAAGCGCTCGTAAGACAGAAAGCTTTTGACATTAAGGAGAAATATATTAGATGCTATCAGGGGATAGTGTACGCAGAGCAGCTACTCATTTACAGGCCTGAGTTGTCTGGGAGCTTAGAACTCATACCTTCTGGAGCCAGTATAAAATACCATAACATCTCAGCCCTTTGCTTAGGGCCATTCAAATACTTTTCAGAGTCTTTCACTTAATGTAGATTTCTATTGTATGTTGAGGGCTAGATTAAATTTTGAAAAATGCAAGGATATGCACATTGGTAAAAAACATGTAAAACTGTCATCCACCTTTTTTGTATTTCATATTAAGCTGGTGCTGCTTCGTTGGTTTTGCATTTTTTTCTACAACAGACCTGCCCATACTGTGGCCCATAGTCCTCAGTGGTGGTCTATAAAGCATTTGGTAGCAATCCATGGAGAGCTGGCTGGTCACATGGAGTTCGCTTGCCTTGTTTCATTCTGCTAATTTGCATGTAGACAGCTGAAATGACACTAAATGCCCTAATGTTACTTTTCCATGTAAGTAAATGCTGTGGTTGCCACAGAATTGTTATATGGTCCCAAATGAAAGGGGAAGTGTCTATGGCACAGTTTCTAAGATGTGGTCTGCACTATGAAAAGACATGCAAGACTTAATGCTAAAAAGAAGCATAATGTGAAAAAGTTCCAACCTTTTATTAAAAAGTGCACTGATACGGGACTCACTTTGGCCAGCTAGAATACTCCATCATCCTGAACCATTTCTTTTGTAGAGTTCATGTAGTGGGATATTTAGAGGTACATTTAATATAAACAGTAGTAGTCGCAATTAAATTATGGAAAAAAAGGGTTAGGCACTGTGTGTTCTATTTCCTTTTGATTGTGATTTCCTGTGGCTGTACTCCAATATACTGTAAAAAACTGATTTTTCGATGGTGGGATTGGGGTTTTGGAATTTTCAAAGGAAACCACAAAAGCAGTACCATGTGCATTTCACATATTCCTAGCTACCAAATCTCAAGACATGGTGAGATAGCATAGTAATCACATAAATTTTGACCATGTTAAAAAAAAATACCTGTCTATATTACTTAAGCTCCAGTATGTTTCTGTTAAAGTTTTAAACTCATAGTTCAGACAAATTCCTAACTGACAGTACAGTAATTTTCAGAGCTAAAATATGAAGTTTTATACCCAGATGTATAGTTGGAATAGCTACCAGATCCCATTTTTCATGCTTGCTCTTTGTGTATGGTCTGTAGTTAAGTTCCTCAGTCTTTCAGACTCTACTTTTTAACCTGGATTTTTAACAGTGCAATAATTCTCGTTTTTGTTGACAACTTTATTATAACTATAGATCAAAAATTTAAGGCAACTTTTCTTTTAAAAAGAAGTTTGTTTCTACCACAAAGCAATTTGTATACATAGCAAAGCTCTAATTTTAAAAAGGAGATTGATTTTACTATGTAAAAGAACAACTCAGTGCACTCTGAAGAAACACTGAATGGTTTCTCTATCAAGCTCACTTAAATTTATTGTTTATAGCTATTCAGAATATTTTTGCTATATATTTATTATGACAGATATTTTTAAAAAGAAGAGATCATCAGGGAGATATAGATTACATTGTTTCATGTGCTTTCATTACTGATGATGTATCAACATTAATATATACAGGGAAATACGAAAATTATACAACTTACTGCTGAAACTATCAGACAAATCAAATCTGTGTTTCAGGTTAAAAAAATACAATGAAGTCCAAATATTATGGGGGGGAAAGGCATTTTTGTTTCACTAAGGTGTACATGTTAAATAATCAAAGGATTCAACATGACAATATGGTTATAGATAGTTATCTTAAGTGCCTTCTGTGGTGAGGAACCGAAATTAAGAACTTGAACAAAACATGATACATGAAAGTGCAGGTTCTACAAACACTGGGTTGCTTATTAAAACTACTTTGATCCCTCGTTTCTTTGATATCCAAGGTCTGATAAAGAATTCACTTTCAGGGGTAAATATAGGTAGTTCAGAGAGACTTTATGACATACTGTACATACTCCTCTTCCAGAGACTCTTTTTAATTACTTAAAAAACCAGCAAGGGAAAAATGCTGATAGAGTCACTATCAACTGATGTTCATTTCTAAGTGCTGATTATTTTGGGGTAGCTTATATGAATAATGTACTTCCTATAAGCAGATCATAGATGGAAATCGGAATAGAGCTAAAGCAGTTCCGGGAGTATCTGAAAAGATGAGGTTTCTTACAGTGTATGGGTTACATGCTTGACCCTGCAGAAATCCCATATGTGTTTGTCCCTAAAATTACTCAGGCACCACTGAGAAAGGCTAGGCATTAGCTGCCTTAGTAGCCTGGCTCCCTCAGCAGGACTGTAGGGAATTCTCAGAAAAGAGAAAAATCAATATTAATAACATTTATTCTCCCTTTCAAATCACTTTGAGACCTCCCTTTCAAGTCACTGAGGTCTGCATGAACCTGAGCAGAGCTCCAAAGAAAGTAGGATACAATTTTCAATACATGGTACCCATGGTTATTACTAGTTTTTAAAAATACTGATGATAAATCCCAAGCAAAATTGAAGAACTATGGGTATAAACCCGACCTTTTGCATAGATTCCTTTTGTCTATGAGGGACTATGTCTATCGGATTATGACTGATCTCTAAAGGAATGATGAGCTTTGAGAAAATTCAAGTCCAAGCTTGGGAATCTGTTTTTAAAGATATTTGCATTGTGAGCTAAACCCTAATCCCAATTAATATGAGATGGAGGCAAGAATTTTTGTGGGTAATGTATTTTAATGGACTAACTGCATGGTTCAATAAAAGTTATCACTCACAGGAATTCTTGCTTCTAACATATTTTCTGGAACAGCATGGCAACATTATAACCTCAATACTACCAATACCAATTAATGGAAGGTGGTCAACACCTGTGCCCTAACCCACAGGTCATATCCAGCCCCCAGTGCCATGTCATCTGGCCTGCAGGACTCCCCTGCACACTGATCCTGGCCCATGGGGCAGGGCAGAGTGGTGATGGGGCCTTGAAGCCCAATCCTGCCATGTGTAGGTAGTGTGGGACCCCAGAGCCTGATTCCAAAGTACGGGGCCATGTGGCAGCAGTGCACAGGGGCAGGATAGAGCTTGATCTGACCTGCAGGCACCAACCGTACACTATTCATCTGATCCATGGGATCAAAACCTTGAGCACCACTGACCTAATGGAATCATGATTTTGTCCTAGTTTGTATATGTGCATATGCCAGGAAATACAAATGTTTTGAATTAACTGTGTTTCTCCAATATTTGAATGCCTGTGAAGGTTGTCATTCAGTCACTGCATCCAGACCTAAGATTAGGGCTCCCATTGTATCATGCTCTATGTAGTATTGTTTTTTCTGTAATAAATGACACATCTGAATATCTTCCATGATGTAGTAGTGTTAGCTTTTTTTTTTCCTTTTCCATGGCAAATTTTTATATCTTCTATGTTGTAATAACTTGCCTTGGGACTGTTTCTTTCCCAGACGTGATGAAGGGCACTTGAAACATAAAAGCTTGCCACTTATCTCTCCCAATGATGCAAGTTGGTCCAATAAAATCTTGCTTCTAACATATTCTGTGTTGCTTTTCCTAATGAACAGGATTTAAACGTGAAATGCTTCAGCAAAAAGCATTCCCAAAGTGTACATAGACTTCCAGGGAAAAAGTTCAGATTTCACCATGTGGAAAAGTTTATAGACATGAATATAATACATGACTCAAAGCTTGTTCCTGAAACTATGCTGAATTCAAACCAAAGCTAATTCAAAGTGCATTCAAATTATAAGATAAAACTTGAGTTGAAATCATGTTGTTGCACAGACAACATTTACCAGAAAATCTCCCTCAGGCCTCCTGCAAAGTACAACAACTGTAGCTGAGTAGGAAATGGTTTTCCAATCCCATGAGAATGTTCAATATTTCAAAAATGTTTCCAATTGAGAATTGAAACAATAAATCAAAATATCAAAATTTTTCAAAGTAGAAAATCCAGATAATCTTGAATCTTCAACAGCTTTATTATTTTCAAATACTTCATTTTAATTTTGTAGTTTGTGTTTACTGCATATTAAACTTAATTTCAAGGTAGAATTCTTGATAAAATGGAATATGTATGGAAAAAGTAAAAAGGGGACATTTGAAATTTTCAAAGCCTTTTTTGATTTAGGTTTGAAGCAGGACAAATGCTAAACTAAGCCATTTATGCAAACAGACCAATAATTAGCTTTTAAATAAATCAGCATTTCCCAACTAGAAATAAGTTTTCATTAAAAAAATACCAATCAGAGATAGCAACAGCTCTTTGACCCCTTAGCTTCTTGCTGAACTGCACACCAATGACTACTTTATTCCATTTTATGACAGAGCTCTAAAGTCACATTTGTATCCTTTGAGCTAAAGAGGAAACTCTGTTAATGACAGATGGCCATCAATGCACAGTCAAGCAGTTCTGGTTCCATTTACATATGTGCACACCAAATATACAATGGATATTTTGATGAGTGTACAGATCTCCAGTCAAATAACTACATACAGATTTATACACATAAAATTTAAGTGTTTGTGAAGGATCCAAGAACTAGACAAAACATTTACAGCAGGAGGAGCAGATACATCTCCTAAAGGGCCTAGTTATTTCTAGCTAGTACTAACATGTACACAAAAGGGGGTGTATGGATTGCCCCTTCCTAATCAGGTCTCCTGACTCCAGGCCCAGAGACCTTTCCATTAATCTATGCTGCCTTGCAACAATACATTTTTAGTCAAATAAATCACTGCACTTTGTGTCTATACAATGAATTCATATATATCTAAAGATGAAGCGTCAACTTAGTAATACTTTGAGACTTGGATTAACTATTAACCAGTTCCACTATTAATCTACAGTATGTTATCACTGCCACTACTATTATAATTTAAGTTTATAATTTCCATACTTAAGGTCTTTTAAACTAGTTAATGAAACTCCTTTTTGGACTGATTTATAGATTTCCATTCCAATCTCCTTAAATTTTTGTTACAGTTCTTAAAGTACTGCCATTAAACTGGAGTCCTATTTCCTTCTCTAAATCCTCTAATCTGTGCTGAATAATAAGTGATAGACAACTGGAAAAATGGATGCCTTGAATCTAGAAAATATTTTCTTTTAAATTACAGACTTCCCTCTCTTCTGTCTTTCATTTCTTATTGCTATCGAGAAATTAAGATCTCTCTTTGAAAGACTGTTCTATTAAAGCATTCCAGAACATGGGTAAATACCTTTCGTATAATAGAATTCTTCCAGACATAGAAGAGATAGAAGTAATGCAATTTTTCTTGAGTTGTTATATCACCATATGGGTATGCAAGATCTACAATGATTGATACTTGAAAATACACATAATTTGTCATTTCCAAATAGAGGGAAACCAAAAAACCCATCCTTAAATGTAATTGGGTTTGTGGTAGATCTTTGGAGTTTGTTTCTTTCTTCCTTATTTCCTCTGTTTCTCTCTTTCTTTCTCTCCTTCTTTCTTTCCTTCAGCAGCTTAGATCAAACATTCAAGCACTGGCTGTAACTAATATTGTTTCCTGGCCTAAACAGATAATTGCCCTTCTGGATGTATAAAAGATGTCTCGCAGAGCAAAGTGAAATATCATTAATAAAGGAGAATGATTTACTCACGAATTCTTCAAGAAGTAAGATTAATAAGCCATCCCCTGGTGTTAGATATAATCTTCAGATCTCTCTTCACTGCATGACTTATTTTTGCAACAACTGCACTATTCAATCATTAATCATTACACTCAGAGAACAGTTTATCCGTGCTAATGTGCATGCTATACACAGTCAACAACTTTTTTATGTTTGATGAAGGAGAAAAAGCAAAAAGCTAAACCAGGTGATGCATATAGATGGAAAACGAGGGTTAGCAAATAATACCCAAATATCAGTTCCAGCGATATCAATTTTAGTTGGAAAGTATTTTCCCAGAAAAAATAGAATCTAGTTTGTGATTTATACTATAGGATAAGAACAAGGAATATGCTCCTCTAAAATGTACGTGAAAGGACAACACACCTATCTGCTACATATTGAAGTACTACCATGATGGTGGCAGAATTTTGGACCTATCTCCCTTTGCATTCAGCTGAGTTTTTGCATAATGCATCACAATTTGCTACTGACAATGTGTCTAAATTGGAAAAAGAAAGGATATTTCCTAGCAAGACTTTGTTACTTAGCATGAAAAGCAAAGATCCTTTAGCACAGGCTAATACAAGCAACCCAAAGCCCTTGGAGGGCTTTAGTTAATGTTACTAGCACATGCCAAATCTGGTGCCATGAAGCCTGTACTATTATTATTACCCATGCCTGTTAGATTATATGAGCGCATGCTACAGTCACATCTTTAGTCATGTAGGCATACCTGAGGGTTTCTGGAGATGGAATGATAGAATTTTCTAAAGCAAATGCAGGCTATTTTAAGGGTTGTGGATGAATATACTTTTTCAGCAGATTTGCTTCTCTGATGCTGGCATGGATGATCCCTTAGCAAAGGGCCTAGTAGCTCTTTCCTGGCTTTCATGGACCAGCAAGAACATTCATCTACTTTGGAGGTGGTGGCTTCACTATTTCTCATATCATGGATGTTATATGTAATAAGGATGAACTCCATCAGGATTGACAGAATGGTTTATGCCATCTAGTCCATTGTAGGGGTTTGTTTTTCAGGAATTCAGGCTGTCTTTTGAGAAAATACATTCCATGGCAGTAGCGTTGTTGATTGTCACTGTGTTGGTCTAAGGCAGCATTTCCCAAGTGGTGTGCCATGGCATTTTGGGCTGGAGCCATGCCCCCTGCCTGCTACTGCTGTGGACACAAACAGATGGGGAGCATTGCTCCAGCCCAAAATGCTGTCCAGCTAGCCAAGCACCACCCCTCCCCATTGGCATCGAGCTGGCCATGTGCTACTCTGCCCCCTGTTGGTATCCAGCTGGCCACACGCCACCCCTCCCCCCTCTGTGTTCAGTGTGCCACAGTGCTTTTATAGTTACGTAAGTGTGCCATGGGGCAAAAAAGGTTGGGAAACGCTGGTCTAAGGACATAAGCAGGAAAGGTTCTTTGGGTAGAGGTGATATCTTTTATGAGACCAACTAAATAGTTGGAAAAAGGTTCTTCACAAGCTTTTGGGCACAAATACCCTTCGTCAGGCATAGGGAGACTCTGCTGATGTTATGTGGTCTCTGGTGTAGAAAAGAAGCTAATTTACAACAAGCAGGTCTGTGAAAATGTAAATGAGTGGAAATTTGGAAGACAATGGGCAGAGATAGGAGGGGAGGGGGAAAGGGAAGGAAATGTGTGAAGGAATGCAAGTGGTCAGCTGGAGGCAGGTTACCTAGGGTATCAGATGTCAGACAGGTTGTAATGTGTCTTAAATCCACTGTTTATATTAATTCCATAATTTTTTGTATCCAGTAGATTTATGAAGTGAAGTTCATAGGTTCATCTATGAAAGGTCTTTTGTCAGTTCCCTTTGAGGATTGGAACTGAGAGACTGGTGCGGGAGTGATTGCCTTGTGAGAAGTGGGCACCCACAGGTAACTGGATATTTTTGTCTTTGATGGGTTTTCACTGTGTGTTCATTCTGGTACACAGTTGTTTGCTTTCTCCTACGTATTTTCCCTCAGGACATTTGGTGCACTGGATGAGATATATTACATTTCTGGAGGTGCAGGTGTAAAATCCAGGCATACTGATGGTTCTGTAGTGAGGTGTAGTTATTGTGGGAGTGGTGGAGATGTGTTGGCAGGTTTTAACTTTCTTGCCCTAGCATGGTCTGGATCCATTCTGTATGGCTTGGGTCATAGGAAGTTGGCTTCTGGTGATGAGGTTAGCAAGCTTGTTTAAAGGAAGTGTTGGTTGTTGAAACTGAAGTTGTGTGTGAGGATGAAGTGTATAAGTTCAATAACATCTTTATTTCTGTATTCTGAGTTGTAATCTTGCTCTGTAGATATGTGAGGCAGGCTTGGATGGCATCCTGGTGTGGGATTTTGGTATATAAGCTGGTAACATCCATGGTGGATAGGAGGGTATTGCTGGGAAGGTGGACTTTAAGTTTTTCTAGAAAATCCATTGTATCTTGGACAAAACTCAGTCTTTGGGTGACAAGTGATTTTAGGATCAACTCAATGAAACTTATTTCCTCAGTTTGGGTTCCATGACTGGATATTATAGGTCTGCCTGGGTTCCTTTGCTCATGGATTTTAGGGAGCATGTAACAGGTTTTTGGATTGGGTAGTAGGTGGATCAAGTTTTGTAGTCTTTCTTGTAGTTCACATGGAAATGATGTGATGGTTGTTGTAAGGTGAAAAGGGAAGTTGGATCTTGTTCTAGTTTTTCATAGTAGGTGGTGTCAAAGAGTTGTCTGTTGACTTCTTTTACATAGTCTTCACAGTTAGGATAACTATAGCTCCTCCTTTATCTGAGGCTTTTATTACTATTTGGTGGTTGGATCTTAGAGATTCTATGGACCTTCTCTCTGAAAGGGAGAGTTTGTTGTGGTGGTGTTTGTTGTTGCTTATTTCATTTTTCGTTCTTTCCCTGAAGCAGTCAATACAGTAGTCGAGGTTTGAATTTCATCCATTGTAAGGTGACAAATCTGAGGGGCTTTTTGGATTTTCTGGCATTAATATTTTCATCACTGTTGTCACAGGATGAATTCGTGTTGAAAGTGGATTCGCTTTAGTTGTGGAAATATTCCTTGAGATGGAGGCATCAGAAAAATTCTCCTAGTTCTCTACATTGTAATATCTTATTTGGGTGTTTTTCTGGATAGAAATTAAGGCCTTTGGAGAGGACAGATTTTTCAGCTTTGGCAAGTGAGTGCATGGAGAGATTGATAATATGTGAGGGTTGATTGTTTCATTCTGTTTCAACAAGTATGAGGCTGGAATGTTGTACAGTATTGGTGTTGCTTCTCTGATGGTTTGTTTGTGGCTGGGAAAGTTGTTCCTATAGTAATTGGTTCCATTTCTTCTTTTTGTTCTGGATGGATGTTGTAATGTATCTTTGGTAATCTTTTTGTATATGTTGTATAATGTTTGGGAAAATATCCAGATTTATCTAAGTTATTGTAGCATGTGTTGATTTCCTTCTTGAGTTTTCTTTTCAAGTAGATTATGTGAAGGAGATGGTTTCTAAGTTTTTCTGAAGTTCTGCAGAGTTGTGAAGCATATTTGGAGTTGTGTGTGGTAGTCACAGATTTCATAGATTTCATAGACATTAGGGCTGGAAGGAACCTTGGAAGATTGAGTCCAGCCACCTGCCCCAGGGGCAGGAAGTCAGCTAGGGTCAAAGGAACCCAGCAAGATAAATGTCCAAACATTTCTTAAAGGAGTCCAGAGTAAACTCTTGCACCACCTCTGCAGGGAGTCTATTCCAGGCCTTGGGGACTGGGACAGTAAAGAGGTTTTTGCTTTTGTCCAACCTAAAATGGTCTTGAAGGATTTTGTGACCACTGAACCTTGTCATTCTTTGGAGCACTCTGGTGAACAGGCATTCCCCCAGATCCTAATGCACATCCCTGATGTATTTGTAGGCTGCCACCAGGTCACCCCTGAGCCTGTGCTTTTCCAGTTTGAAGAATCCCATGACTCTCAGCCTCTCTTCATAAGGCCTATTCTCTTGTCTTCTGATCATGTGCATGGTTCTCCTCTGCACTCTTTCAAGCTTCTCCACTTCCTTCTTGAATTGTGGAGCCCAGAATTGGATGCAGTACTCCAGCTGCAGCCTCACCAAGGCCAAGTACAGTGGGAGGATGACATCCTAAGATTTACTTGAGAAGCATCTATGGATGCAAGCCAGAGTTTGGTTTGCTTTACCAGCTGCAACATTGCATTGATGGCTCATGTTCATCTTGTGGTCAGTCATGATCCCCAAGTCTCTTTTGGCCATGGTGCTAGTGAGCATGGCACTGCCGAACCTGTAAGTGTGCTGCAGGTTTTTTCCCAAAGTGAAGTACCTTGCATTTGTCGGTATTGGAAGTCATCAGGTTTGTATCCAGCCACTTTTTAAGCCTATCCAAGTCAGCATGGATCACCAGCCTACCCTCAAGTAGCCTACCCTCAGGTGGATGCTCTACCCCAAAGAAAGGGGTAGTCAGAGGATTGTAGACCTCCAGTCCTCTGGGAATTATACTGTGTGGCTTGCATAGGCTTAGAAAGTATATGTTGCTGTTGAGGTTAGCTTCTTTTTTCTTCATGTGTGAAGTTTCCATTTCAAACGGAAAAATTCAGCATCTTCCATGTTACAGTGTTGTTGGTTGTAGCCATGTTGGTCTAAGGACATAGGCAGGCAAAGTTCTTTGGGTAGATGTGATATTTTTTATTAAACAAACTAAAAAGTTGGAAAAAAGTTATTTGCAAGCTTTTGGTCACAAACACCCTTCATCAGGCGTAAGGAGACTCTGCTGGTGTTCATAGAATCAATGAGTCGGAAGGGACCTTGACAGATCATCTAGTCCGACCCCCTGCCATGGGCAGGAAGGAGCACTGGGGGTGGGAGGGGCCTTAAGACCCCAGCCAGGTGCCTATCCAGTCTCTTCTTGAATATTTCCAGGGAAAGTGAGAGCACCACCTCTCTGGGGAGCCTATTCCAGGCTCTGGCCACCCTTACAGTGAAGTAGTTCTTTCTAATATCTAACCTAAACCTATCCTCCCTCAGCTTGTGGCCATTGTTCCTGGTGACTCCAAGGGGGGCCCTGGTGAACAGACTTTCCCTGAGTCCCTGCTGGTGGCCCCTGATAAGGTTGTAGGCAGCCATGAGATCCCCCTCAGTCTCTTCTTGCAGAGACTGAAGAGATTCAGGTCCCTGTTATGTGTTCTCAAAGTTAAATTAATCTATAATGACTAAATTGTCAGCCAATAGAGGGAGACTTGCATATTCAGGTTCTATAGTACAATACTTTAACTGAACCTGGACCTAAATATACTGAAAGATATTAGAAATGACTGTGCAAACTCATCTCCCCAGTTTATCCCAGCTCAGTAGGTTTGTCACATGTGCAAACACAGACATGCACCATATCCACTCTCAGAAACACATACCAAAAAAAATCCCCTTAACAGACTGTTTCCTCTGCAGGCTGTGATGACAGAAAAGGAAAATGTTTAATATTGTTTCTGTCATTAAATATTTGAGCAGTCACTTTCAATGATGAGGACCATATGAGAGATAAAATACTCATGACTAGGTTATCATAATTCACTTCTCTTGAATATTTTTTTCATGGGAGAGCTCAAGCAACTAGAGAAAGCCAGACAGGTACCCCATAGTATGTAGGGTACTCAAAAAGTCTACAAGGCCTTTTTGAATCTAGAGTGAATATGAGGCAACAGCTTGTGGAGACCAGATTCCATATGAGGACGTAAAACTTGGCTGTAGATAGGAAAAAAAGGGACAAACTCCAAGTTTCTTTTGACTTTACATGGCTCCTACATAGCTTCTTTGTTTGAGTGAGTAAAAGTGACCCCTACCTAGTAAAGGAGTTTGATAGTTAACTAGATTAAGGGAGGAAAAATGAAAATACATAGTTTTCCTGCTGTGAGTCTGTTTCTATTTTTAACCATTTATTCACCTTTTAGGCAGATGCCATGAAACATAATACTCAGAAAAAAAATAAAGCATAGGAAAAAGCTTCAATAGTTCCGTATTCCATTACTACAACATTGTTCCTGTTTTTTATTGTAAAAATTTGGTTTCAATAACATTATTTTTACAGCTGTTTTCTAAGGAAAATACGTGTTAAGGGAAATGTCACTTTTTCATTGTAAAACCAAATATAAAAGCTTAAATATTTATGTTCTGGAGTGCTGGGTGTTTTTTTTACCTGTTGTTCAGGTTTCTCATGAACCATTCTCCAACGCAGGGCAAGAAAACCTGCAAAAAATGATCTCTCATAATGCACTTCCATAGCTCAGCAGGAGGGGAGGCTATGGTATATTAAGGGAGATTCATGTGGCCATGAAACCTGGCTGATAAAACAATCAGGGCATGTGGCACTTGACCTAAATCATCAATAAAACACAGTGGTTAGGATTCCTAATAATCTTTTCTTTTGTTTTTCTGTTTGGGTTTTTTTGTCAGGGTTGGGTTTTTTCCCTCCCACAAAGGAGGAAGAGAGCATTTTCAAGCTACTTCCATGTATTATGAACCTATATCTAATGACAGTGCTACTGCATATATTGTTTGGTGACCATACAGGCAATATGAAAATAGTTTTCTGGGATTCTATTATGCTTTTCCACTAAGAATCTCCAAGTATAATTTTCTTTAAAATAGTATCTACAAATAGTATCTAAAAACTTCCCTTAAAGTTGGAAATTACTATTCTCATTTTACATTTCAAGGCAGGTAAAAGATTTAAATGTCTTGACAGGTTTACATAATGAGTCTAAACTAGGGCTGGGAGTCCGGGCCAGGTTATTACTTCTGGGCTGCATGTTCCAGGGACATTGAACTAGCGATTTTATGTCAGTGTTATACCTGTTAGATTCTTGGTCATGACAATGACCTGCCCACTTCATGAAATAACTTAGAGTGGCTGTGAGAGGTGGTCTGAGATTGAGGACTTCCTAACACTACTGCTGACAGAATATACTATGCTGTTAAGGAATCCCCTTGATACAATCATGTTCCCAGGGAACAGTCCCACCCCTTCATACAGTTCTGCAATCCCTTCACTTGCAAGGGCTGGGGTGGTGTGAGCACTAAGGCACATGGTTGACAGCCTAGAGATTGTAAGTTTGAGGCCAAAGCAGAAATACTTGTAGTGTGACCCTGTCAAATTCCAACAAATCTGTGAGTTCTGCTAAATACCTTGTCATACAATGATATGGAAAAGGAAGGTGGCAGGCAAGTTTACTTGGGTAAATGTGATATCTTTTATTAGACCAACTGATAGTTGGAAAAATTGTTCTTTGTAAGCTTTCAGGCACAGGCGCCCTTCCCCAGGCCTAGGGAGCATCTGCTGCTGTTTGTCTTCTCTCTAGGGTGTGAATAGAAGCTTAAGCCAATATGCAAAATGCAGGTCTGTAAAAATACAAATGCATGGCAAGAAAGATCAGAGTGGATAGGAGTTAATAGGTATCAGACAGATTGTGTGGTCCTCCCTCTGCTTTTCTCTCAGGAGAGTTTGTGGATATTAAATAACCTGTAGGCGCTGCACATATCCCAGCAAAATGCAAGACAGGAAGCTGAAAAAAACAGCTCGGCAAGGGAGCAGGAGCAGGGAAGGAAGAAAGAAAGCTTTTGAACCTACTACACCTAATTACTTCAGGGTTTCCAATTGCACTGATAGCTCTTAGATTAAGATATCCCTTCTAATATTAGAAAAAGATAAACGCCAGATTTTGGTGCTGGCCAAATAGCAATCCCCATGGAGACCACCTAACTGAGTTCATATACCGTTTAGAAAAGACTAGATTTTCTCACCCTTAAGATGGAAATACCCCAAGTAAGAAGTTACAAGTCAATAAAAAAAAAAAGTGGAAGTATCTGACCCTTCAGTGGTTGAGATAGATTCTCTATAATTCCCATCCACTTAATTGTCATATAACTGTCCAACTTCTAATAGGGCAAAAGTAAATATTTGCAATAATTAAACATGCACAGCAACTAATGAATGACTTTCCAGTTGCCCGGAAATGTGGTCCGGTTTGTTTCAATGGCCACATTCAGCTCTATGGGGTTTACGCTGGGCTCCCACAGCAATACCAAATCGCTCTTTGTAAATGAGAGAATCCTAGTTTGGTTCATATGTACAAACCACACCGTCATTACCACTGATGCAGTATCAGCTATGATAATTATCACTGTGCCTTCAGCTTCAACAGAGCAGACATTTGTCTGATCCAGGTGGAGGGTTGCCAAGTTGGCTTGTGGTATACTTGCTGAAATTAGATGGCTTTTTTCAGCTTGGATTGCACCAACACCCACTCACGCTAGCTGTGAGGAATTAGTGTGGTTAAAGTGACATTTCTGATGTTGTCTTATGAAATTTGAGTTCTGAATTATGAATTATTGTAATACTACTTATGTTCCATTTAGTGACTCAGAGGAATGCAAGATTAAGATATTTTGACCTTTTTGGCAATTGTAATTTGAAAAATGTGGTAGTTCTAGATAAAATTAGAGGATACTTTCATGTTAACAAACTCAAAGATGCAAAGTTTGGTTTTAGAAAGTAAACTTGCACCTTCCAAGTTGCCTGGGATCTTTTTAATTTTTAATATCCTACCTAAAATTCCTTTTATTTTTTGTTTTTGAAAAAAACCCTTCTTTACAAAGACAATTTGATGTGGTTTTATTTCTCTCCTGCTGGGTAAAAGTTGTTCTTAGTTTTGGAAATACAAGGCTTGTTCAATTGTAAATCAGTTTTTGTATAAGAATATTGTCACAGACCACACCCCTTTCAGGGGAGCTCTGCTTCAGGACTCACCATAAAGAAGCCTTATTTAGGTTCCCTCTCCTAAACCGCACCCCAAAGCCAGCCCTACTGTGGTTCCTCAAGGAGCAAGCCTCTGGCTCAAAACCCTTGCTTTTCTTTGTCTCTGGCTTCCCTAGTCATCCCAAGCACCTCTACCACAGAGATCTGCTTCTTTGGACAGCTCCTGGGAAGGGGGTGTTTTCCTCCTCAAAAAGGGGTGGAGGTGCCCAAGGGCTGACATCCCAAATGTCACAGCAGGCAGCTCTGTGCTAAATGAAGACTCTTTTTACACTACTCCGTTGCCCTGTGTCCTTCCTTGGACTCCACTTTGTCCTCCCTGTAACTATTCCTGTCTCTCTCTCCAGCTCTCTCTCTTTCTCCTCAGGCACAACCAGCCACACTCCCAACAACATTGTTACAAAATGATAGTATTTACCTGGGAACAACACTCACCTGGTAAAATAAAACCAAGCATGGGGAACCAATCAGAGAGCAGTCTCTACAGCCTGCTATCAGGTCTAGACTGCCTTCTACCCCTGGAGTGAAAAAGGTATATAGGTACCCTGCTTATGGACTATTTACAGAAGCTCTTTACATCAATACATGCTCATACTGAGCCCCCCCAAAAGTGTTCTCAAAAGAACTGCAGGCTAGAACTCAGCCATTTACCCTCTTTGGACACAGATATTCTCTGCATTTTCAGCACAGTTATCTTGCTTTCAGGGTTTGGCCCAAACTAATGGAGACCTCAATCCTTTATTGAAGACCTATATGAAAAATGAAATTGATGTGCCTCTACTATGTGTGCGGAATATTTCATGGATGAGACTTTTAAAAGCATTCAGTATTGGTTTAACATGTACATTTTGCCACTCAGTTTAATGAAGGTAGAATTAGGCCAGTGTTGAAAGCTCCTGAAAATCCCCCCTAGTTTATTCATTCACATATAGATTAAAGAATCAGACTGTATGCAGGTCAATTACAGGGAGTCTCATTTCAACGGGTGCCTATAGATGACCACTAAGGTTGCTTTGAGGCAAACAAGGTTCTTTGGGTAAAATATCTTTTATTAGACCAACTAAATAGTTGGAAAAAATTGTTCTTTGCAAGCTTTCAGGCACAAACACCTTTCTTCAGGCGTAGGGAGAGTCCAGTGCATCAGACCAGACTCAATTAATCGCATCTGCTGAAGCATGGCAATTGCCATGCTCCAGCAGCCTCCTGCATCTCATGTATCAGCTTCCCTGCACTTAAAAATAGCAGCAGTGTCGCTTGAACTAAAGCTTGTTGAATGACACCTGTACTGCCATTTTTAAGGATGTGAAAGCTGATACAAGAGACACAACAGTGCTTTAATTAGAGCAGCTCTAATTAAAGTGCCCCCCACCCCATCCCCACAACACATGTAAAAGTGCCCAATGAGAGAGGGTCAGAGTACGAAATAATTGAAAATTTTCAAGTATTGAATTTTTGCAATATAAAGTACAGAATTGTTGCCAAAATACATTCCATGTTTCTTGCTTTAGTGAGGACAGCAGGGTAACTACAGACTCCTCCACATATTCCTTGAAATGGCATCTGCAATTCCAGAAAATAGGGAATAGAGCAACTATTGGATAGGGTAACCTCATAGATAGGGTGACCATATGGGACAATGTGAAATCCGGGATCGCACGCCCCGCCCCTCCACGTCCCCAGGCTGCTACAGGCTACAGGGAGTCAATGGCCCATTAATGACCTTCACAGGTATTAACAATCACCTGTGAAGTACCGCGTAGTGTAAATGGTCATTCTACTAACCAAGCTAATGTAATTTTAGGGCAATTTTGCCGTCTGCTAAGACTTCCTATTTCACAGCTTAAGTACACAGCCTTGTGTACCATGCCCAGGATGCTTGTTTTAATTTTCACTGGCCAGGACTAGTCTCCAAAATTTGGGACTGTCCCAGCCAAACGAGGATGTATGGTCACCCTATTCATGGATCTCTTTTATAATTCATTTTCATCACTGCTCTCTGCACCTTTATCTGAGGTACCAGACAGAATGGAACTAGTCTGTGGAACACCAAGGGGCTGATCTTCTTGCACTAAGGTTACATTCAAATAATATCATTACAGAGCTTTACTGATTAAGATGGATTTGTATGGACCTTCCACAAGAATGAATTTCAACCTAAAATTGACAGTCAGTAGCCAGCATTCTAACTTACAGACTGCAGTGCACTGAGAAGACTCACAGCTTTATATCACTGTGTCCAAGTTCAGATACTATATATTGGTAGCATGTATATCTTTAAAAAATGGACATTCATAAAAATGAGCATCATGTTGATCTTAAATATATATGTACTAAAACCAGCAGGAATTAATCAATTAGTACTAAATAATGTGAAACTTGGGGCATCTGAATAAATTGTCAATCAAAAATAAATTTAGACTGAACATAGAGCTTTTTTCCAAATAATATTCTTCTGGAAATACTAGTTTTTGTCAACGTCTTAGTTTTCACTGAAAATCCCAAAATGAAAAGATTCTTGATTTCTTGTTTTTCAGTGAAAACCCAAATATTTAAAAGCAAAAGCTTTGCTTGCATTAATATTTTTTACAGAAATAAAACACATTCCCTTCGACAGCTCTAGTTAGCAGTATAACAAAGCACTTTTTTTACCCGTATTTTATTTCTAATCGGGCTGTGTACTTTTGCTGCACAGAGATAACTTTGATACACGCATCTACTCTAGAACATTGCGTACTGGAAATACAATCTCATATTGCTAATTGGAGGTTTTCAAGGGCAGTGGGCCAAACTGCTCAGATACATTGGCGTAAAACTTCAGTGATTGGACTTGAGTGAAGATACTCCAAATTAACAGTCATATAACTGGGGACAGATTTGGCCCTGAATCAGTAATTGTCATTCACAAAAGTAACTCTTGTATATATATTTAGATCTAACTAAATGCACTCTAAGAGCACTGGCTATTAAGCTTTCTAAACTAGTTAAACTAGGTCAGTGAGGGAAACTGTACCAACATTATGATTAAAAGGCACCAGCATAATGATCCTAGATAGCATTGTTGTCTTTGTTCCCATGAGTCACTGTCTAACAATATGGTTATTTTAGCTGTGTGACTTCTTTAGAAAAAACTTTGTCCACGTCTCTACAAGAAAATTACCAGCCTTCCCTCTCCCCACTAGATGCATGCAGCTGCTGAAGTGCTAGAAAATAATTGTACATGTTTAAATATTATTCAGTTCCCTTTGCCCCTTAAATGCATTACTAATGCCCATTCAGTTTTTTTTTAAGAGTGTGTGTACTGAATGGTAAGGATTGCACACGTACCAAATGCAAAATAATAGCTCCCCTGAAATGTTGCCAGAAGAATGTTTACCAGTTATTTTTTCCTTGGGTTGGATTTTTTTCTCCTCTTTCTGGTGGGGGAAAGAGAGAAAATTATACAACCAGGATGCCATGGTTGGTCCTAATCAGCTTGCATAACAATGAAAGAGTCCCTATTGTATGAATATTAAATTTTGATGAAGTTTTTTTCTTTTTTTCTTTTTTTGAGGCTATAGATTTAAGAGAGCTTGGTTACCCCCGCTCCTGTACGATATATGTTGCTGCTCTGAGATACTATTATAATTTCTATGTTTGCCTTCTGGAAGTTAGTTAATATTCCTATGCAAACTACTACTCCATTTAAAAAAATACTGTTTTTATTGTATGCTTTACTGGATGTGTGGCTCAGAGTTTTGTCTTTTCTCAAGTAAAAAAGAAAGTGCCTTTCACAGAGAGACAATCCATTTCTTTCTGTATATGTGGCACAAGATGTCAGCATTTTTTCTGTCATTCACGAATTCAGTGAACTGTGAAGCAAAAACACCTAACACTGCTTACTTGGAGAGGACTGGGAGTGGGAAACTATTGAGGTTTTGTTTGGAGAAATATGTGCCATGAACCTGAAATGTTTTAGGATTGGTGGCCACAGGAAAAATTTCACACTTGCTCTCCCATTACTCACATTGCTTCATTACTTCACATTGCTTTGGAAGAGTAGGATTTTAGGAGGGCATGTAACTTCCACACACCCTTATCAGAATTTAAAACTAGCATAATCATATTATTTTTAGTGTTGTCAGCAGCAATGTGAATTGTTTGTATAGATATCTGTAACTTACAATTATCAAACTCTTTGCCTGTTCAGAATACTCTGGGAGAAAGGGAATATTGTTCTTTTCTATACTTACTTTATAGGCTCTAATTTCAGTGGGCAATCAAACAATTGCAAATGCAACTAACATAAATAAATCATACTTTAAAGCTGATGTATTAAAATATTATCACTTTGGAGAAATAGATCACAAAGGTTGCTTGCAAACATGACCCCCCCCCCGCCAAACAGCACTTTACTTTAAACTTGACATGCTTCCACACCAAGACCAGTGCATGCCCACGAGAGGCATCACTTTAGTTGGACCCAACTTGCCTACATAGAGCAGGTGCTTTAGTGGGCTTTTGGGGGCTTTTTTCTAATAGCTGGTTCAATCAGCTTTTATCTAATATCTAATTGAATCAGCTATTAGATAAAAGCCCCTAAAAGCCCCACTGAAGTGCCTGATCTATACAGACACTGCAGAGCTGGGGTGAACTAACACACTGCTTCTTCCAGTAAAGCACATTTTTTTCATGTCTGTCAGCAGCCAAAATAGCTATAGGTTAGAAGAGTTTTCTGATGCCAAATGTATCAGTTTGCACAGAACCTAATTTATATTTTCCAAGCAGCAAATAGAAATTTAGCCCCAGGATTCCATTTTTACTAAAGATTAGGAATCAGCAAATCTGCCTTCTGTTCTTGGCTCTTCCATTTACTAGCTCTGTTACCTCGTGTCAGTCACTTCACTTCTGTTCAATATTAAATGGGGCTGGACAAAGACCTGATTGGGGGTCCATCAGAAAACCCCACTAATTGATATTTCCCATTAACACGTACATATTCTGAGATCTGTCAGTGGGCCAGTTTTTAATCTACCTACTAAGTAAACCATTCATTCCATATAATGTAAGCTTGTTCATCAACAAGGTATGTGGTGTTTACTCAAATGGTTTGGAGAAAACCAAGTTGTCTTTATCAACCAGATCCATATTCCTGTAAAAAAAAAGCCAACCAGATTGTTTGAGAAGGCCTCCTTCCATGCGACTATATTGACTCATAATGGAATTATATATTACTTCTGATTTTTTACTAGCATCCCACATTGATTATTCAGCTATATTATCTAGGATTAATGGATGCATTTTGAAGAATTTCCATTCCTTTGGAATTTCCTTTTTCAAGACTGGATAAATATTAATGGTAACTTGCATCATTTTATTCATAAACATTTTCAAGGTTCAAATTCTCCTAATTTTTATTCTTCATCAGTAAAATAAATGGAATATTGAGTGAATAAACATAGGCAGCATTTGGCCTTATGTAAGTATCACTATTTTTTAATTCCTAACCTTATCATATGAAAATATGATTTTAATATGAATACTTCAATATGATTTTGCTTCATTTGAAAAGAGAACCAAAGGAATGAGGTGATAATATTAGGGTTTCACTATTGAAACAAAATAGGCCACAAGGTCATACTGTACAACCTATGAATTCCTTCTTCAATTGGATCACTGGCTGTTTTTTAATATGCTGCTATGGTGACGAGGGCAAAGTATTTGATTCTTAATTGATAATGTTATTCCAGAGGCATAATGAGCAGGTTTTGTGCCCTGGGCAAAGTGTGGTGCAAGGGAGACACCAGGAATGTGCCTTTGAGCAATAGGGGAGCAGGAGGAAGGGGTACAGGAGTCTTATCCCAGGGACTCAGAAATGCTCCCTAGCTTCCGCCACTGCCGCTGCCACCACCGCCACCATAGCATGGTCTGCCTGCCTTGGCTGTTACTCTTATAGCAACAGTACAGTGTCTGTACAGTGTCTGTGCATCTGGCTGCTGCAGCAAAAACAGTGCCACTGGGCTGCTTTTTTTTCCTGTTTGGACTCTGAGGGTAGAAGGCGATTCTGGCACCCCTCCAAAATTGGCATCCAGAACTGTTGCCTCACTAACCCACCCCTAGTTAAGCTACTGTGTCAATCCCAAGACATTCCAGCCTCAACTCTTGATTCCTGAATTCATATATTTTTGTGTTCATGCATTTTTGTTTTCAATTTGGGGGTTTTTTCAGGCTGTATTATATAGCAGCACTGCCAGAATCCAAAAGGATGCATTGAGCCTGACAGTGCCAATGCCACAGTTGGGAATGGGTGCTTTATTTCCTACTCAGTTCTCTGCAAGATTATTGGCACATGCACATCCATGGGGAGGAGGAAAAACAAAAGCAAATTTATGTTAAAATAATGCTGGTAATTTGATTTGCTAATAATCTGCCTCTAAAGCATATTCTTAGCTGAGTTTCTAGCTTTTGTGGTCACTGGCTTTCCAGTAACTGCTGAACACCAGTCTGCCAAATCAGTTTGTTGCCAAAGTCCTAGCCACCTGAATATAGCTTTGGTCAGACTAGTTGTAGTCATCGACACTGTATATTGTGCTTATGATATTGCCCAAGTGGTAACCAAAACCTAGAGCTTCATGTTGCTAGACATCCCACAAGCACTGAGTAGGTGAGTCCATGCTCCAAATTACTTACAATCTAAAAAGAAAGGAGAGAGAGAGAGAGAGGAGATGTGTGAGACAGAAGAAGAACAATAATATGATAATAGCAAATAAGTTCAGTCCATAATCTTTGGGGCAGAGGTGGAATAGGCTTACTTAGGAGATAAATTATATAGAAATATAAGTTGAATGGAACTGCTAGGAGGGGGTTAGGGCATAAAAAAGAGTTTCAGTCAAGGACAGAAGCTGAGTTGAAGAGACTCAAGAAGAAAAAAGGAGAGGCCTGAAACAGCCAGTCGGTACAGAGCAGACAAAGACTAGAAAGAAGTAGAGAAAGTTCCATGAATGTTGGAAGGTTCTTGCTTTTTTCCCCCCCATAGCTGTAGGTACTGGGAATTAGAAATATCAGTCTGAGTCTCAGAGTACAGAAGTCACCCTGCCACAATTCTGGGTCTCTACATGTAATAGGTTTAGGGATGGTCCTGACTGTGCCCTACCTTACCTTCATCCTTTTGTGTAGCAGCTTGGAGTTATAAAAAATAGCAGTAGTAAATAAGAGAGGCAGAGGCCTAGCAGAGCCATCAGCAGCCATGGTGTGGATAGCAGTGGAATGGCCATCTGCCTTTTTGACAGCAACTATTTTTGTGTCTTTTTGCCCCTCTCCCCAAAAGGCAGAACCCTGGGGCTGCTGCCCTACTCACATCCGTGTTCCTCTTCTAGTACACTACTGGATAAAGGATAAATTATTCTGATCTGCTTTCAAACAAATAGTAAAAATAATTTCTATGAAGAGCTTTAATCCAAATAGACAAAGGATTGGAGAAAGGAAATATGGGGTTCTAACAGACCTATACCTCCCCACTGTAAGTCATGCACTTCACAGGGAGCGCCATGAGTCACAGCAATCCCTCTGACCCAACAGACATTCTCTGTTGGGTCGGGGGGTGAGGGGAGGCAGGGCAGAGGGGTGGATTGAGCTCCACTTGGAGTTAGCTGCATGTCTGCAGTCTCTCTCCCATAGCCCTCTCTCTACCACCCCCATCTCTAGTGCTATCCTCAGGATGGGAGGTGGGGAAGGAAAGGAAGTGAACTCAGTCTGGGGTTTTCCCAGCCTGTGCTGGAGAGGAGAGGCAGATGAATTGGAGCTGGGGAGCTGAAGGTCTGAGAAACTAAGGCCCAGATCCTCAATGATGTTTAGCTTCCTTGGCCTAAGTGACTTGCCCAAGATCTGAGAATAAAATGTTGGCAAATTCAGAAATGATTGTCTTGGCAGTGTCCTCATCTCCCCTGCTTTTACCTGAAGTTTCTGTCCTGCAGCTGTGTGGGTTTCAAGTAATAAATTGGGGGAATTGAACTTAGTTTACCTGGAGGCCTTTTTTAATCACATATTCTTGATTCATTCAGGGATCCTAAATATTACACAACATTCCCTTACTCTTAAGATCACACTCCCATTCTACATACATGTTCAATTTCAGGAGATAAATAGATATCTATAAATGTATGACTTTGAATTTCTATAGGATCTCACATCCAGACTTTGATACACATTACAAACATTTAGGATTCTGACTAAGTTGATAGCTACATTAGAATTACCTAAGAGCAAGGGACAGTTAATTAGCAGATCAATTCTCTTTAAGTTCCTGTGACCTAAACAAATAATATATTACTAATGTATAAATATTTGCATTTGAAAATATTTGATCTGCATGTGCGGTCCTAGTAACTGAGTATGTAAATTAGGAACACATACTGCACATCTATGCTGTCTGCAAAATCATCTTTATATTTCCCTCCACTCTGAAAGAAAAATGTACTTCTCTTTACATGTTCCAAACCCACTCCAACAAAACCCAGGGGGAATAGGATCTGGGACATTATAAATGCCCTTTCCTTGAAGTATAGTATCTAGTGTTCATTTCCTAAAAATATTAATGATGAGTATCTTTTCTGTTGAGCCTCATCAGTAAAATGTCTTACAAAAGCAGAAAACTCAGAGTGGAAATCACATTTGGAAGAGAGATAAAACTTCCTATCTGGATGGTGGTAACATTGCTCTAGTGACATGCTAATTCCAATGATAGGAGCACTATTCAAAAGCATTTTAAATGAAGACCTGCTTAAAGGACAATAACTTCTTTTTATTTACAGAATATAGAGCAATGGCTTTGCTCATATACAAAGACAAACCTATGAATAGGCAGCTCATTAGCTCTTCTTCCTATTTTGTATGCCAGATTGTTAGTCTCTCTTGCTTAGGGACAAGCTTTATGTTGTTATTCATGCTAAGCAGTAACTTGTTGTACAAGTAATCTCACATAATCACTCCGACCACTTCTGCAATAAAGCAGTAGATCATAGAGACTACAGATTCTGAAATCTATATTGCAGTCTTGGACTGTACCTCTTTATACACCATTGAGGACACATGTGCTTAATTAACAATTAAGAAAATTACTTCTGGCTAAGGACCTGGATAAGTTTTGTTGAGTTATTGCCTTCTCCTTTAATCTAGATTTTTTTCTTTTTGTCTGAAAAACTTAGCTTATTTCTTTAATAAAAGGGTAGTGGCTCTATTGATGTACAATTTATCTCCTCCTAATCCACTCCTGCAACATTTTGCTCAAGTGAGTAGCTCCATGGAAATCTAACTTCTTTAATATTATAGCAAACTTTAATTGGCACTGAAGGAAAATTTACTTTCCAAAAGCCAGAAAGACAGATCAATATAAATTTGCAGTGTGGGGAGTTTACTTACTTCCTGTACTTATCTTGAAAACTGTAGTAAAGTCCTGTCTCCTGTACAAAGCACATAATTTCAATTATTACTTTACATTTTCCATATTATATGGGTTACTGGAAGCTACACTTTTAAATATGTAAGTTAATAAATAATTCATCCCTTGGGAATAAGACTAAAAATATTTGGTTGAATTTGGAAAGAAGAGATTTATGTGCTCCTCCCACTACACTTGATTTAAAATTAAAAGAGATAATTCAATCTAGACTGTGATTATTTCTCTAAACATTTGAGGCTGTCCAATAAGACTGTTTATCTAATTAAACTCAAGAATAAATTAGGGCTTTCAAATGCCTAGATTTGCCAATCTGTAAGACTGCATTGAGCATCGAACTTTAAGAGCAGAAGAAAACAAGTTAATACTCAATCAAGACACAGAGCATTCTTCCATTCTATCGTGGTTAAATTCGACAGTAAACGTTTTGACCAGGAAGAGCTCTGTGCCTTTAAAAGGATGAGAGTCCATTATTCTGAATGGATAACATTTGGCTAAATAATTCTGTCTGACACTAGGTTTCATTAGGTGTAAATTACACAGCAGTGCCTCAGGCTTTGATGTGGCTTGAGGAGCTACACTAAGGGTATATTTCTTTCACCTGTCACCACTTATTTTCCTCAGCTACTGGCCAGTAGCCTGGCATTTTTAGCTAATGGGAATTAAATAATACAGCTGTAATACAAATGTTGTTTCTTGCTGCTTGATCCTATGTGGTAGTCATTAAAATTTAAATAAAATCTGGAAATAGAGCCGTATTTAAAATGGTTAGGGACCCTCAGCTAACTTTGGATTTTATGGCCTTCTCATTATACCTATTATATACTAACACAACCACTAATGAAAGGCTTGGAAACTTTGTGTGGGATGGGATTCATTTCAGGCAGGGAAAGGAAGTGACCGTCTGCTCAGAAATAGCACTCTGTGCCGACCCAGTGTTAGCATTGCCTTTGTGTCTGTTTACATTTCCAAATTAATTTTCAGCCAGATTCTTCTCAGCTGCACATTAGAACACTGAAGGCTGCATTAATTATTGTCAATGGAAGCCAACTGTCAGTCTGCTTGCTTTGCCTTGATACAATCTCCCCTTTGCACATCCACACCTTCAACATGCACACCTTAGAGAGGATGCAGAATTTAGTTTATAGTTTTTGGGCAAGGAAAAGTCCTGTAAAGTTATTTAGCCCGCTTGCTGCACTTAGGAAAATTTTCCTCATTGGATGATATACTTTTCAATTGCCCTATTCATTCCATTTCCTCATATATTGGCTTCCACCAGTCCTGTCAGAAAAGCTTTGCTCGGTCTAAGAGATCTTCCAAGAATCAGACTTTTGATTCACCTATGTTAGTGCATTCCTTATAAAAGCATATGTACTGTAGAATATATTTGGATTGTACCATAATGGTACTGTAACTTATTTTTCTTCTCTGATGGAGCAGATATTACATTCAAGTTGTTGTCCTAACTGCAATGGCAAAATAAATTTGTGTAAATTTTCAAGAGATAGTGATTTTAAGTGCCTCCATTGTTTTACATCCACTGGGAGACAACCTGAGTGGGGCTGGTTTCTATTCCTGCATCTGTAGTGGCCTGCTAGCTGACCTAAGAACAGTTTGCTTTACTGTGTCCTCACCTGTAAAAGAGGCATAATGGTAGTTAAATCCTTTACAAAACACTTTGTCAGCTGCTTCTGAAATGCATGAGCACTGGCTTGTAATCTTTCTCTCTGCCAAAATATCCCAGTTTCTTAACAACAAAAGGTTTTGCTGCCATGATCATTCATGATTATATAATCCCTGGTGTATATTGGCATCCCTAGTTTCAGCACAAATTTAGAATCAGTAAGATTAGTTTTAGCTCTCTAGACTTCAATAGTATACTTTTCTTCAATACTTAAGATTCTTGTAGATTTTGTCTTTCAGCTCACTAAAAACATTTGAAACAATTCGGTTTGACCGACCCAAACATAAAATATTTTTAAGGTTTGTTTTGGTTTGGAAAGGAATTAGATAATATTTATCCACAAATACTTGATGTGTGAATCCAGAATCAAATTCCCCACAGAATTTGTGACCCCTGTGTGGTGTTATCCATGTTCTAAGCTTTAGTAACTGTATCAGTTACTGTATTAGTTCCAGCCTCTGCAGGTACTAGTAGTGGATGTGAGTCCCTTTAAATTCTGTTATCTACAGTTAGGCAGGCATGTATATTCTTTTCTGTTCTTTATTTACACACCTGGATACTATTTCTTTTATTTTTCCTGAAAATGTTACCTGTAACTGAGGCAAAAACATGAAGCTACTTTATTCTGTGGCTGGTTTTAATGAAAATATTGTGTTGCTGTAGAATCCTATTTGAAGTGTTCTTTATCTTCTGCAATGTTTTTCATTTGCAGTGCTTCAAAAAAAAAAAAAAAAAGAAAGAAAGAAAAATTCCATACACCAAAGCAAGCTTGCACAAAGTAAAATGTTTTTAATTGCATAGGTATCAGGTAAAGAAACACGTACAATAAAGGAACTATAGAATGGAAAAACATTTTATTGGACATGTTCTTTGTGAGACTAGCCTAAGTAGAATTTTAACTCTAACATCTGAAAAATGACACAGAAATAGATATTAGGCCAAGGTTTTCAAAAGTGACTAGTGATTTTGTATGCCTTTGCTTTTGATAGACCAAACTGAGGCATTTGAAAGGGGCTTGATTTTCAGAAGGAGGGTGCTATGTTATTTCTGAAAATCAAGCCTTTTTTAATATCCTCAGGTCAAACTCGAAAACCAACCAAGAATCAGTGGTTGCATCTGAAAAAAAGATGGGTCCTTCATAAGTTATTCTTGTGTGCAACATTTCTGACCACTTTTCCTTTCTAGTTCCCACTCACTAGCACAGTCATGAAGTTTTTGATCTCTGAATGTGCTTAAGGTGATGCTCCCTCTGGAAAAGGGTGTGTGTACCCAAAAGCTTGCAAAGAAGAATTTTTCCAACTATTTTAGGTAGTCTAATAAAAATATCAGATTTACCCAAGGAACCTCGGATGCTTAACATTGAACCTGAGCCTTACCATACTCCTTGAAGAGAGTTTTCCATAACTAAGTTACCTTTAATTAACCAAAACAAAGAAGCGTATGTGAATTGCAGCTCTAAAGAGGCATTGAACATCAATGGGGATGAGGTGGGAAAAAGAGAAATCTGTGCGAGCTTGCATGAAAAGATGTTGAAGCTCATGAGATTTGCCCCAGCTGTAATGTTGATTTTTATATGAATGGAGGAAAGTAAATGATCAGACTCCATTTCAAAACTATTGCAAGCAGTAAGAATGATCACAGGGAATGTATAGAGTGTGGCCTATAAAATTTCCACAGGCACTGTGTGTTTCTATGTTCCCCAACTTATATTAACAACAGGCAAAAAGTCGTTAGAATGTCTACACCGAGATAGAAACCAAAGCTACAAAGCATTAGCAAATAAGGTGTGAGAGTCACTACAGGCATATGTCACTAGAGCTCTGCAATCATAAGTGAAGCAATACTTAGTAAAAGAGGATTGTGTGAGTTGCCTACTGACATTGCTGGAAGATAGTTATAAAAGGAACAGCCATTGTTTTGCTCTTCCACATTCCTTTTTGACTTCACTGTTTCTCACAGATTTTGTCTCAAAGCATTGTCAAACCACCTCAGCTTATCCCAGAGAGCCAAGGAAAACATACCTTGTTTCAGTTTGTACCAGACTTGGGTTATGGATATTACTACTACTTTATGCTGTATTTAGCTGTCAGCTTATATGGGAGAAACAAAGAAGCCACTATTTTAGTTTTAGTTAGTTCTTCATGAGAAATTGAAAAATGGGTTGTTGTGTGTAGGTTTGCCAGGCATGGGTTCTTCTCCCATGTTCAATACAGACACTTGCAGTTCAGAAGAGTCAGAGTTTTACACACATGTACAATTCAGTTCTGTCTGCTTCTGCTTCTATCTATGAGCTTCTGTAGACTCCAATATGTGAGCACCTATTCACCTTCAGTAAAGCAGTCATGAACACATAAATTCTATCCTGATTCCCTAACCTATGCTCCAAGGTACAATCAGTTAAAATTTCTGCACAAGTACTCAACAGAAGGAAATATGGGTCAGACAGAACTACCACAAAATGTCTATACCACTTGTGCTTCCCTTCTCTCCAATATGAATACAGGCTGTGATGAGGTGGGAAGATCTAGGTGTGAATACATGACTCTGGGACTGTAGACCCTTTGCAGTTAGTATGATTGACATTAGGCTTCTGTCAGTTATGCTGAGGAGTGAATGGCCATTAGCAGACCCCATGTGAAGTCAGCAGAGAAGTGATGAAGACCCACCCTTCTTTGATTCCCCTCGGCTGCTGTGACTCTGATCCTGGCACAGATTCTGTTGCTGCATATATAACGTATAGGTATAATTTCACATTGAACAAAAATTTTAAACCCTTGAGAAGCTATATATTCTTAAATTAAAAGAGAAGTGGAGGAAGGTATAGTTCTTTAAGAAGCATGATTCACTTCCCCCTAGTCTGAAAAGTACAACATAGCTCAGAGACAGTTCTTTATTTAAATCTTAATGAGCAGCTCTGTGTAATAAAGTTTCATGTCACACATGCTCTCTCTCTGAATCTATGGTCAAGAGCCCCCAACCCTTGCTAAGAGGGAGTGTTTTAGTCCAAATAATGCTTTGCAATTTAAAGTATTTAAAATAATGGCTTGTTCTCAGTAGTAGCTGTTCCTTTCTTTGCAGTATCCGGCGCAAGCAACTTGGTTTTCATAGATTTCATAGACATTAGGGCTGGAAGGGACTTCGGAAAATCTTTGAGTCCAGCCCCCTGCCCCAGGGGCAGGAAGTCAGCAGGGGTCACAGGATCCCAGCAAGATAAACATCCAAATGTCTCTTGAAGGCATTCAAAGTAGGTGCTTGAACCACCTCCGGTGGCAGGCTATTTCAGATCTTGGGGGCTCGGACAGTAAAGAAGTTCTTCCTTATGTCCATCTTGAAACAGTTATGGAGGAGTTTGTGACCATTCAATCTTGTCATCCCTTGGGGCGCTCTGGTGAACAGACATACCCCCAGATCCTGGTGAGCACCCCTGATAAACTTATAGGTGGCAACCAGATCACCCCTGAGCCTGTGCTTTTCCCGACTGAAGAGTCCCATAGCTCTCAGCCTCTCATCATAAGGCCTGTTTTCCTGCCCTCTGATCATGCATGTGGCTTTCCTGTGGACTCTCTCAAGCTTCTCCACATCCTTTTTAAATTGTGGATCCCAGAATTGGATGCAGTACTCTGTTACCTGTCAAGTCTGTGTTCCTGAGGGAGCCCTAGCACCCAGCTTGCTGGACTTAAAAAGGACTTTTTCCATTCCCCCGCTTCCTCCCCCTGCCCATACACACATCACATCTACCCAGAACTAAGCAGAAGTAAAGTTTAATAGGCATCTTGGGCTGTACATTCCCCGTCCCAGTATGGGAGGCCCATTTAAACTTGATTGACTAAAACCTGGTCACCAGGTTAGGGAATGCTGAGGCAAGAAACAGAGTCAGAGTGGATATGGTTAAGGGTTCATCATAGCGTTAAGGGTTCATCATAGCGTTCAGCCTGTTGGAACCTTGACCACAAATGCTATCATACTTTTCCCAGGATGACTGGTGGAAGTCCTCCCCACAAATTTTATGAGCACTCCAAGTAATCCCCTTAAGTCTGTTAAAAGACTACAGTAAGACCTGGAAAAGTCATGCTAAGTTGAGGCTTATTCACAACAGGTAAAATACAAAACACTGATGCTGACTTCGCAGTGCAAGCATAGCTAGGCCATCTTAAAAGAAAAATGTGGTATCCTTTCTTCTATAGTCATAATAATTTCAAGCTGGCTCCTAGGTGTCTGGTTACTCCTTAAAACTGGATGTTTTTCCTGGTTGTTAATCAGTTTCTTGAGACGTTCCAAACCAGATAACTCCTTGTCACTGAAAAAGGTAATTCATTTAAATTTAAACTGTTTATATAACAGGATTTTCCCTGTCAATTATGGCTTGGGACCCTCTTGATTTGATTCCAATTTGTGGCCTACTCTTCAGCTCTTGCAAGTCCCAGTCCTCTTTGGTACACAGAGCCAGAATTTTAAAGGTATTCAGGTGCTTGGGCAGACTTAGGCACCTATCTTAGGTAGCTAAATACTTTAAAAAATCTGGCCTGGAATTAGGTAGACAACACTCAGAATGAAATTACTGACTGCAATGGGAGCTTAAGGTGTTCACCATCCATTAAAAATATGCCTTCAAAAATCTGTGTTTATCGTTCACCGCGACTTTAAAATGACATGCTACTGTAGAGAACAAGGCAACCATTTTAAGTTTCTGCACCTTTAAGCCCGTTGGGTTATTTTACAGTAACATTTTCAGAAGGATGATACTTAGATGCTTTGAGAATCATCATATTAATTGATTATCACATTACCAGATCAAATGGAAGGAGAGCATCATTACTTTTGTTCTTATTAATAAAAATATAGGCCTGTTGGGTTTTATAATAATATCAAATAACCTTTACACAGCTCTTTCAATCTCTAAAACAGAGCATTTTATAAAAAGGGATCAGCATCAGAAGCCCTGTCTTACAGATGAAGAAACTGAGGCACAGCAAGAAGTGGCTTGCCCAGAATGGTGGAGTAGGCCACTGAAAGAGTTGCAAATAGAATCAAGTACTCCTGATGTCCCATCCACAGTACCATAGCCTCTGGCCCACTCTGCTCCTTTAAAGAGCTTAATCTTTCTTATTCTTTGTTAGATAACTAAGGCTTCAGCATCGTGGAATGAATTCTATAGATAATATGTTTTCTCTGCAAAGAGATAAAATCAGAAAAATAGGCTACGGTGGAATGGCAGTAGAGAGAGCATAGTTAATTTAGATCAGGCTTGGAGGAAAAAGGGTTGGCTTGAGATAAATTTACAATTACAATTGCCACATAAAATGACTGCAGTAGTTGCCAGCATGTGTACTGTAAATAGCATACATTCTTTCTGTTAGAAGTTCGCAAAAAAACTCTAACCTGACCCTGGTAGGATTAATATTGTATCCTTTCAATTACCTTCAGCAAAACATGCCAATTTTCTGTTGCCTATTTTTAGGCTTCCAGCTGCGCTTAAGAATTGAAAAGTTATTAAAGCAAACCAAGATCTAAGCAAATGTGCCTGTTATAAATTGTAATATAAACCACTTATAAGTATATGTTTTATCATCCTGGAGTTATTTCTTAATTTAAATGTTTCATGTACATATCTTGGAGATTGGGACATATTTGGGTGAGGTACATGATTATGAAAGCAATTTCTTTGTATGCCAAACTATGATTATTCCAGATTGTAAAAATAAAAGCATTACACATCTGTGAAATACCTGACATAAATATTGCAGGAACCATCTCTGACAAACCAGATGTTTGTAATACTTATTTTGAAGATACAAACACAAATGAAAAATACATGCAACATAACTATAGTGTTATGATAATGTTATTGTTATAGCATTCATTTGTTTTGTTTTATGTCCCATACAAGAAATAGAGGGCTGGCTTTGAGTCTGGTTTCCATTTGCTTTACTTGGTACTCTTGAATATCTTCCATTGTTATACGTTCAGTACAGCAACGATTTTCTTCATGTAGGGAATGGAGACATACTGTAGGCATATAGTATAATTAACTACTGCAGCCATTCAGGAGCAGCTGTTCTCTATTGTTGTTGTTTAATGTTGTGCAGTACAACAAAGCCTTAAGGCAGCACTTGTTATCATTTATGGAAACCTATTAGCCAGCTTGTGACTAAGCCTGCCAAGAAAGTTTTGGTAATGTTAAATGTGAATTCTTATTAAAACTCCCTAGAATGCCATGTCTGACCTTAAAGTCCATCTGTCAACTTTTTCACTAATAGAGACTCTTATATCTCATTTTTACCCCAAGTAAAGCCACATTTTCTCTCAGAATCAGCACCTGAATACCCAGAGCAGTGAACTCCCATCTGAGGTAATCTTTGCTGATCCTGATGTAATGTTTCTATACCAGTCACTCAGAAGTTTTTCTTACTGCAATCTGGTTTTGGTTCCAGCATGTGCAAAGGAAGAGCTGCTTCCTGCCTCTGCAAGTAGGTTTAGTTATTAAACAATTTCCGGTAACAGCCAAGCCTCTCTTCTTCATTTCCAAGAAGAAATGAAGTTCAAAGCTCTTTTTAAGGAGGCCATTTATTCCCTTTTTGTAAATAACCTGCAGGTTAAATTGAGGAGAGAAAAAGCTAGTCTCCAAAGATAGAGTGAACTTCATTATGAAATTCTGAAGCGTTGTATTTATACTTAGCTGCCTAAAGAAATCTAAAGTTAGCTAGAAGGCAGGACAGTGTGGCACCTCATAGTCTACCTTGTTCAGAGAAGCATGAGACAGACAGGGAAATTCATCTATGAAAGATCGAATGACATCAGTTCCAGAAAGACCTAGTAGCCCATGGCATCATCTCCCTGGATATTCCATCACTGACTTCAGAATAGCTGTTCTTAGACAACAAAACTTTAAAAAAATTACTTAAATGCAAAACTGTGGTACAAAAAAATACCAATAGGCAAAATTGTGTTAATTTATTTCATAGATTTATTTCATAGACATTAGGGCTGGAAGGGACCTTGGGAGATCATCGAGTCCAGCCCCCTGCCCAGCGGATCGTGGTGGAGCCAAGGCCACAACTGG
>NW_017728915.1:11086682-11089052 GCF_001723895.1 Crocodylus porosus
TGCCTGAAGCTAGTTGGAGTTCAGTTGCAGCCTTGGCTTTCCTGGTTTGGTCCCTGCAGGAAATATGGTCTCAACAGAGACTCTGGATTCTAATCCCATTACCTGGACTTTTATAACTGCAATGTCCCTCAACAGGTTAATAACTTTTTTATCCCTTTGGATCTCTTCAGCATATCTTCACCTCCATCCCCTCCTTTTCTCCCACTTTCCCTGTCTTTTGTACTTAAATAACCATTTTCTTTCTATTTACTAGTCCTGCTCTCTGTGCATCCATTTGCAGTAGCTGACAAAGTCTGTCAGGTGCTGCCTTGCTCTGCTTTCTGTCTTTTTCAAAAATACTTTAGAAGCCTTCCAAGAGTGATGTAGCATTGTTTTTAGCTCTGAGTTCTAGTGCCTGGTCAACTGGTCAGGAATGTGTAGATCAATATGCAGTCCAAATGGATCCTCAAATGGATACCAGTGGACTGAAGCTGCTGAATTGTGTCTTGGCAGATGGGCTAGCAGTTTCCCTGCCTCAAACTTTCCTTGGTTCAGGTTTAGTCAACATCAGTCATACCAGAAGCCTAATTATAAGAGTTACTTACCCAGTTAAGAAATAAAAATAATGTCATGATCAGTGTCCAGTCAAAACTAATAAGGTAATGTAGATTTTTGCCATGTCTACACATCACCCTACATCTCTGTAGCAACAAGCTATGTTGCCATACGACATGCTACGGTGACATAATGATCATGTGAGTCTGCATGTGGCCAGCAGCTACTTCATCGTAGTGGCTCGCTTTCCCATTTTAGCACACTGCTACAGCAAAGTAGCAGCTAAAACTAACCATACATCACATGCACCGTGGAGTATGGGCAGTTACTACGCTGTGCTTTAGTACTTCCTAAAGAAAGTACTAAAGTATGGTGCAGTAACAATGTTGCTGTAGGGCAACGTGTAGATGTGTCCTTTGAGTATCAATGGCTTATACTCATGAATGATCTACACATCAGGAATTACTCAGAAGTTAACATTTATCAAAAAAGTTACTTATTTGTATGTTATTATCAAATAAGTTATTTACTATTTATTATATTATAGCCAGATTTTAGGAGCTACATAGACAACTCTTAGTATCAGACAGAAAACCTTCCATCAACAAGTGCCCAATTCTGACTCTGATGGAACTAATAGAGGTGTGTGATGTTCAGGCATTTTATAGCCTTAAAGCATGTTAGCAATAAGGTACATTTGTGAAGAACAACTCCAGTGAAATGTTTATTATTGTGCACCCTCCATCGTTTTTGTGAGTGTTATTCTGTGAGGATGGGACTGCTTTTCATCTGATGTGTGCTGCCAAGGCAGATGAGAGAGATTTATATGATGTCAGATCTGAAACCAAGAAACCTGTAGACAGGTTCTGAGCAGTGATGCCTCTGGCAACTGGTTTCAAGGCAGAGCTTATGTAGAGTGCCTGAGGTTTTAATAAGCACATAGATGTCTGAACAGCACATAAAGAGCATGGGAGGTGACAGGCTGACCTAGTCACTTTCATTAATTGCGATCAAGTTACCTTTTTACATCTGGACAGAACACTGCAGTGGAGATTTAGGAAGTGAACAACGCCTTTCCATTGTCTTTATCCTGTAGTTCCTTGGTAACTAGAAAATTGGTGCATTAAAAGTGAATCCACAGTAGAAGAAAAGTTCATGACTGAGAGAGCCCCAGACAGTATATACAGAAATTCAAGCATAAATCACTTAGATAGAGATCTTTGCAACATGCATTCTTTGCCAAAGATCAATTGTTTAAATACCCTTGTTTGCAGGAGAGTTCCAACAATCACTGACTCAAGGGGTCTATCAGAATCACCAGTGATGTTTGTTTCACTCTCATCAAAGGTTAGGACTACATTTCCAGACTGATCTGTCTGATAGTCCAACAAAATATTTAAATTAATAGATACTCTAACAAAATATTCAGTCAACAAATACTTGAGAAAATTGATTTCTCTATAACTTTTATTAAGCAATATAGAGCTTAAAATGATGTATTGAAAGTCCATGACCGTTATGTTGGGTAGGGCTGTACGAAGCTTCAATAACCAATTCAATTCTGAGGAGATTAAGCCTAATTCAGTGACCGAATCTCTGAATCCAAATTGAATCGGGACACCAATTAAAAGTCCAAACTGAATCGTAAGCCTCCAAATCGATTCAGAAAAGATTCGGTGCCACTTCAGAGATTCGGTCTTAGACTAAACAGGCAGCAGTCCTCAACATATTGGATACAGCTGCCTCCAGCTGGTAAGTCTGTTATGGTGGGTGGAGGGAGGAGGGAAGGGGTGTGAGGGAGACAGGGATTAGGGCTGGGGCTGAGACAAGCTTCCC
>NW_017728915.1:11089394-11107682 GCF_001723895.1 Crocodylus porosus
TTCCCTCCCCCCTCTATCCACTACAACAGACTTATCAGCTGGAGGCAGCTGTGTCCAACGTGGTGAGGACTGCTGCCTGTTTAGTCTATGGCCAGATCTCTGAAGCAACACTGAATCTTTGAATCCAAAGATTCACTTTTTTAATCACAGTCCCTGCTCAACAGAACTTCCAAGCTTTGTCATATCTCTCTCTGCATACCAGAATGAACACACACCAAAAATCTATCAACGACAAAAATATCTAATTACCTGTGGGGGCACATTTTTCACAAGATAAGCACTCTGTCTCCCATCTTTCAGTTCTAATCTTCAAAGGGAATTTACAAAACACCTTTCATAGATGAGCCTACGAACTTCACTCCATAGATCTACTGGATGCAAAAAAGCATAGAGTAAATATAGACATTGGATTTATGGCACATTATAACCTGCCTGCCATCTGATAACTCCAGGTAACTTCTTTACATTTTACTAGTTGCACTGTGTCAACAGGTCAACATTACCCCCACTCACCCACATACCTATTGTCTACCTTTGGGTTTGCATTTGCACAGATTGCATTTTTGCATATTGGCTTCTAATCTACCCAAGAGAGCACCCAAACCAACAGCAGGCTCTCTCCAATGCCTGCAGAAGGGTGTTTGTCCCTGAAACGTTTCAAAGAATTTTTTTTCCAACTATTTAATTCATCTAATAAAAGATACCACATTTATCCAAAGAACCTTGTCTGTCTCTCATGGACCAAATTTTAAAACTAAAAAATACAAAGCTCTGTAGGCTTTAAGAAATCCAGATTCAATTCCAAAGAATACTGCCTTGCAGTCATGTCTATTGTCCATGAATTAAGCAAGACTTTGTTTATTCTTATGGGCATCCTGTTGATTTCTTCAAATGAACACTTTTGTCTTGTTTTCAGAAACTCCCTCCCCAGACATCCATCTGCTCCCTACTCAAACCAATGCACTCATTTTACCAGGAGTCCTAACCTTGTTCTGTTGAAATCTAAGGAAATAGTTCAAATAACTATGAAGGACCTACTATTTTTCAAGAACTCTTCTACAGAGAAAGAACTGACTGGTGATTCCAAACTATATCTGACCATGAGTGCAAGTTAAAATATTTTAAGTTTTCAGGTTTTATAACTTATTTGTATTGCTCTATTATCTAGGAACCCCAGTCTGGTGCCAGGGCCTCATTCCATTGAGTGATATAAAAAAGAACAATATTTTGCAGAATGTTCCCTCTTAATATGTATGAAATCTATAAGCTGTGAAAGGAAAGCATCAATCTGTTATTGTGGGACCTCAAGGAATACAATGTTTGTTAAAATCATGTTTTTTCTTTTTTAACCTAGATTCTTCATTGACTTCTTTGGCTGAAAGCATGTGGCTTAGATCTGTTTAACCAATACATTATGCAGTTCAGGAAGACACAATTTTAGAATGGATTAGATTTGGTATACAGTAACTTGTCTTTTTTGTCTGTTAACTGTTGGCAAGTCCAAGTCCCTTGCCCAGTTTATTATATTTGTTCTGACTGTTCTTATTCATAAATACATAACAAAAGGTGTCTCACAGCACTGAGCCCTGCAACAATGAGAAAAAAAATGTGTTAAGAAAACTCCATGTTGAACATTAAAGTGACAGTCCTATTCAGATTACTGTTGTGGTTGATCCACACCATCTGTGCCATATACTGTAGCACAGAGAAACTGAAAGAACAGACAAGGACTAGGACTTAAAATTACATGAGCAAAAAAATGCTAATGGAAATCAAGGGACTGCTGATTTCTTATTTAATTTGTAGAGCTAAAAAAAATGTTTGTTACCATTGGAAAAAAAACAAGTTTAAAGCAGGGTTATGTGTTGGAATGGTATGTTAACTGCCTTCATTCAGACATTGATCTATTTTTCCCATATAAACTATACTGTATATTAGCTGTATATATTAGCTAAGAGAATATGGGTTCTCAAAGGAACACACAGTTATTCCCAGCACTGGCCAGCATTTTTTAAGTATTAAGAAATCTATAACAACTGTTCAAGTGAATTACCTTAGTTCTGCTATAGCAGTACTAAACCATAGCATAAGCTTAAATAGCCCTTAAAACTACCATCTATAGAAATGAGAAGTTTTCTTTCTTGTGTCCTCTTCATTTGCCATGCACTTTAAAAGTGACAGTTGTCGTCCGTATGAAGATTAGAAGATCCATGTTGGGTATGTCACATGCTTTGATGGTAATATTGCCCCAGGCATTTGTCATCCAACCTACAGGGATAACAATGTGTAATGATAGTGCTTTTTTCAGAACTGTGTAAGTATACAGATATTATTAAATTTTACAATTACCACAGGGATTGAATCAAAGCCTCCAATAAGCAAATGAACTATATATTATTGCCCTGTCTTCTTAATTCTTGTTCAGTATCATCTGAATGCATCCTCTTAATGTTTAGCTGTTTCCCCACATGTTGTTTTATCTAATTTCTCTTTATTTCAGTCACTTGCAGATGAGATAAATGGATTACTTCAGTTTAATTGTTGCTTATTTTTCTTTAAAAACTTCTGTCTATGACTGTCAAATCAGTAGCTTAAACTAGCTTTTATGTATCTGCTGTATTTATCTCTAAGCATTTCATTGCCATAGTATCTGTTAATAATCGGTTCTTTTACAACCCATTTCCATTTGCCCTTACTTGTTCTGCAACAAAATTTTAGCACAAATTAATGCATCTAAGTAGATAATTAGAGAGTCATTTCCTTTGGTATTTACATAAACTGGAACCACTACACATGGGCCTTGCAGCTGTGATGGTTGGAAAAATTATACAATGAATATAATATGTGAGAGTTAAAAATATCTGAAATAAGAATAAATATTTTGTGGTGGAAAAATGGTAGCACCATCTATCTAGTGAAAGAAATTTGGGGAATATGATTGAGTAAATGTACCAATACTTACCATATTGGTAAAGAAAATAGAATGCAAGTAATACAATACACTCAGTTGCCCACCAAGTCATTTTTATTATTTTACCTTATTTTTGCAACCTTCAATTAATTATTGTAATGTCTTATACATCAAAATCAGTGTAATGTATCTATATTTTATTTCAACAGTATATGATGGTTACATCTTCCTTCTGCTTTTCTTTTTTCTAATGCAGTTCTACAGGATACAATAATTCTCTTCTTTCTCAGGCTGTGTAAGGGTGTAAATCCATTGACTTTAAATGGGGATACTTGAATTTTCAGAGGTGTCAGAGGAGAATCAGGCTCTCATCATGTTCATTGTTGGCATATGATGGTTTTGAAGGATTGTTTTGATTGTCCAATTGTTTTGTTGGCTTCATATTGAAACCTAATTTAGTACCAAAGCATAATTTTTCTCTGAAGGTGTTGGGCCACCTGGAAACTAAGCTTCCAGAACTCTAATTCAGTATCATAATTTCCTCATTCAGTTTAACAGATATTAGCAACAGCTGATGCTGTATGGTTGAGTCAAAAAAGGACAATACTGATTATTGTTATCAGAGAATAAACCGCAGCATGGCAATTGATTTACAAGACCCTTAGGATTTATGAGGAAGTACTTGACTTTTCACAGTTAAAATAATTTTTTTGAGAGGGTGGCTCTTTGTTGGTTGAAGGTTTCCACAGTAGTGGATGGAGACTGAAGATCCTGCAGGATCTAGGATGTGGATTCTAACGAAAAGCACATTCCTTATGAAAGAGTCCTTATCTTTGCAGCCAGCCACCTCAAAAGATTCAGTGAAAACCACAAGACATAATTAGATCATGGAGTTTGATCCCTGCCAAATTCATAATTTAAATCAATGCTTAAGTTGCAGCTATAACAACAACAACATAAAGAAACTGCCATTATTGCATAGAGCTGATCCTTTCATGTGTTAATACAGTCATCCCTCCACTTTTCTATTAAAATCAGTTCTCAAGAAATTCTCACTTAAGTCTGAATCTGCAATTAGTTATTGTGGGAACATGCTTCTTGTTTTTGCTTTCAGCTTCTTACTGATGAAAATCAATTGCTGTAATAAAAAAGTGTCAATTTTGCACTTTGTACAAATAAAAGTTTAGGAAAAATGCCTTTTAAAAACATCAAGGTTAAACTATTGTATTTGATCAGATTTATTTCAAAAGGTCAGGTTTTACATAGGCTCAATTTTTTGCCTCCACTTCCTAACTTCTGTGCTATAGCAAAATAATTGTGAGGGAAGATCATCAAAAAGATATTCTGCTTATGTAAGTAATTATGTCCCTTGTTAGTTCACTGTTAAATAACGTTCCTTTTCCCCCCCCTTTTCACATTTCTTAGTATATTCTAGAAGGTATTTTTACTTAATTTTGTTTAGAAATTTGAAAAGCAAGAGAAAGTGAGGGATGATTACAGACTTTATTTAAGGGTTTGATTTTGGTTTCTCTCTGTTCTCATATCAAAGATAAAATGGAAGTGGTGGTGTCATGTTCAGGTAATGAGATTTTATATTAAAAAGAATAAATTAAGCTCATAAAGCCAGTGGCAGGAGGGACATGAGGAACCATTTCTAGCTCACAAAAAAAGGACTTTATACATTAATGCAGCGAGCATCAAGAGTTATTAGGAGTTGAAATTCAAAGCTCAAAGGATGTCAAATGCTTCAAAAGCAAAGGCTTATTTTGTATTGTTTATATTTAGAAGTGATATGGAGCTCCCTTGAAATATTTTACCCATGATGTCAAAAATCAAAAGCATTACGAAAAAAAGAGCTCAGAACATTTCCCTTGCAAACACAGAACCATATCCATGGCACACCAGAGGATTCCTCTAAGGTGCAGATTTGTACACACACATTACTTAATGAAAAAACAAAAAGCCTCCTCTCTGCTTAGCTGAACATTGTTGCTTGCCTTGAAAATGCACGTGGTACATAGAAAGGTTGTTGCAAGAAGATCCACAACTTTTTCTGTTTTAAAAAAACAAACTCTGGAATATCAGTATGTGGTCATTTTTTAAATAGATATTTTCTGAAAAGCTGTGTGACATTTTTCTTTAATGGCTGATTTTTTTTTAATGTCAGCTACATTTTTAAAGCGTGAGGCCTGGTTGTAACTAGCCTCGGCACTGCTACTGTACATCAGACTGTACTATTTGATCATTAATTTATCACAGTTCTAGCAGTTTGTTTGACAGGTGATAGTGCTTTCATCTAATGGCTACACAGCAAGTGTGTGGTGCACTAAAGAGTGGATGCCACTGACTAGAGTTAGAAATCAGCAGACAACAGCCACTTTGCAGAGCTTTATCGATTTACCAGAATCATTTAAAGATATGAAACAACTAGGAATAATGAGTGCCGATTCAGTGTAGTGTGTGTCCCCCCCCCCCAAGTTACATACTTTTACAGCATATTATAGGGGAAAAAATCATCTGTTGTTGCCCCCTTTTGTAAAAATGGTAAAAGGAGTGACTCTGTTTTACTATCAGGATACAAATTTGTGAAACTGAACAAGGGAAACGTAATGTTTATTTTAAAATATCACTATTTTAGGGAATTTGTGCCTCGAGGCATGAATCTGTGCGACCTTTCCAGGATACAACTAAGGACTTCAGGTCCCAGATTCTAACACCAGTAAAATTATGATCTGGAATTACACTGGAGGGAATGATTTGCATGCTGATTTTGATTCATCCCACCTTTATAGGGGGGTGGAAATTGGACATCTCTGTTCTAGCAAACTCCTATAAAACTCATTGTTCAGCTCCAGGGGAAAGTTGCTAGTATTTACCCTCCATCCATCTTCATGTTTTCCACAGAATATATTCCATCAGGAGTTTTGTTACAGCACCAGGAGTGGTGAACTGAATCAATCCATATCTAGCTATTTTACCATTGGCCAGTAGAACCCTTTTTGTGGGTTGTACTGGCTCCTTGGTTCAGGTGAATTTGTAGAGAAGTCTTAATTCACAGTACATCTAGACATACAAAAAACTAGAACTCTTGGTTCCAAAATGATACCTTTTATTAGACCAACTAATAAAAGGTATCATTTTGGAACCAAGAGTTCTAGTTTTTTGTGTGTCTTTTTGTCTCAGACCATCATGGCTACCAAGTATGCAGTACATCTAGAGACACATAACTTTCAGTCCTAATGTCAGTTCCAATAGGCTACTTCTGCTCATGTGGAACAAATCAACTTAGGCCAAAAGTAAATGATGCAGAAAAAGTAACTGGTTTTTAGATGTGCCGGTCATCCACAGACCAAGATTTCAGTGGCCAAATATCCATGGGTTGCAATAGGATTTACAAGCCACCCACTGGGCACATCTACATGAGATGTATACTGTGCAGTTGATTAATTAGTTGCACAATAAATATTGCTTGTCTACATGTGCACCCCTACTAGGCCAGAGCAGATTAATTAAATCCACAGCAGGATAGTACTTGTAAATACAACTTGTACATATAAGTACTTGTAAATACAAGTGTTATCTTGCTGCAGAGTGTTTTACTCTTCAGCAGTGCATGTGTAGATGCTGCCCCGGCTGGCTGGGACATGAGGATGCTTCAATACAGGGGCTGCCTGCCTCACTGAAGCACCCTCACACCCCAGCCAGCCCCTCCACACTACTCTGCTTTAGTGTACTGATTGATTATCTAAAGTGTATCAAGATGGATCATCTCATTGCCTATTTCCACACAGGCTGCTATTAGAATGACCTTTCAGAATCTGAAAGATCATAAAAACTATGAGGTGTAGATCCTCAGCTGGTCTACTCTGTTATAACATCATTGACTTCACTGAAGCTATTTCAATTTACACCAAGTGTAAATCTGTCCTGGATTATCAATCCTTGGGGACAGCACTTGTGGAACCAGATGGAGGTTTGTTAATAGACCTTGCTAATGATGGCCCATGTGCTATTTGTTGTACAGAACTGTATAAGATACACTCTTCTACTGTCAATTTAGCCTGTCCTATACATTAAGTCACTTTTACTCAGGTTGGAAGAAAGGCATTAAGTCTTGTTTCCAAGAAAGGCCTAATTAAAGCTTCTTGCCTTTAATATGAAATGTGATGTCTTCTGCTCCAGTGTTTCATCAAAGTTGGGACTATTTAAAATGACAAGTCTAAAAAAAGCTTGTGTCCTCTTGTACGTTATCCCCTAGCTGTGGAATCCTAAATCCAGGGCCTGGTATAAATTGTACAAAACATTTTTAAGCTGCAGATCATGAAATGCCTTTTCATTTGCCCTTCTGTTGGCAACCACAAGTTAAAAATATATTGGAAATATATATATTTCTGCATCATTCCGTAACTTGCCAGTCCCCACTCAAGCTCCTCCTTCCTCTTCTTTTCAGTCATTATTTCAGGCACGGTCTTTACTTTTTTAACTATTGTATTTCTTGGAGATATCAGGAGTGGATCCCTTCAGCATGGCTGAATAAAAATAATCTGCTTGAACACAGAGCTTGCTTTGCCTGGAGGTGTTCTGAATAAGCGACTGCCAAATTCTTACCCTGGAGTGGAGACTAGAAGTGCTGCATCTAATGCTCTGAGATCATTTTTAGAAAGTCCTGCTCTCAGTGTTAACTTAAGCTACAGTTGCATTAAGATGACAGTAAACATGTCAAGGGCATTCTGCAAGGAAATGGGTAAATGGAGATGAGTTAGTTTCCCCATCCAGCAGAACCTGAACATGTCGGTCCAGATTCTGACACAGCAGCAAACCCAGAGTAAATCCTTTGGGATCAGTGGGGTTACCTCAAAGTTAGGCCAGTACCTGAAAGTTTAGAATCTGACCTGCCCTCATATTTGAAGTCACTGCCTTCAGCCTATATGCAAAATATTTTTACCTCCTCCCTGCTTTCCCTCAACTTCCTCACTGAAATTCCCTTTTTGAGTCATGATTAATATGCCCTTTTCTTCTAAAATGAAATTTCTTTACACTGCCCATCTGCAACTCTCAGCCATGTCTATATTTTGGACCATGATTAATACATATGTTTAAAATCAGATCCTTTCTCCCTCAGGCCTCCTGCTCTGAGCTGCTCATTCCCACCCTCATCACCATTATCGCTTTCAGTCTTTCAGCAGTTCCTCTGTCACACCCATCTGAATGAAGGAGTGAGGGGGAGGCAGACGTGATTGTAACTCTGCTGCGGTGGGCAAGAGTGCGTGTTTTTTTTCCCTGGCCTTGTTCATCAGAGCCTGAACCTCTGGCAAACATCTCTATGCAAATTGACTAGTGTGACTCATATACACATTGAAAGCAAGAAGGACTCAGTCTGATTTTCCTAGAGGGAAAAGAAAAAAACACACACTTGGCATAAATCCCCTTCCCCTCACAAGGCAGGAAAGGCCCTGATCGAGGGGTATGCCAAAAAGCTCTTTGTCTCACATGCACATCAGTACAAGTAACATTGCCACTTACCATCTGTCTCTTCACTGTGAATCTCTGCCTCATTCCTGTGTAATAAGAAAATTCATAGAACTACCAGCTGTGACCTTACAGGGGAGCCTGAGAAACTTTGCCTCTTTAGTCAATACTGGGAGAATCAAATTTGGCGTCTTTGAGAGCTGGTTGTTTTTTGTTCTGTCACCATATCTGCACCAAGCAATGGCACAATGCACATAGAAAGTTGAGAGCTTCAGTGCCCACTCAGCAGTCCCTGGCATCTGCCAAGCAGCCCACACCAAATGAGGTTTCTTAACCTCCCACTGTAATAATAATGCATAATAGAGATGAGATGAGCCCAAGAGGCACTGAAATTCCCCATCCTTACGCTCCAAGATAAGCCAAGAGGATGAAAATAGTAGCCACCAAGATGAAACAAGCTGTGTCAATATTTGCTTTGTTAAACTGGCACAGAGACTATAGAAAGTCTGCCAGCTGTGAGGCTCCTATACAGATGTTGTGATATGTTATTTTGCAGATTATGTGTAAGTTTTATCCCACTCCAACATGATATCCAGGGTGTGTAGCAACTAGCAATTGAGGTTGCTGTCAGCTAGCCCTATATGCATGATTATGTTGTGGAGACATTTGCAGCCATGCCATAGTTAAGTCTGTAATATGCTTGTCACTGAAAGCAGGATTCACATTCTTCTTTTTCACACTTTCAGTCAAAGTGAGTCTCCAAATGTATAGTATTTGTGGCTACAGCTGGGAATGGTACTGATTTTTCAGTTTACAGACTGTTCCAAAAAAATTATTTAAGATTTGGAAATGAAAATCTTTTGAAATGTTTGATAAATCAAAAGGGAATGTATTTGGGATTGAACTAAATTTTTGTTTGACCCACTGAAACATTTGATGTTCAAACATTTGTAATGATTTTGGGGGTCTTTTAATAAATTTAAAATAAAAATATTTTTCATGTCATTTTCATTTAAAACAATTGTAATATTTCACTTTGGGGAAATAACGCTGTTTTCACATGGATTTTTTTAGGGATTTTTTGTTTTTGTTTTGTTGTGTTTTGTTTTTACTGAAAATATTTGCCAAAATTCACACCAATTCACAAAATTCATGTTGCAATTGACCTAAATGTACATTGCTTAGTGAAAAACGTTTTTGCTGAGAAATTTCACCCAATAATAAGTACGGCACATTGTAAAGTTCTAAGGAATTCCCCGAATAAAATAATTACCAAGCTGTTTTAGAAAAACCTATTAAATCAGAGCCTCAGATACCTGATATCACCAACAGCAGCAGATGGATCTGTCAACTGCTTTGCTGAAAACGGTGAAATTTCTCCCTTGGAACACTCAGAAGTTGCCTGTGGCAAAATTTCACAGTGCAAATGGTGGGATTTTTTTCTTTACATAACATTCATAATACAGAAGTCTAGGTTCTCCTCCCCCATTAAAATACCAGCGGTACAGAAATTGATTAATAGGCACAGCTGAATTTAAAGAACAGGATTCTCAGAAACATTCAGCATTGAAGGCAAAACAAGGGAGCATTGAGCACTTTGGGAAATCCATTGCAAAAGCTCTTGCTTTAGAAGCATCTTTCCTGTTTCTTGCTGCATTTGTTTTTGAGTGTGGAGCATGTATGTAGCTTGTCTCTTCTTAATCTAGACTATCACACATCTCCATTTGTAATAAAGAAAAGGCTCAGACTGATTGACTTTGTCATGTGTATATATAGCTGTATCTCCGATTCTAGCCACTGCTCCGGAGAATGTAATAAAACAATTGAATCACCCTATGTGCCAAAGACAGGACTGACAGGCTGAAGAGCCTGTGGAGCTCTTTTGTATTCTTCACTAATGTTACCAGTGTCACTGATTGATAAGTGCCAGCTAGATCTGTCCCTTCACCACTTTTACCTCTAGAATAACCCAAAACAGATTGTAAGCATTGAGTAGAGCTTCCTGAGTACATGGTATATGGTAGAAAATAGCTTTTTCCTTACACCACATACTTATTCATATTTTAACCATCTTTAACCAAAAGTTGTCACAGAGCAAAATCAATGATGTTTTCAGTCATTTACAAAAAGAAGCAGGAGAGGAAAGGAGTACTTTTTAGCAATTTGGTGATGCTGGTTCATTTCCAAATACATTTTTTTAAATCACCCAATATTTTGGATATGCACCTTTTTTAAAAGCTCACTGTTTTTTTGGACTTGCTGGAACTCTCTTGAACTTGAAATAGAGACTCCAATACTTGGTTCAGATGATCAAGTGTGCTTGTAATGTAATGTTATTCTCAGACCTAATCCTGAAGTGGGTGTTATGATCATAGTCCTCTTCGTGTAATTGCCTGTGTGCCAGGATTCTGAAAAGGATTTGAAGGAATCATGTTTCCTTCAGAGTCTCATATAAAAACTTACTAGCTGCCTTTTACTGAAGATCATCAGCAAAGAAAGAGGAGAAATAATCGCAGCAGCAGAGAACAGAGACATTTGTCTTGCAGATCAGCATGTTAAGGCCTAGGGCCTAATATTCCTGATACTGCCACAAAGACAATACAACAGTACAGCAGCACTTTTTCCATCCACAAGTACACTGCAGTTTTTAAAATTAGCAAATGCTTTTGGCCTTCATCTAAAGCCCACTAAACAGGCTTTGAATTAGACCCTGGGTGTGAATTTGGTCAGTCTAATATTTGGAAGATGCAGATGCAGGAAAGTAAATTCACTCTTAAATTTGAGTTCAGTCTTGTAAAAAAATTATTGATACTCTTTACCCGCCTTTCATATTTTCTGTTAGCATCACAGATCTACAGGAAACATGTCTACACTTGAAAATTAGTTTGACTTAAGGTAAGGTATGAATCTGAAGCACAGTAGTTGTTCCTAATTCCTCTGAGTGCCTATACATATACAGTGAGGCTGCTCTAACGCGCTGTAATTACAGCATGTCAAAACAGACTTAATTAATTGAGTCTGCTGGAGCATGGTAATTACTGTGGTCCAGCAGACTCCATTATCACATGTATCAGTGTCCCCACACTGAAAAATGGTGGTGGGGGTGCTTTACCTAAAGCTCGTTTCATGAGCTTTAGTTAGTGTCCCTGCCACCATTTTTCAATGTGGGGATGCTGATACATATGACACTCCAGGCGCTTTAACTAGAGAGGCTCCAAGAACTATTCTGATTAAAGCCCTCCCCCCCACACACACATGTATAAACACCCTCTGTGCCTATTTCAAAGCCCCCCCTTTCAATCTTGATGGGGCTATTTTAGCCCTCCAAGCCTTCTGAATCAAGCAGCACCCTCCTACAGACCCACCAAGTCCCCCTGAGGAAGTACTAGCCCTTGTTGATCCTGCTAGTCCCTCCTTCCATTCTGAATATCTATATTGGGTTTCCCACATGGCTTCCATCAGTGGAATACTAGCTGTATGCACTATTCCCAGTCTACGTTTAGGCAGCTTAAAGTAAGCTGTGTAAACATACACCAGGTGTGATGAATGGCTGTACCTAACCAGAAAGAGAGAGAGAGAAAGAGAGGATAAACATGTTTATTCTGGAATAAAAATGCCTTGGTTCTGGTTTCATTTAATCCATTTAGAAATGGATTGACTTTAATAGAGGTCTGTCCTCACAGGCCGTGTCCACACAAGCAGGGGCATGCATTTGCAGGAGCAAAAATAGGAACAGCACAAATTTATGCCACTACTTTGTGTCTCAGTGCATGCCCCTAAGTGGGACACACTGGCATGATGCTACATGTGCTGTAGGGGGGGCTGGTTGGGGCCCAGGGTGCTTCAGTGGAGGGCTAGCCAGCAGGCAGGGAACAACATGTGGACATGGCCTTGGGCTGTCTTTTCCCCACATCTCTGTGCATTGTGGAGCCCAGCCAGCCATTCTCCAGCTAGCTGTGGTGCAGTGTGCCTCAAGACAGGGGAGCATCCAGCCCAGGGCTGCCTGCTCCCCCATCTATGTTTGGTACTTACTGTCACAGGGGCACTGAGGTGCCCTGTGACTTAAAGGATAAGAGGAGAGTTGTCAAGCAGCAGAGCAGCGCAGCTGCGGGTTGCTGGGGCAACCAGCCGGTCAGGTGATCGGAAGCGGGTAGGGCCGGGCCCTTTATAACAGCTCAGGTGGGAGCCTGTGAGCAGTTCCCTTCTGGCAGTTGCAGGAGCAAGACCTTTGTGGCTGAGCTGAGCGGCCTGAGCTGGTGGTTGCAGCCTTACCGTGCTGACTGGCTGCGATGATGCTAGGGACAAGAACACCCTGAAAGAGAGGTAGGGTTGAGAGCCCTAGAGGGGGCTTGGAGTTTACTTTATGCGCGAGGAGGCTCTGTATTGTTTGTGTTGTAGCCAGTTGGCTCGGGTTTCGGTTATAGTTACACTGGAGGACCGAGTGAGGCTGTAGGGGTGAGAGGAGGCCTCATGGGGGTTCCCCAGCCGCTTGGGGTTTCCCGGTGCTCAGCGGGGCACAGCGAGTGGTGCCGGTGAGGCACAGCGGTTTGCACCGGAGAGGCACGGCAAATGCCCCAGAGGGGGCAACGGGCATGGGAGGCACGGCAAACGCCCCAGAGGGGGCAACGGGCGTGGGAGGCGCGGCAGAAGCCCTAGGTGGGCCATGTACTTGATCAAGCCACCCCAAGGCAGGCGGCAGGTGTCATTGACAGGCACCCAAGACAGGTGCGAGCTAAAGGGTTGTCTAGAAGGTCCCTGTACCAGCAGGGGAGCCCTAGGAATTAGAGGGCCAGGTAAGGCTCCGGCCGCCTGAGCCTTACAGGACACACCTTGTGTCAGGGTCATCATTGGCAGGACTTTGAAGGGGCCAGGTAGGGCTCCGGTCGCCTGAGCCTACCAGGACACACTTAGTTGGACAGCCATCATTGGCAGGGGTCAGCAGGGGCCAGGTAAGGCTCCGGCCGCCTGAGCCCAATTGGATGGTCACCAGGGACAGGACTCAGAAGGGGCCAGGTGAGGGTTAATCCAGTCAAGGGGGCCATGCCCGGAAGGGGCGCCAGAGAAGGGGCGCTGATTGCGGGTCAGGCCCGGGGGTGCCAGAGAAGGGGCGCTGGTTGTAGGCCAGCCCAAGGGGCGCCAGTAGGGCGCAGGACAAGACAACGTCCAGGAAGAGCTGTGAGGCTTGGGGCGTGCTATAAGGGGAGGTCGGAGGCACACACTGCCCATAAGGCTGGGGTAAGAGCACCCCATTGGCAACAGAGGCAATACCAGCGTGGTGTCATAGGTGCAAGTAGGCAGCCTCCCATACTGAACCTAAGATCAAAGACATGGCGGGCGAGTCGAGGGTGCTAGATTGCCTAAGTGACACGGCAGGGGGGTGCTAGCAAGTACACGGCCGCTCGTAGGTTCCCGCTCCGTGACACTTACTAAAGCAAGTACTAAATGACTGCACAGTAACAACTGCACAGTTGGGTGCATGTGTAGATGCATCCACTGGGTGCATCTACTTGTGCAATTTAATGCAACTGAATAAACTCTGGGGCAATTTGAGCCAGACTTAACTAATCCCAATGTCACCATCTACACATGTGTTTAAGTGCAGTAATTTACTCTGCCATTAGATAGTACCTGTGTCTGACAGGACTATCCTATGCTAGAGTAAATTAATGTACTGTGTCCTAGTAGCTAATACTGTGCATGTGTAGACAGTGAGACTTTACTACTCAGTAAATTAGTCTACTGCTCAGTAAATGCACATGTAGATGCGCCCACTGTGGTACAACAATGGAAGTGCAACAGCATACTTCAATTCTAGCCAGTTAGTGACAGCAGTAAAAATGTACAGTCAAAGCCCACAGGATGCTGAGAGGTAGAGCTGAGCAAGTAATTCACAGAAAATAATTTATTTGGGGCCTGATTTCTGCCACTCTTGTGTTAATTAGAACCCTACTGTGACAAAGTAAGCTATCAAAGGGAAAAGAAAGCTGCCTCAGGGAAGAGAAATCATTTTACTCTATAGAAACCTGAATTTATTGCCAGGCCCCTAGTTGTTATTAGGGCCAAAATGAGGAAACCCTGAGGAAAAACAATTTTGGGGTTTTCCTTTTCTCCCCCAAATTATTTAGCTTTTTTTTCAGGAAATAATAATATTAAAGTAAATCCTTGTTGTTCTTTTTTTAAGTGAAGGGAATGAGGCCTTCTTACTAACCTTCATTTTAACAAAGCTGTCTGGGAGTGGGAGGAATGTAGGTCACTATATAATAAAGGTTCTTGACATTCTCAAATGGTGTAGATGACTAATATCACTTGCTGAAAATATTAGGTAAAGGCTTCCTAGATCAAACTTTTAATGTATGGTTCTATGTTTTCTTCTTAAGTTACTGAGGAACTTTGAGGGCTCTCATTCCATGCAAACTTGTGCTTGTTGTTGTAGACTTCTGTGTTGTAGAATGGTTTCTGTTTCAGTCTCCTCTTCTCCTATCACTTCTGGGACCCTGTGGTAGCCAGTAAATACAAACAATAAAGTACTAACAGTGAATAGTAATGGCAAAGTTTTTATCATGGCAAAATAGGCTTCTTGGTGAATTTTCTGTAGTTCATTCAAGAGCAGGTTAATTCTAAGATTTGATTATTTAGTTGTGTCAGTTTATATTGATCGGGTTGTTGGGTCATATGCTTAGATGAGAGTGTAACTGAGAAGTACTTATCTAATGCTAATACTTCCAAATTCAGAGTTCACTTTCTGAACATAGTTTCCACTATTTGTTTAAAATATGCTGCTTCTGTGAATATTCTTGCCAACAACCTTGCTCACTAGACTATTTACAGAAAGAGCACACAAGGTCATGCAAATGTAGGGCAATATTTTTGGTATTTGGTATTTATTTTTACAAAGTTAAAGTGATATTAATAATGTAGATACATACCTGAACAATGCTGCATTGAGTGTTTTGTTCAAAGAGGAAGCTAAATTGGGACATGTAGTCCCAAACAGAATCATAAAGAGAACTAAACACTGAGGTTCTTGAGTGGCAGACCAATTGTGTCACTTTCAGAGGTATGAAGGAGAGTGAAATGTATCAGGAGATGACTGGGTGGCCTTCTTCATTTGGTATGCTGCAAAACAGTCAAAGAAGCCCAGTTGAAAGAGGATCAGAGCAAATCCAGTTATGCAAATCAATTCTGTGCAGGGAAATATAAGAAGTATTAAGGAAAGTTATGATGGGTACAATTATTCTAATATTATAAAGGCCTAAGTCTGTCTGTCTGTCTGTCCATAATGGAAACAGCCAATCAGAGTGTTCCAAGCGTGGGGGAGTGCCGCCATGATTCCACAGCCATGCCAAGGACCGGACGGAGGGTGAGGAAGCTGAGGCCAGCAGCTTCCCCACCCTCTGTCCGGTCCTTGGCACCCTGCTCCCTAGCACCCCGCTCCCTGAAAGAGGCAGAACAGCAGCAGCATGGGGTGTTAGGTGGCAGCACTCCATCTCAGCCCCTGCCCCCTGTCATTCCTGATGGGCAATTGGCTAGTACTACGTATAAAAACCCAATAAATATGACATGCAACATTTAGCTTTAGAGGGATTAAAAGTTTATAAGAAACTATATTAAGATATAAAATAAGATTTTGATCTCTGTCACAGTCAAGTAAAAATAAGGCCAGAGATGTCCATGATATTATTTTATATTTGTTTTATGGTAACGGGTCCTTTCAATACTAAAGACTAATGGACAAATACAGGCAGTTTGCCACCTGTGGACCAGATGTAGCCCACAAAGAGATTTTTAGCTGGCCTGCCAAGTACACCAAAAAATGACATTGTCATTCCCACCTGTAGTAAGTTCTGCACAAGAATATGCCATCTAATTGCAGAACATCTGACAACTGCTGCCTCTAGCCTGCCTCAGGACTGAGCTTTGTTAATTTGCTCTACTGTTAGTGAAAGGTTGCTGACCCCTGTTCAAATGTATTGGCATAAAACCTAAGTGAAAGAAAAGATAGGCTTGTGGTTTTCTGAAATACTGTAAGAAGCCTTTCGAGCAACCTATCATGAGTCAAGCTGGCTAGTATTTGAAGGAACTGTCTTCCCTCCTAATATATTGGTAAAATTATTCACAAATAGTTCATTCATGTGAAAAGAGTTTCTGTGTAATGCTGTCAAGGTCAATGAGCAATAAAGTATGATGTTGGCCAAGTAAGCAAAAAATGCCTGGGGGTTCCTTTAACTTACATACTTTATGATTCTAGCATTTCCTTAATAAAAATATATAGAGAAGTAAATCCAAAACTTTCATACTTCTACTATCTGCTAGTAATCCGGAAATTCTGACCTTGTTCAAGGAATCGATGTAGGACCCTAGAAATGGAGGCATCCCATATGCCACTAATGTTCTGTTAAAAATAATGACTTATCTCTGGCCAGAATGCATCCATAATGTTTTTAGCCTTCCTTTTGCATGTTCTTTCTTTTTAGATAGAAAGACCCATACAATTCCCTCAGAACTGCATATAGGCCAGGTTTTCCAAAGGTCTCAATATGCTGGGTGTTGAACATTTATGAAAGTCTGCCATACGTGTTAATGGATTTGTGCATTAAATAAAATCCCAACCGGCGCAGAGGGCTCTCCCTTACCTGATAAATATGGCTCTTGTTATCAGACCACAGACAACCACTGACTACTTAGTAGACCAGTAGAGGTTCATGGATCACAGGTTGAAAACATCTGCCAAACAACCATATAAAGCACAGAAAAACAAACATGTGGCAACTTAGCAGGTTCCATTCCACTCTGTTTTTAAAGATCTCTATACAGAGTAGTCTCTGGGGCTTCAATCACTTATTTAAGAAAGGACCCTGAGGAACCATTGCTAATATGAATTGCAAGTGAGGAAAACATGAAGTAGCAACACACTGAACAGATCTGTTTACTGTGACTTGGCTATTTGAAACCAAGTGGGGACTTTGGTATTTCTTTAAGCCCAAAATATTGAATACACTGTATAAACACTTCAAAGCATGATTAAAATCTCACTCCACAGAAATATTTTCTACTTTATCCTTATTGATACCCTTCAACTGGAGACAAAAAACAAAAATCATGTGTTTATCCATAACTTGTAAGGGTGAACGTTGCAAAAAAATGCTTACAGTAAACTCACAAAGGACTTGCAATGATCTGGACACATGGAAGTATATAATTCATTTGAAATGGGAACTTGCTTTCTGGGTCTATTTGCAGTGGGTTTTATTTTGTGGCACTTCAGTAAGCATTCATGGTCTTACAAAGCTTATGTTGATTGCTATCTGTGTTAAGATCTAGAATCAAATGAGAAAGTTAAGATGTGATTCTGCCACTTCTACTCACAAATGACTCCTCCCACCCCCATCCTGCCCTGCCAGTGCCCCTCACACCTGACTGATGGCCCCCTGCTTCTCCAGTCCTGCAGACTGGTCCCCCAGATGCCCCTGTCCCAAAGGCAGCAGTGGAGTGAGTCCAGCTCTGGCACAGGTGGGAGTGAGGAGGAGGGGAGGCCTGTCACACCCACCCCCCCGGTCTGGGGCTTCCACACTGGGCCAGGTAGCCTGGCTACACACCACCTTCCCTTACCCAGGCAACATCACCCAGGCATGCTGCCCTTGCAAGCACAGGCACCAGCTCCAGTGCTGGTGGCCCAGCCACACAGCTCCCCACCAGAGGGGCAGGTGCCTATCCACTGCTCCCCATACCCTGCCACAGCCACAGAGCCTGGATGCCAGCTCCCAGTGCTGGAAAGCATCCATCCCCCTCATGCACCCCCCCCCCAATAGTCCCTAGGCCCTGGCCCTCCAACCCTGACTCCTCATAGACTTACCTGCATCCATCTGCCTGGGCTGCCTAGCTGGGCTGTGTGTGTGCGTGCGTGCGTG
>NW_017728915.1:11107782-11141619 GCF_001723895.1 Crocodylus porosus
GTGTGTGTGTGTGTGTGCGTGCGCGCGCGCGCACATGGCGCCTCCAATTACCCCAAACAGCTCCTTGCAGGCTGGAAGGCTGGCAACTTACAAGGGGCAATTCACAGTTTCCATCTTTAAAGAGGAAAATCTGTGTTTTTCCACAGCCAACAGAAAATCTGGATCACTAATAAACATGCACACCACTAAGGCAAGCCAGGAAATGCAGTTCTACCAGCAAAAACCCAGACACTTATTCATATTTCAAAAAAACACACAGGCAGAAATCAGAGGACCCAAGCAGAGAATACGTCCAGGAAAACCCGGACGTATGGTAACCATAGTCTTATCACAGAGTTAAATTGCACTCCAAATGAATATGGAGAGAACATGGTCTTGGCCTCATGTAGCAAAGAGAGACTCCTTAGCTGGTGAACTGGTCCTTGTTAGCATAATTCCATCCTTTAGTTCCTGTTGTATTGATTTGCTGCACAACAAGTGTTTTCTTGGGCCTCTGTGATTTCATCTCATGAAGTTAAAAATGTATATGTTCCCATTTATACCCTAATGATATAAGGGGGATTCAGAAATGGGGAGAGAAAAAAAGGTTCCATGAATTCTGCAAACTTTTTTGCTGTAAGTGTTTTTATCCTTGAGCAATGTTTACAAATTGCTTACACCGTCCACTAGTACAACATGGAGTATCCACAGTTGTGTGTATATTTCAAGACTAGTGTTTTCCTTATCTATTTTCCCCAGATTGCCATTTCATGTAGTACAGAAGTGTGGTCGTGTGATATTATACTGCACACAGCAGAGCTGGAGCAGCACTGCAAGTTCCTTTACACCATCCATAAGCAGTCATAGCTTTTACTTTGGTCATAACACCTGGTTCAGATGGTACATCTTGTCTCTGTTTCTTAACTCTTGAACGTACCATGTCAAGAATTGAAAATTCATTGCGAGTTTCCTGTGGGATTAGGTTTGAATTGAGATTTTTTGCCTCTGCTTGAAACAGCACATTTCCAGTCATGAAATTAAGTCATCACTTTAAAACTTCAGGGTTCATTTGCCTATCTCTGTGTGCATTTATTTCTTATAAACACTAATGGCTGTTTTCATAAACTCATTGAGCGAAGACTAGGACACATCAAATATTGTCTAAATTCGACTGGCTTCCGTTAAAATGAGTAGAATATATTTTCACTTAATCTGAGTTTTTTTTTATTCTGTTTGAATCTTTGTATTGAAAATGTCTTTATTTGTGTTAAAATGGCACCTAAAACCTCCAACCCATTGTACTAGGCATTGTCCATGAACACAACAACACCGTGGTCCTAAATGGCTTATAATCTGTTTGCTATTTATCTGCAACACTACTATAAAAAGAAGGGGGAAAAAAAGGCATCTTTCAGGAAAGAATTCCAGGAACAAAAATTAGAAAATGTAAAAATTAGTCCATTGATAAGATAATCTATCAGAAAATATCTACATTTTCATAAGACACAAAAATTAACTGAGAGCTATTTGGCTGAAAAAATTGGACCAGATCTATGACAAATCTCTTCTAATAATACGTGTCTTTCACACAGAATAATCTATACAGTCTGAAGTCAATAGGGCATCATAGGTTTCACTGGACTTTGGATCTGATCTATATGTGTCTTTTTAGCCATAGAGCTCAAAACAGAAATTTTTACCGTCTTTCATAAAAGAAGGTAAGAATCTCTTATTTATGGTTAGAGAAACTTAGGCACAGAGAGGCAAAATGCCATGCTGAATATTCCTTCTGTAAAGGTGCTGAAGGGTTTCCTCAGAGCTTGCAAGCTCAGTCAGGGTGTTTGTACTCTTAGGACAAGGATCTGCAGCAGGCTGTGCACACAGAATGCATGTGTGTGTTTGGACAGTTGTAACTCCAGAGTGGGAACCCCAGGAAGAAACGGGAGCTGTCTTGGGAAGTGTCTGGAGAATGGTGTGATTGATTCCAGGCACCCAGGAAAGACTGCAAAAGGAAAGAAACCCTGGTCTCTGGAGCAGCCACAGCCATGGTCCTGACAGGCACCCCCATCTTCTGTCCAGATGACGGCATTACCACCCCTCTTTTGAGGCAGTGCAAGCACCTCACCCTGGGACTCCATTGCAGCCACTCCACAGTAGGCTACTTTGCTGCAGACAGAGTGATTTTGTGGAGACCTGGTTGATTAAGTGTATATACCTGTTGTAAGTTGCCTGAGTTTTAAAGTTGATAACATAATTGCTTCTGTGATATGATGAGTATTTGCTTTATCTGCTGGTATAAATTATTATTGAGCTAATTAAAAATATTTTGTGTGCTAATTATGGGATGTCGAATTTGTCAATCTCTGTCATTATTGTAAATAATAAATTATTGTAAATAGTTTTTTTGGTGTGTCTGGTGCAGGGAGGACCACAAGAGAGCACTCCAATGAATGGTGCTCCCAGCCTGTAGACCAGGGTGGACAAAATGTGGCCCATGGGCCAGATGCAGCCCGCCAGGCCATTCTATCCAGCCCACAGGGCCCCTAAAAAATCTAGAAAATTAATATTTCTCTGCCCCTGGCTGCCTGTCGTGTGGCCCTCGATAGCTTGCAAAAGCACGATAAGTGGCCCTCTACCTGAAATAAGAGTGGGAGTAGACCGAGACCTATTGGCACCCCAGGATCCCAAGAATTTGGACATGGCTGTGGGTAGCGCCACCACCAGGGTTACACTTCTCCTCCATTAAGTTTATATATCATGTCTGGTTCTCCATCTTTGTCATAACTTTACTGACTCCTCAAAATATCTCTGTTTATATGTTTCTACCTTCTCCTTTCAATGTGGTGAGGAAACTCAGGGCCTCATGTTTTTTATTTGAAGCATGGTGAGAAGGCATGGCATAAATCTAGAACAAAATGTTAGGTGTACTTGTTATGTAGACAAGCCCACCATGTAAATCAGATGTAATACTGTTGAAATCAATAAACTGTCTTACATTATGGCAAAAGACAGATAAACTGACTGTTTCTAAAAAAGATATAGCAGCCATATTGTGAACTCAGTTCTGGCAATGTCATCCCAGAGGAAATCAGTGGATTTTATCTGAAAAATCAATTTTGCCATTTGCAGGTAGAAAGGGATCTGCAAAACCAAAATGCTGCAGTGTAAATCCTACTCATCCCCCACCCCCAGCACATATTTTAAAAATCATGATATTTGGTCAGCTATACAAAGCCATCCTACCAAGCATCTCCTTTGCATGCATGGTAGAAAAGGAGACAGAAATTATCAGGTTTCTAGTTTAAACAGTACATGGAGAAAATACTTGTCAAATGGTGAATGAATGAAAGCTGGAATTCTCTTAATCAGAGGCTTTCAAATGTATTGCAGGGTTATCTTGTTAAGCTTTTCACCTTGTAACACTTGGGGATAGCCTTGGGTGCCTGTGCATGGCAGTAAAGAGAAGTAAGAGTTTATGCAAGAACCAAAAGGACATGGCACAGAATAGTACTGGAGAATTTCATGTACTATTGCTCTGCCCCAACCAAATGTTCAGAGAGAGATTAGGAAAATGAGCAAAGCTTTGAATCTAGCACCACACACCACATAGCTGAGCCAATGGAGAGGGTATCATAGGACTCGTGCTGGGTAACAGTGAATTTAAAACCAGTTGGCCCAAAGAAAGGAGAAAGCAGAAAAGGAACTGAAACTGAGTCACTCTGCCTTCTGGGGCTATACTAAGGTTATGTATTTTAAGCACTACATTTTGTTCAGGAATGTGCCAAAAGATACAGCCTGCCCCATGAATGGTAAGAAATGTCAGCTTAAAAATGTTAACCTTGAAAATATTTAGTACTGAAAATAGTTTTTTCCGATGTAAACATTGAGCTGCTCTGAAAGACTTCCTGCCTTTGCTATGGATGCAGCTAGACCTGTGATTCTCAAAAAGGCTGCTGAGCTACTCTGGGGTGCTGCCACATCCTCTGAAGTGTGTCACAGGGTGTGGGAAGATAAGTGAGGTATGAGCAGATGTGAAGATAAGCTAAGAAGATAAGTGTAAGCTCAGGTTCCTGCCTGAACAGTCCCCCACCTCCATGTCACAGCCCTTCTACAAGGAAGTAAGCGCTATAAAAGATAACCCAGTTTTGAAATTTGGTAGTTTCCAATGGAGGGGTACCTTGAGTCCAAAAAAGTTGAAGCCACTGAACAAGGCTAATGCTACCTCCTTTTCACAACAGACCAAACAATCTCTTTTCTGAAGAGTAGGAAATGAGCAAAGACACTGTCATCTTTTGATTCAGAGAATAGAATTAAAATTAATAGGATAACAAATGTGGGTCAGGAAGAGTTAGAGCTCACAAAGGACCTAGAACCAATCAGAATGATTTCTTCAATTGTGAAAATTCAAGTCAGACAAATGTATAATGCATCCAACTCTTGCTAACTTGCATGTGCAGCCACCATGCTGGGACTGTGTTCCAGTCTTTTGAAGTTTAGCCAGTAGCCACTGAATTTCTGGTTGTTTAGCACTTATTACAGAAGGTGCTCAGTAAGTACCAGGACGAATTATAATTTTTGCCCTGGGAGAGAAAGAAAACAAAGACCTAAACAGACTTAGAGAAAGCCTTTTGGAAGTGTTTCATGGGGGAAAAAACTAAAAGTATCAGACTTCTTTTTCCCTCATTAACTGAAGTATATCTGGCCCACAATACAAGAGTTTAGAAAGATCCCTTAAAATTAGGATGGAAGAAAGTAGGGAAGGCTAGAAGAAATTAATAAATGGAAATCTAACCATATAGAGAAATCAAAAACAGAAGAAACCTCAGCACAAAGTCTGGAGCATAATTCAGCATACAATAATGATGCATTGCAGAACAAAGACTTTGCATATGTCTTTGCTATTTTATTACATGTATCCTCTACATGGGACTGTAATATGCTGCCCAGTGCCATGACCATGACGTGACAACTGGGGCAGCTGCCCTGGTCACCAACCTGAGAAGGGGCGCAGAAAAACACAGCTGTTTCCTCAGCTGTATGGTCAATGTGGCAGTGTAGCAGCAACTGGAAGTCACCACTGTCCCTGTGTGTGGCAGCCACCCTGGGTGCCTGGCTGTGTCATTACACCTTTGATCTTGCCTGGAAGATATCGCTCACCTTTGCTTCTTAATTTCCCACCCTGTTTGCTGTGTCTAGATGCTTTTGTTTCTTTTTAGCCCTGATTTAGAAGCATTAATTGAGGGTTCTACGGTTTGCTTTGCTTGCCATTTCAGGAGTCTGCATCAACAAAACATCCTGTCAGGATGCGTTATTTATAAGCAGTTTTACAACCTTTTCCATTCTGCTCTTTATTTTTGTTAGGGGCACTAGTATGATGACTTGTGTCATTTTTACCAAAAATTGGTATTCCTTGTGGTATCATTCCAGGTCTGTTATGCTAGTGTATTTGTCTTACCAACCCAGTCAGCCACACAAAGCACAATCATTCTTGTTTGTGACTGATTGGAAGCTGGACTCTGGATGTCATAAAAATGTATTTAGAACTTCCATTGATGTCTTTGGATAGAAACAATCATTAGAGCTGTGAAAAAACAACAGATCAAAAATGAGGGAATGTAGCCCAAAGGAGTCTGTTCACTTTTCCTTCCAAAATGCATGACCAGCATGTTTGAGATACAATATGTAAACTACTGAATGCTATTAAAGTAGGAAGCTACACAGGATGCCTTTAGGTAGGGAATATTTGCGGAAAATCTAGCCATGTGTCTTCAGTTCTTAAAAACAGGAGAAAAATACCTTTCAGAAAAGCACAAGGAGTTAGGTAGCTTGGGTAACTTCATTTTGCTAATTGCCATACAATAAATTCTCCTCTGTGGTGTCAACAGGACACAAATTTTATCTCTTCCTACCCTGAACTTCACTGTTTCTGTACTCAGTCATATATTTGCCACGTTCTATCCCAGAGGTGGCTGCATTTCTGTGGTGATTGAACTGATTCCACTATGTGATGTTTGTGAAATACTTGTCAGGGTAGAAGGACTATTTTATGTTCTAAAGCCAAAATAGATATTACTTTTGGATTCTGATGCCCTCGCTTAGATTGGTCCTGATTCTCCATTACAGCCAAGTTACAAACCATACACCCAGTACATTGAAATATAATCCACATTGAAATATGATCCACACTGCAAATTTATGGCACAGAGGCAAAATTTGCTACCAGGAAATCCCAAAAAAAAGCTGCAAAAAAAAAAAAAGCTCCGTGACGCACAGCACAGGAGTATGTGCTAGCAGACAACAGAGGCATGGTCCTCCAGGGAGGTGCTCTGGCTGATGACCAGAGCATCTCCCCTCCTCTCGTCCATCCCCCACCCTGGTTTCTTGTGCTTGCCAGGAGCTGGGAGGAATGGGGAAAGTGCTGTTTCACCAAAGTGGGGCTTTTTGCCACACACGAAACCCCATGTGCAGGGGTGTGCACAGCAGCAAAAAGCAGTGACACAAATTTGTGCCCCTAATATTTTTGCCACAGCAAATGCAAGCTCCCACATGTAGGGACACATCCATAGGAGGGACCAAAACTACCTTCACCAGCTTTATGCCAATAGAGATTCCCCTAATCTGGGGGCAGAAGTGGTTAGCAGTGCTGCTATGGTGTGGAAATGTTCACAGGCAAATCTCCAGCTGCTTTAAGTTTACTTCGTGGTGCATCAACAAGGAAAAGTGAACTTGGAAGACTAGAGAATCCAAATCATTGGGTAGCACCTTATACTGTGATTAATCCCATCAATAGGACATCTTACAGGGTAAAGCTCTACTCAAAGTAATCAAATTGGATAGAATCTGACCCTTTTGCAATATATAGGGATTATTTATATATATATGAAGAGAGATGGTACAGTGACAAGGGTGCTATCTGGAGACTTGGGTTCAGTTCCTGTCTCTTCCTCAGACTTCCTGTGCAACTTAGGGTCTCCAGTGACCTCAGGAAACAGCATGTTTGAGTATGCTCTACCAACCATAGGGCAGGTCCATGGCTTCCCCATCTCTGTGCATTGCAGCGCTCCTGCCAGCAACTCCCCACATAGCTGGGGCACAGTGTACCTCATGATGGGGGAGCAGGCAGCCTTGGGCTGGCTTCTCCCCATGTACCTCAGCACAGGGGGCCTCACTGAGGCACATGGAGACAGAAGAGCAGCCAGCCCAGGCAGCCCAGGCTGCCTGCTCCCCCTGTCTTGAGGCACTTTGTGCCCAGCCAGCTAGGGAGCTGCTGACTGGGGTGCAGGGTACTTCAGCACAGGGGAACCACAGCACGTGGAGATGGGAGATCAACAGCCCTGGGCTGCCTGCTCCCCTGTCTCTACATTTGTCCCAGTGCTCTCACCACTTTGGCATGTGTTGCACTGCTTTTTTTCAGGGCTTTTTTTTGGGAGGGGGCAGGCGGTTGCTACCAGAAATCCGGGTAGCAAATTTTGCTCTGGCACTGTACATTAGCAGTGCTGTGCACTGATTAATGTGTAACTTGTGCAGTTCATGGCACTGCAAACCTCTTTGCAGCGCCACAAACCACATATGCCTGCACATCTGGATCCAGCCATATTGTCTTTGTCCTTGTCAGCTCATTACAATTTAAGTAAAATATTTCATGTAATAGTTGTATGCATGCTAACAATGACAGAGGTATATTGGTAGCATTGCACAGACTACCCTTTGAAAAGATGAAAAAGCTGTTTCTGGATTCACCCCATCAGATCACAATTGTTTGGGGATAATTATTGAATGCACACAAGAGCAGCAATTATTTTTGTTTCCTGCAAATGAACTGTAGTTGATGTCTCTCTATTTTGTTTTTGTTTGCTGTTTAACATTCCTCTGGAAGAGCAGCTCCTCTGAGGCTTGAAATGAGACAAACACAACTGAACCAATCTGACTTTGTTTTCTTCACTAAAACTCCATGTACAAGAATGGACACTGAGTGATAATGACATATTTTGCGTGTGAGCAGCAGGTGCAAGACCAAGTGTCTACTGGGGATTAAAGTAAATATGTTTTTTTCCCCTATATTTAACTGATATGTGACAAAGAAACAATGTTTAAATGTCACTTTCCATGGGGTTTTTGTGTGCATATAATTATACATTCTAATGTGCCAAGCAACTACTCACTGAAGTTCAAATTTACATAGTAAAGTTGTGCATAACAAGACAAACAAGATACAGTCTAGTATTCATCTCCATGCATCTGGGCTGCCTCCACCCAGCAGTTACACTACCAACAAATGAATGTTTTCTGCTTTCTTGAGTTCACATAAATAGCTGTAAATTCCTATAATTAACTATGATAAGTCATTCCCCGGTATTAAAACAAAGACATGTTTGTTTATTGGTCATACTTGCATCCACCACTTTTAACATTACAGTGTCAACTGATGTTTGTTCACTGTGTTAAACAAAGCAGAAATATTCCTGTTGGGTAATGCCGACATCCCAAGAGCCGCCTCTAGCGTCAGGGAACCAGTCTGTCATCTTCTGAGTGCTCTATTTCTCCAGTAATGGCAAAGTGCCCCCTAAAAAGCATGTGGGACAGACTGAATTCTGAGTTTATAAAAAGATACTTACTTGTTAATGTTCTTAGAAATAAATCAACTCTCAGAGGTGATTTTTTAATCACTGTACCAGGTCCTTATTTTACAACCAAATTATTTTTCCTATAGAAATGTATTTTTACTAAATGATTTTCTTCACAAATAGTAACATTCTGAGGCATTTTCAATTTATGTTGTCAAAAAACAAAACTGTGCCTCAAAAACAAATATTTTACCTGAAACCCAAGTATCTGTATTGGCACATTCTGCCACTGGTCCCAGGAGCTTTATTTTACCTGCCACTCATCCCTGTCCTCTCCCATGTACTGGACTCCCTGGCTGAGTTATAGCTCATACCCAAGCTGCATAAGGACCAAGGTAACCCCAACAGGGGAAATAGTGGTACTTTATGAAAGAGGCAATCCCACAATAGGAAGTCCAGCCAGGGACATGAGATATCCAAACCTCAGTTCCTAGGAGGCATTGCAGCTTCATTTCTGAATTTAAAGTATTGTGTTTTGTTTATTGAAAAAAAATAAGAGTAAAAGTGAGCTTTTGTTTTTGTCTGTATTTTCCATGTATAAAATAAGTTCAGAATCTGTGTTTGATCGGTATGCTGTTCATTAGCTGTTGTCTGCTTGGAAACAAGATCTAATATAGCCACTAGCAATTGCAGAGTAGATCTAATATTGCTCCAGTACGCTTTTATTCTTACAGTCCCACTGTAAATTTCATCAATTTCTTGTACTGAGCCAAAAAAGGATTTGCCTTTTACTAAAAAAACAGTTGTAGCACAGAAACTGACACTTGTCAGGATAGTTGTAATGAATGGCCATTTTAATCAATGGAGGAATTTCAAAAATATTTCATTATTTGTGACTATGGATGATGATGATGGCTCTCCTTGGTCATTGAAGTGGAAGTATTTTAAAATCTAATCTGAAAATCTTTGCTTGATAATGTAAGCAGGTTTCTTTGCATGCTAAAGGACAAAGCCTGTGGTATTCAGATTTTAAAAGCAGCTATTATGTATACACTAGGGCAGTAAAAAATGTTATCATGATTAATTGCATGATTAAAAAAAATAGTTGCAATTAATTGTGATTTAATCAAACAGCTGAAAACCCAAAATTATGCAAAATTATGCAGGTACTTTGTATAGTTGAGGGGTGGGTGTAGGGTGTGTGCGTTTGTGGGGGGAAAATTTGTGAAGGTGAGAAGGGCTGTGGGGTCTGGAGCCTGGGGAGGGGTGACCCGCACACATCCTGGCAGGATGCCCAATCTGAGCAGGGTCTCCACGGAGCTACCCCAGGTTTGGGGTGTGCTCCCACCTGAGCATGGCCCCAGCAGTGGGGGGCTCACCCTGCCCACGCACCAGCGGCAGTGGCTGTGGGCAGCCTGGGCTGAGGACAGCTGCCCTGGCCCTGACCCTGGCCTGAACTTCCCAGCTTACTTGCTCAGTGGGTCCCAGGTGGCCCTGACTCACCCCAGGCCCAAGGATGCCAGGCAGCCCTGCCACAGCCCAGCACCACCTTCCCCAAACCCCCAGTGCTGTCAACCCAGATGCTCAGGGCCCTGGATGGGGGTTATGGGTGGGTATGTACCCCCACCACACCTTCCTGCTGCAGCTGCCCAGAGCCCACATCCCACCGGGACCCACATGGAGCCACCAGAGTGGGACTCCCTGACACCCTTGGGCCCCATGGCTCAGGGTGTGGAACTATCTGGGATCCATGGCATAAGCTGCCTCCAGGCCCATGGGTCCCCACACATCTCCAGTCCAGGCCTCCGGGCAGCATGGCCTGCGCCCCCACAAAAGGAGCCACTGCCAGTGGGTGGGGGTGGGATTCCTGCAGAGCTACTTCCTGCAGCCTCCAGCCCAGCCATGCCACATGTCTAGCCCCAGCCCAGTGCCACTGGAGCCTGAACCATGCCCAGTACTGCCACTGCCACTGAGCCAGACAGAGGCAGCACTCTCCTCCCCGCACCACCTGGGCTTCCGCCAGAACCTAGCAGGTACGATGGCTCCATGCAGGTCCCAGCAGGAGCCTGGGTGGCACAGAGAGGAAGTGCTGTGGTGGCAGCAGCAGCAGCAATGGGCATGACTTGGGCTCCAGCAGTGCTGGGCTGGGGTGAGGTGTGCAGTGTGGCGCAGGCTGGGGGTTGCAGGAGGTGGCCTTGTGGATATCCTGCCCCCACCCACCAGCAGTGGCTGCCTCCACAGGGGTGCAGGGCATGGAGCCACTGTTGCTACTTTACTTTATATGTTACTTTCCATATGGATTTTCAGAAGGAACAGCAAAGTGCATTGATTAGTCAGAAAATTATTGTTTTTAGCAACACAAACTTTCATTGATCCTATAGACCATAACAGCTGCAAAGAGGCCATTAGAATCTTTTATGTTAATAATATGTGAATATTGACCACTGAGGACTCTAACACGTCAACACCCCAAAACAGTTTTACTAAATGTCTCACTAAAAAAATAAGAGAGGAAATTTATCATTGTTAAAAACAGAGAAAATTAAAAATAAACTCAACATTTTTTATGCTGATGAACACAATCAGCAAAACTTCTTGATAAATAATCTACATGTCATTCATACCCAGTAGATGAAATCTACAATCTCTACAGTATTGTAGAAAACTATTATTTTAATATTATGATAAATTCTGCAGTCTCCACCTAAATTCAGAACCTCTTTAGGTGCTGACTATGTGTGTATTTTGAGATAACCTCATCCCCAAACAACTTCTGCTTTGTATAGACAAAGAAGTAAGTTGTTCATCCCATTGCACAGACAGGGAGGGACCCACTGAGCAGGGAGGATCAGAGACTCAGGGATCTGTGCAAGTTACAAAGGAAACCTATGGTGAAGGCAAGATTTAAGCCATTTTCTCTTTGAGCTGAGGTTTAGAGCCTTATGTACAAGTCTCTACTTCAAAAAATGGAGGCAGAATGGCAAACTTGTTGCAAAATGGAGAAAAAGTCACCAATGACTTATTTAAAATTGATTTAATGCTTTATAAAAAATATTTTGAAATTATAATTTTTCAATAAGGTTTTGGATTATTTTTGGACACTCCATCCTCTGTGTGATAGTTTAAGGGGAGCTTCATCAATGTGGGTGCATTTATATGGAACTATAGACTGTAGGGTTAAAACACTTAAGTTATACCTCTTTTAAGGCCCCTATACACTTCTGGAACAGAGTAAAATGGTGTTACTATAAATGAGGGTTAGGTTCTTAATGCCACCAATAAAGATTATGTATCCTGAGCTGCTTTTTGTTTGCTGATGTATTTCCACAGGGCTGGAGAGAGGGCTGTGTATATATTTGACACACCAAATCTTCCATTTTTGTCTGCCCAGAGAAACTGTTTCAGACTGTACAAGGAGGCCTCCAGACTTGCAGGTCTGAGTCTTCCTTCTATAGACTTTATAGAGTTTGGGGCCAGACAGGATCATTATAATCATCTAGTTTGGACTTACATACTGCAGGTCATGGAACTACACCCACATTCCTGGATTCCTGGATCAAGCCCAACAGCTTGACTGTGAACTAGAGCTTATCTTTGAAAATAGAGTGTAATGGCCTCTCTGCCTGAATTTGAAGGGACTGAGATGGGCCAATGTTCTTTTTTTAAAGCTAAAAGTTCTTCCTTGTGATAAAAAACTTCTTAAGTGGATGTTTCTAATTTCTGCTTGTTATTATAATGTTAAGTCCTGGTTTCACATTCTTTTTGAGGAGGAAGAATAGCACTGTGAAAGGCTGGAATATCATTGTTTTATTCCCCCCAACTGTGGGCTTACATAGGGACTGGTCTGTTTTGTATGAATGTAGGACAAGTATTTTAAAAAGACTCATGAAAAAGATTAGCAAGTATAGAATGCAGAGAAAGCCTAGTTAAAATATTACAGCTTGAAATACCATAGAGCCTCATTTGTCTGCAATCCTGTTCTATTTAATGGAACCCCTTGTGTCCAATTCACCTTATATTTTTATTAATCTTTGTGATTTTCCTTAATGATCCTGCCATAAAGACATCATAGCACATGGCACAAGGACAACGTGCATAAAAAGTTAAGAAGGCATTTAACTACCAGCCATTGATTAGTGTTCTTGATGAGTTTAAATACTACATGGAAAAGGGCTTTCGATCAAATGCAAATGGCTGAAAATGCATTAAGCTTAATGAAATTCCATATTTGGGTGTGTGGATTTTTTTTTAAAGGAGGTACCCTTGCTATGAGAGTGTGAGCTCCTGTGGTCCAACCTTCTGCCCCTGTTCAAATGAAAAAGAAGGACTATGGAAAGGAGCATGGCCCACCACCATTTCTGATTCTCATCACACTTATTCTGGTGTAAATCAGGAGTGACTCAATGGAATTTCATTGGTTTTAGTGCAAGTAGGATCAGAATTGGACTCTCATGGCTGTCTGTCTGGATTCCAGTGTTCATATGCTTTTATGCCTTCTTGACAAAGACCTTGCTCTCATGGTATAAAATGAATATAACTGTACTGACTTCAAGGGAATCTTTCTTTATATAAACTAATATTTAGATTGTGTCTGATTCAAAGCCCTTCAGTGTCAATAGGGCTAAGTACAGACAGTCAAAAACCCTGAGGATGAATTGATTCAATCTTTGTAGTTAGTTTAAGCTGTATCGATTGAACCAATAAACAAGTTGTTGCTGATAGGTATTGTATGGCTTCGGCCCCTTCTTGGTTGGTGCCTTCCTTCCCAACAATGTCAGGGTGAGACTGCACCCTAGGGCCACCTAGATGGTTCTGGACACTGCCCCTACCCACCTGCCACGACTTTGATGTTAATAGATGGGGAGGCAGTTCCTTGTTGGTGGGCCCAGCAAGGTCACTGCCCTGGGTCTTTCTTCATGAGCTTCCAAACCTCCCCTTCACCGCACCCTTACCACATGCATAGCTTGGGAGAGTCCAGCCTTCCTTGGGCCATTCCTTGGGGTGATCTCTCCTCACCCCCAAGACCCGCCCCAAGTCTGGCCTTCAATCTCCATCGGGCTGGTCCTTACTCTTCAGGCCAACCCGTGGACAAACTAAACACACCCCAGTCTGGGGTAACAATAACTCAGAAAGGCCCTTCACACTCTGTGAAGGCACTAGTCATCTATCGTCACAATACAGGGGACTCTGGCTCTCTGCCTCCCTGGGGAGCAGAGAAGACTTGGCGTTGATCCCTCTATTCACTCTTTTCAAGAAGGGGGTGGGGCCCACTAATTCTGGGAACTAATCACTCTTTCTCCCACCAACACATGGTAGTCGCTCCTTCTTCACCAGGTGCCGGATCAGTTGCTGCCTGCCCCTCTTTCTTTGCCTAGCTGCCTGTCAAGTCTTGGTGTTCCTCGCCACCCTTCACCACCAGGCTTGACTTTCTCCCACAACTGTGGGGACCACCTTCATCTCCCTACCATTCTTTCACTGTTAGCTGCCACCAGTTCTGATCCTTACACTGATCATCATTTATGCACTAATCCTGAATCCAACCTGTCTTCTACCAGGTACTATCAGTAGCAAAACAAAGGATGCAAAGGGTACCATTTTTTTTCTTCCGTTGGGGATCACTGCTATTCCACTTTATAAAAAAGATATAAAATGCTTCCTTCTTCAACCTGATCAGCTCCATCAGCCATAAAGGGGCGAAATATCAAGCCTTCATACTTTAGGCTTCAGTCCATTCAAGCAACCTGTTGGAAATTGTGAACTACACTCCCTAATAGGATTCTGGACATTTGGTGGAAGTGGGGGGAGGGAGTGAGGCAGAAACAAGGAGTTCAGCACTTCTAGTGACCAGTATTATAGTGAACAACAGTTGAAGACTAATGTTAAATTATACCAACAGGTGAAAAAACCATTTGAAGAGGATAAGATTGGAGAAAATATATTTTAAAACTAGCAAATTGCCTGTCAAGAATGATGGGGGAAAGGGTAGGTGGGGACGGAGCCCCACGTCGCCCCTCCCTCCCCCGCTGCTCCAGGTCCTGCTCCTCACCCCCTGCCACCACTCTTAAGTCCGGCCCCACTTCCCCCACCTCTCTGGGTCTGCCCCACTTCCCCTGCCACTCCAGGTCTGGCCTCATTCCCCGTGCTGCACTTGGCCTCCTACCCCTGCCACGCTGGGCCCAGACCCACACCCGCTGCTCCCACTGTGCTGGGCCTGGGCCCACTGCCCCTGCAACAGTAGGCTTAGCCCCACTCCCCCTCAATGTGAGGCCCACCACAGGGTGGACCAGACAGCAAGGTACATCATGCTGCACTGATATCAAAGCAGTCACAGGGAGGCAGGGAGCAGAGGCTGCAGCCTGCCCTTGCCCTGTGCACAGACTGGGGCTCCATGTGTCCCCCCGCCCCGCCTTTGCTCTCTCGTGCTGCGCCTGCAGAGGAGCCGCCAGGTTCCAGTTGCCCCACAACCTGACTGGAGCCCCAGTCACCATGAATGCCCACAGGGGCCAGGATGAGCAGCAGCGGGGGGAGAGACACTGACACAGGCTTGGTGGCTCTGCAGTGCACACAGCTGTGGGAGCTGCCCACCCATGCCCCTGGAGGAGCTACCAGGTTCCAACTGCCCCACAACCTGGCCTGGCCTGCGCACAGCCTGCCCCACCCCCCTCCAGGGAACAGCCCGGTATAGCCCCAGCCTCACTACACCCACTCCACAGCCCTTTCCCTGGCGGCAGCGGAAGGGCAGTGGGCTGCCATGCCCCTTGCACTCCTCCCTGCCAGTTGTTGGGGCGGGGGGCATGGTGTTCCCTCATCCCCAGCTGCCTCTACCTCACCCTCTGAGCCCCAGTTCAAAGTTGTGCCTGCAGCTGCCTGGGTCAGCTAATTGCCTGGGTCAGCTAATTGCCACCTGCCCTCTTGGCAGCGCATGCGCAGTTGGCCTGGAGTGTTATGGACAGGCAGACAGACAGATGCACTAAGTCTTTTATTGTATTAGAATCACTCTGCAGAAGGAAGACACTCATTATTGTTTATATTACAGGAGTACTGAGGGATCAGAACACAATTGTGACGCTTCATGTCCCCCAAAGAGATAGTAATCTAAGCAGACAGAGGAGTCATTACTGTCCCATTTTTCAGGCAGGGAACTAAGGCACAGAAATTTTAAGTGACTTGCCCAAGGTAATACGGGAAGTCTCTGATAAAGCCAGCAATCAAATTCAGATTTCTCCAGCTACAGTTTAGCCACAATCAGCTCCTCCTCTCTCTTTGTTCTTGCTTGACTGTATTTAATAGAACACAGATTTTTTTTCCAATTTAAAACCTCATATTTTGTAATTGTAAAGCTGTTCTTCCTCCATAGAAATGAAGTGAAAATTAGTAAAATGGCCCAGTTCTAGTCAGTGCAAGATTTGATGTCACCTCTTCCCAGAATGGAGTCTAAGCTGATGTTTCCAGGCTTGTTCTCTTCTGGCCTCCAGACTTATTTAATTTATGGTAGTTTGCATGTTGGTTACTGCACATATTTTGTTTGGCACATTCTTTCCCAAAACCTTTCCATAAAACTAAAAATATAACACTCTGTACAAACCACTCCATTACCCCAAAGAGAAAAACTTATTACTGTAACTCAGGAAAATATGTTGTGAGGTATTCATTTTAACTACAGCTTCTGTCATAAAATTCTGGAAAAAAAATCTGGAACATGCAATTAAAATGATTGTAGGTGTATGAATGCCTGCCTCCGAGCAAGGATTTTAATAATACATTAAAACTTTTATTTTTGATTCTTGCAAAATATACAATTATATCCATTTAAGTTGCTATTGCATCACTTCTTGCTTTTATGAAAGAAACATTACCTACAAGCAAAACTGAGGAATACTCCTATTTCTGTAATGGTACGGCTTTTTTATTTAATCCAACAGAATGATGAGCTATGCAATACACTGAACTGAAAATGACACACATTTTCTAGTTAGATTGTATTTACTATTGATTTATCATGCCCTAGAGAGCACTAGTTAACATTCCAGTGTATAATTGACCCTGCTGTTACTTAACTCTTTCAATGGTACACTACATCTCTAAGGGTATAAAAAGGTTTGATGTTGCAGCACTTTATTCCAGTAATGTATTTGCATTCACTTCAGCAGATTGTGATTCTGAGAGGCTGGGCACCCCCTTATTTGATTTGCATGAAAAATAAGTCACATGTCTTTACAAAGGAACTCATTTGAAATTATGGAAACTTTCAGACTCCAGAGGAAATCTACCTTCTAATGTTCTAAAGAATCACCTGTGTTAAATTGCAAGCTAACTAGTAGTGATGGTTAATTTCAGACTAATAACCAGGGATCCTGGTTTTCTCTGTTTAAAAAACACAATTCTCTGATTAAAACTCCCTAAATCTGTGTTCTTCTATGACTAAAATGAAATTCCACTAAATATATAAGTATCAGTGAACACAAAATTTTCTTGATATATTTATAATTTGAAAGCAATTTGGAAGCCTACCAGTGCCTCAATCACTATAATAAAATAAATTCTAAATGTATTTGATTTGGGGTTTTTTAATTCAAAAAATCAGAGCTCCCCTCTGCCCCTTTTGCTCACCAAGATATGGGTCTATCTGTGGCTATCCCCCACCTCCACTGCTTTGTGGTGCTAAGCAGCCCTGATATGCCAGTGTCTTGCCCATGCCATTGCCCCTCACTCCCAAGCCACAGCCCCTCAGCCCTTCTGGTGCCCTTCATTCCCCACCCAAGGTTCCCACATCCCTTCTGGTGTCCCTCATTCCCCAACCACAGCTCCCTGGCCCTGCCAATGCCCCTCACTCCCCTGCCACAACCCCCCCGGCAGCCTGGCTGGCAGAGCTATGGGGCCAGGATCCAGGGACCCAGGTCTGCAGCCCCATGCCCCCACACAGCAGTGTCCAAGCACCAGCTGCCACACACAGGAGGCCACACACTGTAGTGGAGCTTGGAGCTTGGAGCCTGGCTCCCCCTCCCCCACAGACACCATGGCTGGAGCTGGGCCCGTGTGGGGGCCGGATGTCAGCTGCCCACTGTGGGCTCAGGGCTCCCTGCCCTGCTGCCCTCCCCCTGAGGTTTCTGCAGCCCAGTAGGTGGGACCCAGCACAGCAGAGCTGAGCAGGACCAGGAGAGGAAGCTTGATGCCACTGCTGGAAGCACCATGCCACCATGGCAAGGTGTCCCCTGCCTGCCCAGCAACAGTGAAGGATAAACTCTATGCTGCCACCCCTACTGCTGCTGTACAGCCAGGGGGTGCTTCACCAGGATGGTACAGGTCTTACCATAACCACTACTATTGAGATCTACTGAGACATCCTAAAATATATTTAAAGTGGGCTAGAAAATAATTTGTGACACTATTCTGTATCCCTAATTCATAGGACTACAAATTGGTCAGAGTTGGAGTACTGTGCCCAGTTGTGGGCATCATACTTTAAGAAGGATGTGGATAACCTCAAGAGTGTCCAGAGGAGGGCCACTCATATAGTTAAGCATTTGCAGGCTAAGCCCTATGAGGAGAGACTAAGGAACCTGGACCTCTTCAGGCTCAGCAAGACAAAACTGAGAGGTGATCTTGTGGCTGCCTACAAATTCTTTAGGGGGACGCAGCAAGGAATCAGAGATGGTCTGTTCACCAGGACACCTCTTGGGGTAACAAGGAACAATGGTCACAAACTGAGAGAACAGGTTTAGGCTGGACATCAGGAAAAACTTCTTCACAGTAAGGCTGGCCAGAATTTGGAATGGGCTTTCAAGGGTGGTGGTGCTTTCCCTTACCTTGGGGGTCTTTAAGAGAAGGCTGGATAGACATCTGGCTGGGGTCATCTGACCCCAGCACTCTTTCCTGCCCAGAAAAGGGGTCAGACTCGATGATCTGTTGAGGTCCCTTCCAACCCTAGCATCTATGAATCTATGAAGTGATAGCATGCACTCTACAAGGAGGAGCAATTGCTTCCTGATCAAATTCAGTAAATACTGTGAAGATAAATTTGCTTATACATCATTAACTTACAGAATATGAAAATCCTTACTGTTAAATTTGTTTATGGACCTAAAAAATAGGAAATGGTAGTACCTGTCATTGTTCTTCTTGCTGTTCCTCTTTTTTCTAAGAACAATATAAAAACTGCTATTTTTACAGTCTCCTAGGGTGTTACCTCCCTAAGGACCCATGAAATATATTATTCCCTGCCTGAAAAATCTTACAGTCTAAGCCCTGATAGTTCAACTGGACCTCAGTTGGTATCTGAATAGGCATAAGACTATGTATCTGTTTAAGGTAGTAAGCAATACACACTTAGGGCCCCATGCTACAGACATGCATGTAAATAAAGGTACTTGTGTGAGTAGTCCCACTGGCTTCAACTTTATTTGGAGAAAGGGGTCTTGGATGGGGTAGTATATGTTGCCACAGGAGGGATCTATAAAACAAGATGCTTGTAATTTATGTTAAATTAGTAATAAGGAGCTAATAGATAGTGCTCAGGGACATGAATCATACTCCTGGGTTTTGTAAGACCAGTGATACTTGTGCATTGTAGCAAATACTGGACTACTAGTGTTAGTGTCTTTACTACGCCTTACTCAAGTTTACTAAAGCCATAAATATTTTCTCTCTCACTAAAGAATAAGAAAAATCTCCACACAAAATCCAGCAAGTAGGGCAGGAAGGAGTCAATGAATGATATAAACGGATAGAAAAGAAAATAGTTCAGTGTATTCTCCTATTTGTATCAAGCTAGCTTTCCTTCCTTGCGCTCTTGTACAAGACTGGATGAGTATAAGATACATAGCATTTACGCTCACTCCAGAAATACTGAAGAACCCTAACTTTTATTGAAATCAATGTTCCTCAGTACCATGGCATATCAGTCCCAAATGTCCGCTAATGTTTCAATTTTCTAAAATAGCCACAAATGCTGACACTATGAAAATCTATCACACTGCCAAAGAGAGAATTTTCTCCAGCTGCAGGCATGGAAGAAAGTTGGTCTTTAAAAGAAATTTTGTGCTATTTAGATCAATGAGACAGTATCAGTATTCTGGTACTTTAATTGAAAAAGTGACTGATATTTAATACACATCATGTGTAAAATGAATCTTCATTGTACCCTTCTGATGAGACCTCATCATGATGATTATTTCCACTTTATATGTGTGACAGTACTGGGAAAGTTCAGTTATTCTGCACTCCCCTGTCCTCCCATTACCCTCCCAAAATGAAACTTTTTCAGCAGCAATCAGCATCCAGATCTGTGTGCTTTCACGCCTAGATCAGCCCAGCTGTCTAAACATCAACTACCAGCTGCTTCTCCTTGCTACTGAGGCTTCTGATAATCAGAACATTATGCTCTAATCTGAAAGCATGCAGTAGAATATGGTACAGATGAAGGGCCAAGTCCGTAGTTGGTACAAACTGCTGTAGCTCTAAGATACCTTCCCTGATACCTTTGGCACAGTCTTAATGTCCATAACATTTCTGTGTGCTAGTTTCTTTTGTTGGTGGAGAAAGAGTTAATTTGCTACAAGCAAAGATCATTGCTCCCAGATTATGTAATGTGTTTAGGGACTATTTAAAATAAGTGTTATTGACAGCCATTACGTCTCAAGGTATTAATAAGTATTTAGGGAATTTTTAGAAGATGAATTACTGACACGAGGGACTGTAGCAGCTACTTCTGGGACATTACAATTTATCCTTTAAATCAGTCTGGCTTTATGGATCATTGACATACTTCACCCTATTACCTATTAAAGGATACTTAATGACAACATGGTTGCAGCACATGATACTAATGGCATACAATACCATAGCCTTCTGTGAAACTCTTACCTAAGTAATGTTATTCACAGGAAGTCCTTGCAGGGTTTGGTTTTCTCATAGTGCATTTAATTCAAGCTTTCAAAGTACTTTTTCAAACTTCATTGTGGGTCAAATTCTGGTAATTTTCAGTTACATCTACGGAAATTCTGTTGATGCAAATCTGCAAACTTTCCATGTTATAAAAATGAGGCATGAACCTCTGTTGTTGCAATTGGTGTAGCCTCCTTGACTGCAGTGGTACTTTACAAAGTTGATATCATTTAAGAATATGGGGCAGAGCTTTTCACCCATAAGACACTGATTGTAATTCAACTGACATCTGAAGTGAACTGAAATCAGTGCCTTCCTAGGTTTACTTGGGGGTCATATAGAATGAGTTCATGGTCTTGACCAACTTGCAAATAACACTTTGGTTTACAGGTTCAGTCTCAGCAGAGTGGTCTACATTTGAAAGGGATGCATTGTACAGTCAAGAAGTGATCTTTCCTATGTAGGATTAATGCAAGCTGCTAGGGTAGCAAAAGAAAGATAGAAATGCTGATCACACTCCACCCATTTTGGAAAAAAAAATGGGACTTCATGTTCAGGTCTGTCAAGCAAATAGTTTCATCAGCTCTCACGTGACCTAAAAACCTTGTAAGATAAAAATACTTGACAAAAAATGCATAAAATACTCATCTAGACACAACTTCCCTTTCTCCCCACTGAAAGATGTTCTTTTTGTTTTCCTTAGGAAAATTATCTAATTACATTTTTTTTCCTACTTAAAATACTCCAGAAGAGCAATTTTGGACCATATTCACCCACCCACACCTGCATCCACACCTACACTGAACATATGAAGTATGACTTTTATTAAGGCCCTGCCAACATGATTACCTATGCTGAAGGGATGTGGTAGAATTCACAATGAAAGAGGTGAATAGTATTGCTTTCCCAACATGCAGCTGAGCTTACAGCTTCTATCTGCTATCACAGCCTCACCTGTCAACTTCCGTCTCCAGTGCCATGGGCATCTTCAGAGATCTGTGCTGGGATAAATAAGCATAGAAACTGGCTGCACCAAACCTTGTTTTGCCTTAAGTCTCATTGGATGCATCTACATGTGCATTAATGTTTGTTTCCTAATGTTCATTAAATTTAGTACCTCCAATGCGAGGCACTAAATAAATGCACATAAGGCTGCCATAAAGAACAGTACCAAAGGCACATATTTTTTAAGTGATGCTTAAATTGCAGTAGCCTATTTTACTGCATATTAGCATAATTGGATGGTTTTTACATAACACTTTAATGTGTAGTAAAATAGGTTCCTGCACATTAAAGTGCATGTGTAGATGCACCAAGTTTGCACTCAATTATTTTACAGCCAAGCTATAAATCCCTGAATATCATAAACTCATTCTGAAATTACTGACAGATTCTTAACTTCTGTACCACCAGTAAACTATTGAATAATCAAGGCTATTCTATTTCCATTAAAAGTAGAGCTACAATCTGGATGTTGGTGCGGGGTTACCTTGGATAATGAGACCAGCTTCTCCTTTTTGTTTTGTTTGCACTAGATTTTCCAAACCTTCAGCAAATGCCATTCACTCCCGCGGTTAACATTTACACTGCAATCAGCATTCTGCGCCCTATGCTATTTTCTGCAGACATGTAAATAGAACCCTTTTGTAAACTTCATTTAATGATAGTGGCATAGTATGGTTTGTCTAAAATGGTGTCAAGGGATCTTGTCTCCTTTTAACTTTACCATTTGGCTAAAGTATAATCTATAGTACGTCAACACAACACATCTCTCTATTGAGTGTAGAGGTGAGATACAAGGCTTCAAAGCAGACAGATTCCTTAGCTGTTCCTTGGCTTCCTCCAACCACTTTGTACATGAAAGATTGTTTTCTTATCTCTTGGAAGAGCTCTTTGGGTGAAATGAACCCCTGTGCAGAGGGTCAGCCTAAAGGCCTCTGCACCACTTACATCCCACTTAAACTCTATTCTGAGGGCTTAAATTGGATGGGAGTGGTGCCGTGGGTGAATTTCACCCTTTGTGAATAGGAAAAAGGTCTACCAGTAATTTATACTTTACTAAAGATTATAATTCCTGTGTGGAGCACTTTCATACAATTGATGATTTACCAATGGTCTTTTTGTTGTTGTTCTTATTCAGAATCTTGCCACTGGAAACAGTAAGGAATTAAATATCCCTTCCTAATGTAGGAATGGAACCACAGCCCTGCTGCTTTCCTGTCCCCCTTTGGGAGAATTGGAAGTGTGCAGTACTTTTCTCATGCAAGCCTCAGAGAAGCAACTGTAGCTGGTCTGAGGGAGGCCTCTCATAGCATTTCCTCTTTTTAACTTGCCCTTGTACAATCTATATTCAACTAGAGCAGTACCTGTTTAGGACCTCCTGGTAGTTCAAATTATCTGGTAGTACTTGGATGTTTTAATAATAAGAAATTATCTTCAATTTTCCTTTTCTTCTTGCCTTTTGCATAGAGAGAGTGCAAAACGCCACTCTCTTGTACCCATGCAGTCTGGTGTGACTGAATGGAGAATACTGATTTAGTACTTTACTCCTACTTCGTGCAAGTGTAAATGACTTGAGAGTCAGTCCCTTGAATTAATGTGAAGAAAAACATCTTCCCCAGACAGGTCCTCCCAAACCAAGATTGTGGCAGATTAGGGAAGTTTGCCTTACCGCTTCCTTTGTTGCACCTATGCTCCAGCGAAAATTAAAGGCCTTCTGTTTCCAATTAGGTCAAGTCCTAAATTCAGGTTTATATGGTGTGTATTTATAAAAGGAAACATAGTTGTGCTTTTAAATAAGATCAAAACAGTGCCAAGTTCATTTTAGGCATTGGATCCACCCAACAATTATTTTTCTCTTTGGTAAATTGATCATGCTGTTATAACGTAGAACCTTAAAGTTTTCTCTGTTACAGAAACTCTCTACCTTGAGATTCATGAATAAACCCTGTTTCAGGAAGGTCATTTGAGTATTTGTTTAATAGTAGATGTTGCATAAAGGGCCATTGCATTTAGAGGAGAAAATTGTATCCTATGTTTTATTTGCGTTTCAGTTCATTTGTGAACAAAGTTAGGAGCCTTGTCTGTTAATGGCTACTGACATCAGTGGGCCTCACTTAATAGTCCCACTCGTTGCAATGAAACACAGAATTTGTAAGACCAAGCCCCTAAAGATAGGAATGATGTAGAAGAATGCTTGTCAAAAATTAAAGCTTAAGGCCAAGTATGACACAAGCTCCAAAAGAATCAGAGTAAAGGGCAGCCACACTTTTGAGGAGATGCTTGAGTCTTCACAGCACCAGGCCCTGAGAACCTGTTTCTCAGACAGACTATAATCTTTATTCATTCAAGTAGTTCTTAGTCATATAAAAAGCCCACTTCATGTGAATAAACTTTACTCACATGTGTAAGGGTTTGCAGGGGCAGGTCCCTGGGTCCTTTTTAGGTGGAACTTCTCCATTTAGGGGAGAGAGTTTTTCTAGCAAAGAACAACACTGAACAAGAGGACTCTACTTTGCTGCCCTGCTGCTCAACTTTTCAGTGACCTTTGGCAAGTCACATCTTTATCTGCTTCTGTTTCTGCTCCCCCTCCTTCCTGATCTGTCTGGGGGTGGGGGAGGGAGGGCCACTGCTGCCACAGAAGGAAGCATCCTCCCCACCCCCACCCACCCTGTAGCCCAGGGACCGCTTTGCCTGCTGGCAGCTCACCCTTCTCTCCCTGCTGGAGAGGCAGATAAGTCAGCAGCGTGTGCACAATGTGGGAGTTTAATCAGCCCTAAATTGAAGTGGTGTTTTTTAAAATGCACCACTTCAGTTTAGGGCCCCTGTTTCATTTACACACACCTCTAGACCCTGCAGTGGGAACCGACTCAGCTAATAGGCTTACCCAATGTTTAGCGATAATGGAGGTTCAAGCTTAAGGGTCCATCTGCAGTGTGACAGCTGCTACACTGTGGAAGTGACCATGGTAGGGGCAAACTAGATGTAAAGAAGCAAGCTGAGGTACCAGGTAGCAATCTAGCTGTGACCACAGAGAGGTCAATACTGACTAATTTACCCTGATAAGGTTGTAAACATGCCCTTAGTTGAAAATACTAGATTCAATCATAGTATCTACTATAATAATAATCCTGAGTTAGTGAGAAAAATGTCTGGAAAACAAGCATGGCAGGCTGAAGAGTGTTTACTCATATGAAACATAGAAGGCATACTTACATTTGCAGCTGATGTAAGTAACTGGAAATCTACTGAATTGCACCAGCAGGCATCTCAGTTCACTATTTTTCCTAAGAAGTAAGTCAGTTTATATGCCATTACCTTAGGATAATAAACTTGTTCCCCTCTAGGGCTGCTTTCACAGGGCTGCTGTTTCACTGCCATGCGGAAAGTTTCCTCTCTGAGCAGGGGCATTTATATACTGTAAAAGCATCATGGAAAGGGATTTTTTTAAAGTGTGGCCAACATAAAAAAATGTCTTTAACCCAGCAATTCAGCAACATTTTTCAAAGCTATTAAAAAGATATACCTGCAAACCCCCCCACAAATCAATGTGATATTTGGATTGCCTTGGGGGCCATTTTTCTTAAAGCATTGAAGGCTATGAGTAACAAGGTACTTAGAGTTCTATAACTATTTCAGAAAAAAATGTTTTTTACTCCCAGTTCTCCTATTAGTCAATGGAAACCATAGCCACAAATACTACAAGTCCATTTAACCACTGTATTAAATATTAAACCTGAAACTGTCATTACCAATTATTTTCGATAGGGCATAATGGTTTGGGGGTTAAGTAATATGGAATAGGAGCCAATGGATCAGTCTAATCAAATGAAGTATTACTAATGGGATAGTGCTGCAAAGGAAGGAGCAGTGATGCTGAACCTTATTTTTAATGCTGGGACACTTTAGTGTAACACAGTTCCCTGCTTTCTATTCCTTCATGGCTAACTTCCTCTAATGTTGTTGATGAAGAAGGTGATTCAAGGAGGCAGCGAGACTGAAAGCCTGGAAACTTTTAGGTTTAACATGTATATATCAGGCATGACTGGTGTCTAGCATATCATCACATGCATTCTGCAAAAAGCTTGTTGAACAAGATTAACATTCTTCTACATATAGTTTGTTTCAATCTAATTAAATCCCTGTGTGTTGTTGCTCTGAAGGAAAAAGGAACAAATGTAACATCCACACAAAGAATGAATGATATTTTTCATCTCCATCAGCTACAGCAATACATGTACAATAAGGGAATATTTATCCTGAAACATATAATACAGTCCTTCATAGATTTCATAGACATTAGGGCTGGAAGGGACCTTGCAAGATCATCAGGTCCTGCCCCTAGCCCCAGGGGCAGGAAGTCAGCTAGGGTCAAAGGATCCCAGCAAGATAAACTTCCAAATGTTTCTTAAAAGAGTCCAGAGTAGGTGCTTGCACCACCCCTGGGGGGAGAATATTCCAGGCCTTGGTGGCTCAAACAGTGAAAAAGTTTTTCTTTGTGTTCAGCCTATAACAGTCTTGGAGGGGTTTGTGACCATTGGACCTTGTCATCCCTTGGGGTGCTCTGGTGAACAGGTGTTCCTCCAGATCCTAATGCACACCACTAAGTCACCCTTGAGCCTTTGCTTCTCTAGGCTGAAGAGTCCCATGGCTTTCAGCCTCTCTTTATAAGACCTATTCTCTTGCCCCCTGACCATGTGTGTGGCTCTCCTCTGGACTCTTTCAAACTTCTCCATGTCATTTTTGAATTGTGGAGCCCAGAACTGGATGCAGTACTCTAGTACCTAGTACCTTCTCATACTAGAAATAGCAATCATAAGTAATAAGCCATATTCATCTTTATGGCTGAGCAGCACAGAGGACCATTGTCAAAAGAACTCAAGGAGAGATTTTCAAGTACTGAACACTGCGAAAATTGATAGATTTGCAAAAAATGTTCAGTGTGCCACATCCAGCCTGGTCCATGACATCATGTTGAAAGTTGAGATTTTACAAAAATCCACTTCAGACCTGACCCAGTATTGGCTTTAAATTCTCCACACTGTCACCAAGGTAGTCCAGACGGTCAGGCTTTCCTAGAATCCTGGACCCTGGAAACCCAAGCTCCCTACTTCATTCCTTAGGTAAATTGTTAGGAAGTAAAATAGACAGAGTTCTATCAGAAACCTGCCAGTAAACGCTTCTCTGTGATTTGTCAAAACTGCATTGAATCCAGTCCATTTCTGTACTTCATTAGAAACTGGCTGAATGGCACTAGTCTTAACACCTTTCTGGTTCAGCTAAGGACAGTGTCATGTTTCACACTGTCACAAGCTGTGGCTGAATTTGGCTTGCAAAGAATCTACTTCAGCCTTTGAATATTTTGCTTTGGAGAAAAGTGTTATAATTAAGAGCCTCACATAGAGGCCCTCTTATAAAGCTTTGGCTAGGGCCCTTCATGAAGGAAGGGGCTAACCATGAAGTTGAGCTAGGGATCTACATTGTAATTTCCCTGAGCCCTGTGACTGTTTGGATCTGTGAGAAGGTGCACAGGAGCTATTTAAACAGATTGGACTTCTTACAAAGATAGCAGGCAGCCTCTTCTTCACAGCATTATATTGAGTAAACAAGTATGAAATAATCAGCTGTTGACAGACAGCAATATAACACCTGTGAGTGACAAAACTTTTCAGCTATTTAGTGAGAGCTTCAGGTAAACTGAGTGCTGATCCTTAAAAATGAGAAGCAAATCCTCCAATGTGCTCCTTAACCCCTTGCCTGTATTGCTTCCTCATTTCAATTTGGACTCAGTATAATATCTTCTTGGCTGTAGCTTATCTTGGTTCATCAAACTCATTTAGTCATCCAGTGACTTAAAAACATTCTTTAAATATGTCAGATAGAGCACTAATCTTCGTGCAACTCTGCTGTAATTAGTGTTGGCATTTAGTGCTCTGCACTTTACTAAATGCACCTGACTCAGCTATATCACAGTTGGATATCATTATGCTTTGAAGCAGTATTTAATGTCTGTGATTGAAATAGTTGTCTAAAAGTAGCCTATAGACAAGTAGCCCATAACCCTATTGCAATGTTTTGATTTCTCAAAAGCCTGTACTGGTCTACATATAACATTTGTATACATGATAACACAGATACACTTAAACAGCAACCATACGTGTGGATAAGTGCTTTGGACACAACTTTCATATTTCTGGGGGCAAACTAATAATTGCAAAGAGGGTCTTTAATTGGACCTTTTCTGAACATGCTGTTAGAAATCTGTACTTCACATGCAATGGTGCCAAATCTCATGATTTTAACACCAGTTTTACAATATCTGGTGCTTTCTTTCAAACCGCAGCTCCTGGGGTCTAAAGATTAGGAGAGTGTCTTAGGTTTTATTCAGAAAAAAAGCTGTTAGTCCTCTACTTGTCTTCCACTTGTAATCCTTTCAGGAACTATATTTTCATCTCTTGGCAATGCTTCCAGACATGCAGGGAACATGGCTGCTGCTGGAGCTCCTTGGGTGCTTACAGAGGTTAGGGGGATGTTAAAAATGGAATCCCAAAGGTGCAGACAGAAGTGACAATTTTTGCCCGATCTGGCCACAGAAAGCAGTTTATATCTGCACAACTGCAAACAACTTTAAAAAGGGCCAGCAGGGTGAACATCTGATCCCTTATTGCTTGAGATATCAGATAAAGACATTTCAAAATGCAACATCTTCTGTAACCTGTGTTTATGGAGCTCCCAGCCTGTTGCTGTTTGCAGAATGGGAGGAGAGAAAAGGAGCAGAGGGAATTCAGTCTGGGGGGTTTCAGCCCTGCCCCTGGAGGGTGCAGTAGATGTATTGAAGCACCACTCCAAGGTAGTTACTCACCCCCAGCCCCCAGCACCAGCTGGGGAGTCCCAAGAATGAGCTCCCTCCACTGACTTTCCCCACTCCTATTCTGAAAACAGCAAGCACTGGCAGAGAGCCACAGCTAGAGTCCTCTCCCCCCGGAAGCAACAGTGAACTTCTGTTTGGTCAGAGCACTTTGCAGAAATCATTCTGAGTTACAGCTGGGAGCTGCACTCCTGTTGACATCCTTAGTTCTTCCAGGATCACTTAGATCCCTGGTTAGGTTGGAAAGTACAAAAGTACCAGGAAGATTAGGTCAGTCTAAAAATGGCTGAGCTGACCTAAATTAACACTTCCTCTGAGGTAGTTTAACTTAGATCAGGCTGACCATTTTTGGACCAATCTAACTTCCCTGAAGTTCTGTACAGTTCCCAGAACAGCCCCAAGACTAGAAAAGTGCAGTTGCTGGCCCCAGCCCAGGGCTGTCCTTTTCCTACCACCCCCCCTGGAACTGGGCTATATTTAGCCCCCTGGCCCCTCACCCCAGCCCCAGGCAGACAACCCCCCCGATAGACAGCCAGCCCTGTCCAGACCCTACCCCTGAGCCCATAAAATCATCCATCCTGCAAGCCACTCCCGGTGCTATTTTTATCAGCGTTCCCCAGTGAGGAAAGTCCCAATAGAAAGGTGGGAGGGATGAGAGGGTAGGTTTGCTGTGGGATGTTCTTGGGGTCTAAAAATAGCCCCTGGTCCTGGAGGGTGGGAGAGAAAGCCCCCCATGTCCCCAACAACTCCCCAGACCTTGTGAGCCTCCCTAATTGCACCAATCCCTCACAGGGATGCTGCTAAGCCCCCCAATCTCCCCTGTGGTTTTCATCTGCCCCTCCAATCCATCCTACGGATGCCACTTGCCCCGCCTCCACAACTACCTGATCCCTCCATAGACCCCCTCCCAATCCCCCCAAAGCCTGCTTGCCTCCCAACCCCCCAATCCTAAATTACCTTAGATCAGATGGCCATTTTGAACTCAATCTAACCTCCCTTAACGTCTCCAAATGTCTGTACCCAGCCTTAGTGTTCTGCTGACAGAGCTGGAGCAGAGACAGCACCTAAAGAACAAATCTGTCCAGATAAGGGGCAAAGTCTGGCCCACAGGTCAGATCCAGCCAGCAGTGGACTCCATTTCCCAGTAGCCCCTGTCCATGTGGCCAGGGCTGATTTCCATGGAGACCCCAGAAGCAGCTGTGCTGTGATAGCAGGGTGCCATGGTTTCCATGGAGGCTGGCCCCAGCAGCTCTGGCAGGCAGCAGCAGTACCAACCTCTTCCTGGTGGGAGCGGGGGAGTTGAGGGAGGGGGTGGGGCTGTGCTGGAGGTGGGAGAGAAGCAGGATTAGCTGCTGCTGCCTGTGTGGGGCAGGCAGTGGCAGCAGTGGTGGCAGTGCCACTGGGAGGGGTAGCCCAGGGCGGGCTATGGGGAATTTTGGCATGGCTATAGCCCTCCCCAGTCCCTTCCCAGTGCTGCGCCTGCTGACAGGGCATGTGGCAGGGTGCAGAGCTGCTCCAGAGCTGGGTTGGGGTCTTGCAGAGGTGACAGCGTGGTCTGGAGTCAGGACAGAGCTGTGATCTGTTGCCAGCACGCCCCTGCCCAGAGCATGCAGGCTGTAAATCACAGCTCTGCCCTGGTTCTGGATCACACTATTACTGCCACAAGATCCCAGAACTCCTCTTCTACAGTAAATGAAAGTCCTCCCTCTTTTTTTGTACACTTGCCTCACTAGTGCCACCCCCAAACATTAAAAAATTATGAGGGGGCTTAAAAATTAGGAGAGTTTTTCTTTAAAAAAATAAGAGAGAGAAAGAGATTTTTTCGATCTCTTTGCTGAACTTCAGAGCCTGTAAGGTGTTCTTGCTTAACATTTGCTAGCCTTAATTTGCTCAAAGCAACATTTATTTAAATGACAGCCAAGCTTCTCCTGTGTTCTCTTGTTTCTACCACCTGGGCCCTTGAAGGAAAAAAAACAAATGTCACAAGACTGGAGAAAAATCAGACAGTTGGCAGTGACGCTCTTGCTACTGCACACCTATGTATGTACACTAGAGTAGGGCATAGTTTATCTACCTTGCCAGAACGCTAAGCACCCTCAACTTTTAATCAAAGATCAGGTGAGAGCATTCAAAACCTTGCAGGACTGTTTTTAACACTGAAGGTAAGTAGCCAAGAAGGAAACAACCTTGCTCTATTGAAATCAATGGGACTTTGCCATTGGACTCATTGCTGCAGACCAGATGATGTCTCATTTTCTTTGCCTGATTATCAAGGCAAAGAAGACAATTAACATCTGATAATTAATTCTGGAGGAATTGCTGACAGACAGAGAAAGGAGCAGCTAGGCAATACTGGTTCAGAAGCAAGTTTTCTTACAATATGAAATGTGACAATAAAATTGCTTTCTACCACATTTTAAAATGTTCTCAGGCTGACTAGATGGTCAATAACCTGTCTCCTTCAACAGTGCTACCATGTAGAATGTCCACTTTCCAGCACTGCTAGCCCTAGTGCTGCAATTCCTTTTCAAAATCCAATATTGAAACATTACATTTTTTTCCATACACACTCAAACATAGACAGAAGCTTTCATTAGTTGAATGACACAGCTTTCAATAGAATAGGAAAGTGGTTTATACTAGTAAGGGATGGCTTACCCCTACCATTTTGCTAGAGATCACCATCCAAATAAATGTAGGTCATAAGGCCAGATTAACCAATATACCTAACTACTCTGCAGGCCATAGTCCTGAAGTTATTTACCATTGTAAATGCCTTAACCTTGCAATAACCTAATTTTACTTGTAATTTATTCTCCTGCAAGGGATGCAGAAAGGAGGTTAAATGTCACTGTCTCCATTTCACAAAAGGAGAAGCTGAGGCACAAGGCTAACTAATGGCTTGCTGAGGTTCATGTTATAGAACTGTGGCAGAGCTAGAGATAGAACCCAGGCTTCCTGATTCACAGGCCTGCCTGCTTTATCCACTGGATCCTTCTGACTCCTATCAGTGTGTTATAAGAAGGAGAAAAAGTAATGAAAAGTAAATTGCTATACTCATGTTGAGCTGTACTGAAACATTCAAAACTCCTGAGTCTGCAAAACTTTTTCTTTCCCCCTGTTTCTATTGCTTAAAATACTCCAACCAGATTTGCCTGTGCCTGTGCTGTTTTGATACACCCTTCCTTGCCTCCAAATGGAAAAGAACTGTACCCTAATGTCAGGGGTAGGGATTATGCAGTGGTTAACTCACAGGTTTGTGAGGTCAGGAGGTTTTAGGTTCTTGTCTTGACTTTCTCCTTACTTCCTTAACTTCTGTAAAACAATGCTTAGGATTGATGCTTACCAGACTCATAAATTAATCTTAAGCAACTGAAAGCCAATAGATATGCTACTAAAGTTCCAAAGCTACCTTTTTTTACATCAGAGTTTATGCTATACCAGAAGCTGGATAAAGGGGAAAAAAAGCAAAATTTTCAGTTGGAGTTATTGGTCATAGCTCCACTGAACTCAATGGAGCTAGGCTGATTTTTCATCAGATGACAATCTGTCTCTATGTACACATAGATATGACTGTCCTCTTTGGCAATCCCTCACAATCAAGGATGATTGTCTTCCATGATTGTCTTATCTGTGTGTCCAAAGAATGATGATGAGGCCTATCCAGGATTGACAGACTCTACTGCAGTTCAGATATGTGTTTCTGTGTGCTCATCCACCGTCTATGGTGTGTAGCACTGGGTTCTTGATTTCTTCTATTCCCACTTTTCCATCTCCTGTTGTTGCTGTGAGGTTTCAAAGTACTGAGATCCCTGCAGCAGACTCTTCCTCCATTTGGGGAGGTCCTAGGTGATAGTCTCCCATGAATTGACATAGATGTTGGATTTTTTTAAGTTGGACTTTAGGACATCCCTGAAGCACTTTCTCTGCCCTCCTCTTGAACATATGCTTTGACTGAGCTGGAAGCATAAAACTTGCTTTGGGAGTCTGGAGTCAGACATCTGGATGAGATAGCTGGCCCAAAAAGATTGATATCTGATGATCATCACCTCAATACTCATGTTCTTTGCTTTTAAGAGAATGCTACAGTAGGTGCATCTGTCTTCCCACTGGATTCAGAGGATCTTCTACAGGCAGTGTTGATGATACTTCTACAGCTTTAGATAACTCCTGTATGTTGTTCATGTCTCAGCTCCATACGGTAAGATGAGAATCATGACAGCTTGATAAACTATGACCTTGGGTCTGGATCTGATGTTGTGATCTTTGAATACCCATTTCTTCAGGTGTCCAAAAGCTGCACTTGCACATTTGAGGTGATATTGAATTTATTTTTCAATGTTAGCCTTTTGCGAGAGAGAGCGTCTGAGGTACAGGAAATACTCAATGTTCTCCGTGGTCCACTGTAGATCTGGATTACCAGAGCTGAGGACTGTTCATTCGGAACTTGTTGGTGGAGGACCTTAGTCTTCTGAATGTTAATCATCAGCCCCATTTTCTTGTATGCCTCAGTAAAAACATCAACAATTGCCTAAATGTTTGCTTCTGAGTGAGCACACAATACAGCATCATTAGCATCCTGGATCTTAATGACTGAGGTCAGGGTGATCTTGATTTTGGCTCAGAGTGTGCTAATGTTAAACAGCTTACAATCCATTGAGTAGTTGAGCTCCACTCTGGCTGTAAGCTGGTTGGTGGTCAGATGTAGCACATGAGCTTCTACCTACACGTAGATATGACCATCTGCCACATGACATCAGCATCGAGTACAGGGTAGATGGGAACCTTTTCAATCTTTCCCACCTCTGTGCCAAAGCAAAAGTTACATTGATCTCGATTGTGGGACATTATTACGCCAGTTATTGTATTATCATTGCACATACTGAGGAGGCCCTTCACTGTTTCTCTCAAGCATACCAGTGCCTGGGACTGACTCTTAACATAGGAAAAATAAAAGTGCTTCAAGGCCTGCTCTGGGCCAATTAACTCTCCCAGCAAAGCTCCTCATTAATGGACAGGAGCTAGAGAAAGTTGAACACTTTGTATACCTCAGCAGCTGTCTCTCAAAGAAGGCCAACATCAATGAGGCGATCCAATATAAGATCCAATGTGCCAGCTCCACCTTTGGAAGACTATATCATTGTGTGTTCAATGATTATTACATCAGGACTCAAACAAAGCTCCTATTTGTGGCAGAATGCCAGGCTTGCGATTCCGGCACCGCTTGGGGAGCCGCGGGCTTTGCGGAGCGGGCGAGCGTGTGGCTTGTGGGGCGGGATTGGAGGTAGCTTTATAACCGCCCTCGAGGTTCGCTGAGCTGGCACAAGTAGACGACTTAGAGTAAGTTGTTAGTTTCTTTGTAATAAGTCTATAGGATGTCCGTTGGTTCACGAGGATCCGGAGCTAGCCCTTGCGTTCCAACACTGGAACCAGTCCAATGCTAGGTGCGGCTGCCGGCTCCTTAAGTCCCAGAACTGGTCAACGGCTCATTGAGATGGGATGTTAGTAGTAGAAGTTATTACAGAGCAGATATAAGGCAAAACA
>NW_017728915.1:11142374-11144053 GCF_001723895.1 Crocodylus porosus
CATGCCCTCGTGCCGTGGGGCAGTAGAACATTTATGTAGTGGTTTCATTCAGAAATGGGTTGATAGTAAGTGGATCTTTTTCTTCATTGGAAAGTTTGGTCTAGATAAAGGCACTTACAGAGTTTATACGATTTTGGATATACTTTACAATACAATAACAAACGCATAAAAAGATAATGATAGTTGTGGTTCGTTATAGGTGTTCCTTAGGTGGTAGATGGTTTAGTGCAGTGGTTGTGCTGATTACACGTGGGGACAGTGCTGGTGGAGCGATGAACAGGCTCGCCGATGTATCACGTTGCCAGAGAATACGGTCACTTTTTCGGACAGGTTGACCTTGTGGATTCGAGGCACGTATACAAGGTGGGTGATATGGTTTTCCCGAACGGCTGTCCCATGTAACACACCTGTAGGGGTAGTAAAATGAGATAGTTAAAGAAATATATAAAGGCTATATACAATAAAATGGCTAGTCTTTTGTCTCAGAGAGATGACTCAGCCAATTGTGATGGGCTAGTAATGTCTTGTTGGGTATATCGGTTTTAACGTGGTAGGTGTTTGGATATGTTCCTGCAGATTGTATTATTCCTTGGTATAGTAGCTGTTTCTTTTCAATAGGTCCTGGTATGGCTACCCAAACGAGTTCTTCCAGCTGAAATCGGGTCTTCCATGGTTCTGGTGTTTCTTGCTTTCTGTTGGTCCATAATGACTTGTCTTCATTTCGTTAGATTAGAATTTGTGGCAGATGGCTTGTCCAATTTAGATATGTGCCATTTCCTGTTAGACGGAGCTTTTCCTTGAGGATGCCTATGGAGCGTTCAACGACACCATTTGACTGTGGGTGATATGGGATGTGGGTGTGCCAGACGATGTTGTAGGTACTGCAAAAGGTTGCTAGGGCTTTCGATGTGCAGGGTGGTCCTCTGTCGGATTGGATTTCGTTTGGTACTTGCCAGAGGCTCATGGCCTGGAGTAGCGCAGACCAGACGGTTTTGGCGGTAGGCTTTGTAAGAGGAATGCATTGTAATTGTCTGGTGCCTAGATCAACTAGGACTAACGCCTTGGCCTGATGTTTGACTCCAGGGAGTGGTCCCATGAGGTCAACTTGCCACGTCTTTCCTGGGGGAAAGTACTTTGGGTCAAATGCTTGTTTGGCTGATGCGGTTGGCGTAGCTTTGACTTTGTTACATATATAACAGGTTTGACTCCGTGCTTTCCAATCTTGAAGTGTGATGGTAAATGGTGGTGTCTCAGCGGTTATTCACTTCCATTTGAGATGGGCCTTGTTGGGGCTGGGGTGGCTCCAGAATTCATGTAGCCATTGTACTAAGTGTTGGTTATTGACATCTGTCTTAGTGAGGATGGCTGCTGCAACTTGTTGTGGTTGTTTTGCTGTTTTCTTAATGGCTTCTGCACGCTTCTCTGGGTCTTGTAGCACGGCGTCAATGTGGGCATGGACTGGGTTGGTATCCGGTCAGTGAGAGTGGGTGTGCTGTAGCAGAGGTATGGTTTTAAATTGAGGCAATATAGCAAAGATTGTATTCCAAAGGGGTTGGTTTTCTGTGGCTTGTGCCTGTCCGGTTAATATTTTGTAGATGTATTGAGAGTCAATAGCTATTACAGGGACAGGTTCACGGACATTATGGGCATCTAAGCAGTGTTGGAGGGCTCCTTTGAAT
>NW_017728915.1:11144064-11147398 GCF_001723895.1 Crocodylus porosus
TTCATGATCAAATACTTCACCAAGGAAGGAAATGTGTGGCTTTGCTGTGAGTTGAGATTTTTGCATGTTTACAGTCCATCCATGGGCTTGTAAGTGATGTATTAGTTTTTTTGTAGTTTGGGTTACTGTTTCTGGAGTCCTGCCCATGATAGCGATGTCATCTACATAACTCCAGATTTGGACATCACCAGGTGTAGTGAAGGCCTCAAGGGTGCTGTTGATGGCTGCTGCGGCTACCGCTGGTGAATTGCAGTATCCTTGGGGGCAGACATTCCATTTGAACATTTGTCCATTTACACACATGTTGAGTATTCCGACATCATCAATGATGGGGATGGAAAAGAACATGTTTTTGAGATCTAGGGTACTTCCCTATCATCGCCTGATAGACTATCATCTCGCTTAGAGTCTGTGGTAGTGTCTTGGGGCTAGGCTGCGACAGAGGTTCTACTTGCTTGTTGGCGTGGCGATAGTCGACTACGAGTCAGGCTTCATTAGGGTCTCCGGGTTTCGCGATACCCCATGCGGGTGACAAAAACTTAGCATATGAGATTTTAGAAATGCGGCCTGCCGCTTGTAATTCATCGAGAAGTTTCTGAAGCGAGTCCTGGAGATGTGGTTTTGTAGGGATAGGTGTGTAACACCACGACAGGTGATTGATGATCTTCGGCGTGTGAGGCACGATGCTTGGTGCTTTGCAGGGGCTAATTGGAAATGCTTGTAAAAGCGTGAGTTTGAGGTCGAATTTGAGAATTTCGGGAACACCAAGTAGATTAACATCTCCCATTGCGGCGGTGAACAATCTTCCTGTTGAATGATGTACACAACAGGCTGTGGAGACGTTGGCGGTGGAGTTTAGGCCTTGTACGTGAATTTTGCCATTGAGTAGAATATGGGGTGTAGACAGTCGAATGACAGAAATTTGTGCACCTGTGTCTAGTAAGAACTTGATTTCTTTTGCTTTAGTGGGTGAAGACAGGTCTCTGATAGATAAGATAATGTAGGGACACGGATCCTGGAACTGCTGAGGGTTGCCACCAAAGCTTACCGCCTCGGCGGCTGCTACTCATTTTTTGGCTTTGGTTGCCGGTTGGGGTCCCATCCAAGCTTGATGGCAAGGGAAAACTGTTCCTCTTCCGAGAGTTGCCGTAGGGTGGCCTTGTCGAGTCCAGATCGCCCTAATAAAAATCCAAACCTTGCTCGCTCCAGCGGGTTGCGTTGGGGTGGTCCCGTGTCGTTGGACTTACTATGATCTGGCTGTGACGGTGGTCTCCAAGGTGGATAAGGTTTAGGATTTGGAGCCTGCCACGGTTCCTTTTGGGCCTCCATAATCTGAGGATATTGATTATTGTTGGTGGAACTGGTTAGTGTGGCTGTAAATACTCCTCTATCAACTAGCATCGACTCAGGTTTGGGGATTTCAGGCGAAATTTGTCACTGCAGACTAAGTATACTGCTGCATGTGCTGCCGGAAATAGCGATTAATATGAGGCAAACTGCTTCCCCATACTTCTTTCCGTAGACTTGATATGCTGATGTGGTGATGGGTACTAGACCAGGGTCTAGTAGGAATCGTTGCGGCCAGTTGTCTTCGTATTTTCTTTCGATTTTGACTGAGTCTATTTTATCTTGGCGAGGATTCCAGTGAAGGAATGCACATCCGACGACAGCAAAAAGGAATTGGAGTGGAACCGGTTCTCAGAGGTTATTAGGATCTCCTTCATGCGCCCAATAGCTGCAGTGTAGGAGTCCTCCTGCTGCTAGGGCGGCTAGGGTGAGTATAGTGGGCTGACCATCGTCCTCTAATATCGAGGTATCTACGCATGTTCCCCCACTCCATGTTGATTGGTGCATTAAGAATTGGCATTCTGCATGGTCGAGAGTCTCCGCGCCATGCTCTAGCACTAGGCAGCCTAACCATGTAATGGGCGTCTCGCCTGTCCGTATTCTGGTGTCTAGGTAGAGCTCTCGAAGTTCACCGCGGTCTTGGGACCGGATGACAACCGGATGTCTTTTCCTCTTTGTCGTCTGTTGTGACTTTACGGGTGGTGATAGGTAAGACGCTTGGCGGCAGAGTTGCTGGTGGCAGTGACGGATAAATTGCTGATGGCGGTGTGGTGACGACAGCTGGAGGGTTGGGCTCTGAATAAGGGGGTGGCTCTTTTTCTTTGCACTCGATGGGTGGGTATTCTGGAGCAGTTGGGAGGCGGCATGGATGTGGCTCCGCCTCCTTTAAGTACTCGGGGCTCTCTTCTGGGTTGGTTAGTATGCCCGATGCCTTCGCTGCTGCTAGTTCGGTGGCATTGCAGCATGCTGTGTGGAGCTGCGACTCTAAATTTCCTATAGCTCCTACGGCATTTATGAAGTGCCGCAATAAAACTTCTACTGCTTTACTGGGTGCAAGTTCAGTTTTACTAAAGGGTCTTTTCTTAGTTCCCCTCTTCGCTTCTAGTTCGCGGCGGCAGCAGACTAGACTATCATAGGCTTTTCCGGTTTCGGGTATTTGTTGGGGATTGATTTGGCCAGAGGGGTGTCTTCCTATGGCATTATGAAGGAGCCCTAAGATGGAAGGTCGTTCATCACTGGCCGGTGACGCGTCTCCTTTAGAAGGAAGAACGCCTGCAAGGGCTCCGTTTCCCCCTGTGTTTACTGGGGAAAACACAACTTTTGGGGTGGCCATTACACACCCCAGGGCAGCAGCAGCTAGCGAGCATGTCCAGATTTTACTCTCTGGCCCGTTCACCCAAATGCGACCGGAGACGTGTGTTTTGGGGTTGCTATTGCCTGCCGCATGGTAGGCGAGATAATTCCAGAGATCATCAGAGGTCTGTGGGGGTGAACGGTGTCCCAGTCGCCGTGGACACATGCAAACTAGCATGGCCTAGTCGTCTATTTGGGATCCTGTTCATGATGCCATGTGGCAGAATGCCAGGCTTGCGATTCCGGCACCGCTTGGGGAGCCGCGGGCTTTGTGGAGCGGGCGAGCGCACAGCTTGTGGGGCAGGATTGGAGGTAGCTTTATAACCGCCCTCGAGGTTCGCTGAGCTGGCACAAGTAGATGACTTAGAGTAAGTTGTTAGTTTCTTTGTAATAAGTCTATAGGATGTCCGTTGGTTCACGAGGATCCAGAGCTAGCCCTTGCATTCCAACACTGGAACCAGTCCAATGCTAAGTGCGGCTGCCGGCTCCTTAAGTCCCAGAACTGGTCAACGGCTCATTGAGATGGGATGTTAGTAGTAGAAGTTATTACAGAGCAGATATAAGGCAAAACAAAAGCTTTTATTCACTCACCTGGCCTCACCCTCTTATGAATAAGAGGGGAGGCCGGCTGGAA
>NW_017728915.1:11147543-11181252 GCF_001723895.1 Crocodylus porosus
TTGGTTGGACTGCCTCTGTGACACTAACTATGATATAAGCTAAGCATACAGGGATAGGATAGTTTCTTTTACACAGTAATTGCTAGGCAGACTTTCTACATAAGTTTCATTTCTGCAGCAATGACACTTTTAGATAAGAAATGAAATTTACAGAATGCGCATGTGTAGCTTAATGCCAGCAGAGAAAAGTACAAAGCGCTCATTTTGATTAACAGTCAAGACTTCAAGGTTACATAAATGTGAGAGTGCCGCGCAGCAGTTATACAGAAAAAAAAATAAAACAGTTACACTATTATATAAGCCAGTGGTAACCCCAAATCTTCTCTATGACTGTGACATTTGGGTGACCTACAGGGACCACCTGAAATGCCTTCATCAGGACTACCACCAGAAGATCCTTGGCATAAAATGGGAGAATTGTTGCACAAATGCCATCAGCATGAAAGCATTGACCATTCGGCATCAGCTGTGGTGGGCAGGCCATTGTGGGCATTTATTAAAACAACTGCTATATTCCCAACACAGCCAAAGACAAAGGACACACGGGGACCAGAGGAAATGCTTCAAGGACACCCTCAAGAGAAACATTAAGAAGTATGGCTTTAAAAAGTGTGGCATTGATATCACAAATTGGGAAAAACTAGCCTGGGAATAGGGTTACATGATTATGCCTTGTGAGGGAAAGTACATCTTACTTTGAAGGAAACCATCTTTCCCCAGAGGCAGAAAAATGATAGAAATGAAAGGAAAGAAAACAAGACAGAGAAAACTGAGATTTGACCATCCTCTTAACTACCACCTGTGGTGTCTGCCAGAGAGTCTGCAACTCTCGGATCGGCCTTCTTAGCCATCAGTGGACACATCTACACCCCTTTACTTGACCCATAGGAAGAATCATCCTCAACCATGAAGGATTGCTGCTGACAACAACACATAGATATGCAATAATCTAAGCACACACAGAGCCTTTAAAATCCTTCTGTAATAAATTAGCTTTGTAAATACAAGATGAGACTGCACAATGGTAATATTGCTATGACTGAATTCAATCATTTTAAAATTTTAAGTTTGAAAATTATTCTGTATCAAACAAGTACAAACATTAAGCTGTTCTTGAGAAAAAGGAATGTTATGTCTCATGGTTAAAAAGGGGAGAAAATTGATGGTGACTGGGTAGCAGAGTACAGTATTGTACATTCATAAGAACTAGATCATAAAGTCCGTAATTATGTTGATTGCTCTATTGAATGAATTGAAAACTTTGCCTGAGAACAAACAAAATGAGAGTTTTTCTGCTTGACAATTTTAGGATTCAGCCTAAAATACTGTGTTAACTGTGAGACATATACAGTCAAATCCTGCTCCCATTTGAGTCAATGATAATTAAGGCCCTATTGAGTTCACAACAGAAGTGGGCTGTGCTGTGACTCCTTTAATTTTGCAGGTTCCCACATACATTCCGTTCCCCCAAACACTGATTGGTAGAGGGGCCCCACTTTCAGCTTGCTTCTGATTAGCAGGAAAGCAAAAGCCAGAGTTTTAAACATAGCACCATTTTTGCCTCCTGCCCATCAGCACCAAGCAGCGGGGCTGCCAGGGTCCCTCAGCCAATCAATGGCAGGGAGGCAAAAATGGCACCATGTTTAAACTGCAGTTTTCACTTCCCTGCCGATCAGGAAAAAATCCAAGTATGACACCAATCACCAGCAGGGGGAATGCACAGGGGAACCTACAAGATTAAAGGAGCCATAGCTTACTTCTGCCATGAATCTGGTAGCGCCCTAATGATAATAGTCACAATGGGTGCTTCAGTGAATACACATGCTCCAATGCATTCTAATTAGAATGTGTTGGAGTAGACTCAGTTAATCAAATCTGCTCCACATTCTAATTAGAACATTCTAGCATTGCCACACCATCATGTGTATAAGCTCCTGCAGGTTTTAGAATGGTCACTGGAACATTTTAATTAATGCTTGTCAAATGAGCTTTAGTTAAAGTGTCCCGCAGCCATTTTTAAGTGTGTGGGGGCTTAATACATGTGATGCTGTGGCATTTTAATTAAGGTGGCTGTGCGGGAACTACTTTAATTAAAATGCCCCCTCCTCAGCCCTGAGCATGTGTATAGGCACCCAGTGACTTTACTAGTGCAAGATCAGATCCTTAGCGTGGCATCCTATACAGATTTTGCAATTTAAAACATTATGGGTGTAATTAGACTACTGGATGCAGCTGTGAATCTGGCACAAAGTCTAGTAAGAAAGAGTTGCAAATAGCAGTAATGAATGAAACTCCAAATACCAGGTAAGGAATAATTGACTTGTACTTTAAGAAACAAAGGATAAGTTATGAAGCTGTCAGCACTACGTTTTGAATGCTGTTTCCTTTGTGTTTATGATCAGTTAACTATACATTCCTGAAATACTGACTCTTTCTCAATTACAGGATTCATGAAACCCTACCAATGAGCTAAATGATGCTTTACTCAAAGCATGAGTGACTAGTGCCTCCTGAATCCTGGGGGCACCTGCAGAAGCCACCAATGATGGCCTGTTGGGGGGGCACCCTGTTGGGGTCCTAGTTTGGCAGAGTGAGGAAACCAAGCTGGGGTCCTAGTCTGGACCTCCCCAACTTAGGTTTAAAGGTTGGGGGAGGAGGGAGGGGATTTAGGACTATTTGGGGGCAAAATGAACAGGAATAGAAACTTTAGGGTTTCACACAGTGCTCACAAACATACCTGCTGGGCTGGTATACCCTGCCATTTGTTTGATACAGAGAAAAGTAACCTTAAATTCAAGTACATCGAAGCCAGTAAATGCAGAAAGAATGCCTTATTTGTTTGAGACTCAAGTCAATCGAAAGTCTAGCATATAATTTTGTTATTGGTCCTTTTCATCAATTAGTATTTGTGTTGTCTGTGTTGTGTTGTTATACAGGCAGTTTAAGCTTTACAATCGTATGTTCTTTGGCTTCCAGGTTTTGCACATCTCCATTTTTGACATTTTATGAAGATTATTTAATGGCTGAAATTACATAAGAACCTGATCACAAAGTATGTTTGCCCCATGTGTGTCATGAGGAGGGTCTCATCCACAAAAGAAGCTCCTCTTCTTGGACTAAATAAGTAATTGGTGTCACAGGAAGACTGTCATTCTGTGACAATCAGCCTTCCTGTAGAAGACAACTGAGACACACTTTGCTCACAGGCTACCAACTTTGTAAAATCTTGGGTGTCTGCCCTATATTGTAAAAGGTCGTGTAACTAAGGCCTCTGATATATGGAACATATATTATGCAATTCACTAGTTAATCATGCAATAAACTGAGACACATGCAAAGCAAGAATGGCCATAAGTGCAAAGTAATTATCACACAATTAACTAGTTAAACACACAATAAATTTAGATCAGCCACATCTGCAAAGTAATTATCACACAATACAAATTACTGTGCAGCTATAAAAAGAGCTATAAAGTTAGTGCTTAAAAATCTGTAACAACTGTATAATTGGTTTCTATCCAGCTTTAATTTCAACCTGTAACAGGACCCTTTGTAAATGATACTTCAGTTTCTTATGGTGAAGATTTGGGTTTTATTTCTAGTAGGGGTGTGAGAAGCTTCAGTCGCTGATTCAATTTGGAGAATATATCACCCAATTCAGAGGCTGAATCACTGATTCTGAATTGAATCGGGAGGCAAAAAAACCCCTCTGAATCAATTCGGAGCCTCTGAATCAATTCAGAAAATATTTGGAAAAAGATTAGGAAACTCACCGATTTGGAAGGCAGACTTTCAGGGGAACAAAAACTGAGAAGAGGGAAAGGGAGCAGGAGGGGAAAGACTGACATTTGTAGCTGGCTAGTGACTGTGATCTTTCCCTGAGTCCCTTTCCAACCACAGTGCTCTGGGGGAAAGACATAAAAACAATATATAAGCCTCTGTTTGCAGCCTTTCTGTCCCTTTTGTGAGCTATTCCTGCCTGAGCAAAAGAGGAGCAGGCGGCTGGCCCAGAAACTGGTGAGCAGGCAAAGATCTAACGCACCAGGAAGGTCTCCTGTTACAGGCTACTATCCCTGCTGTTTTCATCCTACTGTGCCTTAACACACAGTCACACATCATAAATTTTGCTTGTCAGCACCTTGAGGTACACAAAAACCCCTGCATCTACCTTGTTGAAACTTGGCAGGCTTCATGCCCTCAGAAGGGACTACCGTCTCTGCTATCTTCATCCAAATCTGCCAAAAAGTGACAAAGTTATAGGCATTTCAGTGGTTCCCCATTTTTGTCTATGGCTGAATCACCAAATCTCTCCAAATCAGTGCCAAATCTTCCCAAGCTGATTTGGCCGAATTGATTTGGGACAGTGATCCAAATCTCCAAATCAAATCACTGTCCTTCAAATCATCCGAATCCAAATTGGCTACTTCCCTATTTGCACAGACCTAATTTCTAGGTGTGGTAGAATAACAAACTACAGAATTACAGTACTGTACAAACTACACTAGTAACAGCCTTCTGGTGAAGCAGTGAGCCAAAGGGTTCATGACTCAGTGGCCACCTCTACACAAGATGCTGGCTGCGCAGTAATGACTCCAGCTCTTAGTAGGTGGCATTTGTTTGTTGTTTTGGCTGAGATCATTAAAAATTGCATTCTTTTTTACTTAATCTGTACATCTTACTTCTACCTTTTTCTGATTCACTTTCAGTAAACTGGAACCATTCACTTTCCTTCTCCTCAATTGCCTGACATTTCGCTGTATTAAACCTAGTCTCACACGTGGTTCCATATGTTCAGACTCCTGAGTCTGAACATTGCTACATGTAAGGTCAGAATTCTAGTATCTCCTTCTAGGTCATATCTATGAAATAGACATCTAATTTACCACAAAATATAATAGGGCCATCCAGGTTTTTCCAATTCCTTCTTGGAATTTATGGACCTTCAGTAGAAAGTTTTTTTAAAGGGTTGCAAACTTTTTTCTTCTTTGAATTTCTGCAGCCAACTTCTGCTCACAGAGAATCTTCAAGGGGGGTTATTTGCTCAGAGAAGTGGAGTAAAATTTGGCTACTGATGTTATCAGCATCAGCCCCACTATCTGAACAGTGGGAATGGGCAGAATCAAAGCTGAGACAATGTCTATCTGTATGAGGGGAGGGAGGTTAAGAATCAGAACCAGAATTGTATTTGCCTTATACTGACTGTGACCCTAATCAGTAGTGAAAACCTTCTAGGACCTGGAGATATTAGCTTTCTCCACCCTCTAATATCACTTCAATTGCCAATGAAATTTAGTTCCTTTCCTCCCCATGGGTCTAAGGTGCTATTATGGATTTCGCCTTTCATTCAGTGCTCCCACCCACCTACATTTTCACAGCAATAGTGCTTTGCTGTCCTCTACAGATCACGTTCTTTCTCTTTCACTCTCTCTCTCTTTTTTTTTTTTTACACTGACTTTACTAATCTCCTTTTTGCAGCCTATTTGAGTCCCTGGAGGCTTCTCATACTCATTGACTTCAGCATTCATGTCTTTTTGAGTTATACCCTTCTCACCAGTAATTTTGTGGCTTTATTGGATTCCTTCAACCTCATTCAGTACATTTCATCAGCTACCCAGACAGGTAGACACACTTTGGATCTACATTTTTATTGACTAATTAAAGTATAGATGATCTAGTTATTTCTGGCCACTTACTTCCCTATGTGTTTTAAGCAAGTCTTCTGACATCCATAGCAGACAATCATACCATTTCTTACCTCTTAAAGAGATCCTTCCACTTAGACCTTTGGAAGGTAAATTCTCTCTGTTGCTGGTCAGGAGCATTCAGACCCAGTTTCTCAGGCAGAAGGCTGCCTGCACACCCTGAATGGTGTGAAGTACATTATTTTGACCATCTCTATTTGCATTGTGTCTGTAAGCTGGAATGTGCAAACCTGCATGGTGCGTCTGATTGTTTTCACAAAGTAGATGCAGCCCAGGTGTACTTGGGGATGTACTCCCCTTCTCCAACTGAAGGGAATTGTTAGCTGGCGGGTGTGCTGTGGGAGGGAACTGCAGACTGCTCAGTTTCCCTCCGTCCCTATAGAACCAGGCCAGGACAGTCAGGGGACTTAACTATATACACATTTATTTACATTAACTTATCACAAGGGAAGGAAACATAGACATAAACATATGTACAATGTGTGTGTATGTATATATGATATCCAAGCAAATAACATAAACAATACCCTCTGGGTAAATGCTATAAAACCTTATACCAATGCTCCAGATACAGGTAAGTCACAGGTAAGTATCTGATCTGAAACAGGTAAACCCCAAAATAAACATAGATAACCAACAGATAAATTATAGGCAAGTATAGGTGAACAATAAGTAAGCCACAATACAAAGTTCTAAATTTAAGACTCTACTTATCTACTAATTTACAAACATAAGAGTTCACAAAATATAAGGCACCACATCACACTGCTTACACTGCTTACACTGCAAGAACCTCAAAGATAAACTTAATCCCAAGGGGAAACCCCAATGCCCCTTGGGCCTTTTCCCAAACCCTTCAAGGAAGTTGGTAACTTCAGGGGGGCCCTCCCAGTGGGACCTTCACTTTCAGGAGCCCTTAACTAACCAAAGGGGACTTCCCCTCCCCTGTGGGAATCCTTTTTCCCTGCAAGTCATGGCTTCCAGGCCTGAAGAGTGGCCCTTGATCTCTGTGCCAAGCTGCTCTCTTGCCTGCGGTGGGCTTCAGGGGTTGCTATTCCCCTGGAATGAAGCTCCACTATGCAGGGCCTCTAGGGCCTCTGGCTCGGCCCTGCCCGCTGGCTCACTGAGCACCATCTGGCCTCAACCTTTTGCAATGGGTTGGAGGCCTGGGCTGCCTCGTGCAGCTCTGGGGCTTGGTCCACTCCCAGACCCTCCATGCAGTGCCTTCTGCACTGAGCTCCCAGCTGCGTGCCAGGGGTTGCAGACCCAAGCCACCTCATGCAGCTCCCAGGGTCTGGATATCATGCACCGTGCTGTGCACCAAGAGTCTAGCCACTGGAGCGGTCTGTCATTCCCTGCTGAAGGAAGTCTTCAGGGGCTCTTCCAGGCTACTGCTTCGCCCTGCTGAGCAGCTCTCCTCAGCTCTTCCAAGCCCCGCTCTTCTCCCTCCCTGATGCATCTCTCTGCATGCTGGGCACGCAGCTCCTTTTATTCGCTCTGCCCCCAAAATTCCACCTGATCAGCAGAGTGCAATCTCAAGTCAGGTCCCAGGCTTTTTTCTTTTTTTCTTTTTTTTCCTTTGCCCCAGCTGGGGCAGGTCAAGCCCCTCCCAGCAGTTGGATGGGCTCCACCAATCATAAGAGGATTCTCCAAGCCCAGACATGCTGGGCTGCATTGGTAAGTTAGCTACACAGAAAATATGTTATAGTTAGCTGGAATGTTCCCTAAAACAATACAGATGCTTCAGAGTGATAATTGCTTTGGTATATAAAATATATATTATAAGTCTCAACCTTATAAAGTTAAACTTAGCAACATTGCTGATGGTTGTGAAGCCATTAATCAGTCCACTCCTGTTCTTTTCCTTTTTAAAGCTGAATGGGTTTGTTAGTGGTCATTGATCAGCCTAGCCCACACTGTACTTATGAATAATAAATAATCACTAGAACAGGAGTTCTTGGTCAGTGGATGACAGAAAATTTCTCTTGGTTTTATCTGTTGGTTTCAGTGGGATGTAGCATCAAGTCCTTAATGTGATTAGGTATCTGAGGTGCAAACAAGCTCTGTTTAACATGATTCCAACTTCTTTTATAAAAGAAAATATTTTTAGATTTATGGTGATTGGCCAAATTATGTAATGGATTGCATATAAAACTGGTTAACACCTGAAATTTTTTGTGGAGAATTCAAAATGTTGAAGTCTACATTTCACAGGCTCAGAACTCAAACATTTTTTTTCATTTTGCCAATCAAATACATCACTGGATGTAGAGTGAGGAAGCATTTTTCCTCCAGCTCAGAATGCCTTGGACCACTGAGAATGTTTTTGTCTTTTTTGTAGAATGAGGTGTAATTGCTCCCTAGGATTATCCTAGTATATTTTACCTAACAAATTCCTCTACTGTTTCCTTGAATCAATTCAATTATAAATGGTCTCTAATTCATGATTTCTGAAAGCACTGCGTTCAATGAGATTCGGCAAGGCTGATACTTAACTATGGGACAGCAGTGGGTCAACTGGTTGAAAAATGTCGACTAGTCAGCAACCCCACTGGCATTAAGACTTCTCAGGCTGAGATGGTACTTACCCTTCAAATATGGTAGTCCTGATAGCATAATTTACAGCAAAGTTGTAAACAAGTCTGGAGCACTTCTTAGCGTGGACACAAAGCCACTTAAAGGTTAAAATGAACCTTTGCACTATACATTTCTGTGGCCTAGACAAACATGAAGGAAGAAGTGACACATAAGGCATGCATATGGATTTTATTATTGATAGGCATGATTGCTGGAATTTGCCTTAAACACAAACTCCTTTGAGACCAGTAAGAGCAAAGTACACTATTTGGCCCAGCATCTTGATACTTGGTGTTTATTCCTAAAGCTCCAACTCCCAAAGCTTTGTGGAAATCTCAACTTCTACTGCACAGAAGTATGGCAAAAGAAGAAAACTTCAAAATGGGACCTGACTCTACACTAATGGTTTTAACATATAGAAGATACATTTAAAACAATTTAAAACAACTTTATGATTTCTCTAAGGCTTTTGGACATTTTGCTTTGGCAACATTGATTATTTAAGGGATACTATATGTATAAATTTTGCACTATGCTTGGAAATGATGCTGATTCAGCAATCAGTGGCAATCAAGAGGTGCAGCTGCAGTAGGATATTTATAGACATGAAAATCTACCATTTGCATTCTTTGAGTATTTCCCAGGCTTAACCAGAGCTAGTGCTACATAGCTGAATCTGAGTGGGAAATTAAAAGATGGTGCACTAACAGCCCATACTGCACCGTGCCGGCCATGCAGTTATGTTTGACTGCTATATTGCCATAGCAAAAGCACTATAATGAGGGAGTGTGTGGCTACAGGGACAAAGTGTCTTATGTAGACATGCCCAGTGAGTCCTCAGTATGGGGGTAACTGTAGAAAATGAGGAAATCCCAAGTTTGTACAAGACCTAAGTCTCTTTTGTAGGACAAGATCTCATACAGATTTCAAGCAAAAGGCTGAGATCCCTCCTCCGTTTCACCACTAGACGAGCACCATTTGCTGAGATTAACAAATTTGATGCTATTCTTGTTGAATTCAAAGGAAGAACACCCCCTGGGAGCTGTATGCTTATTGGAGGTATTGGAAATAGGCTCATGTAGCAGAAGTCTCCTGGAATCTGTTTCTCTTTTTCTTAATAAATTCTCTGGAAGGGTATCTTAATCATTATTTATTTAATGTAGGCACTGGTATATTGACAGAATGCTCCATTATAAATATATTCAAAACACATATTTGTTACTTAATAGACTCCTGCTGCCACTTCTGAGCTATTGCAGTCTAACATGTACCTTCTGGCTCAAAAAAAAAACCCCTTATAACACTCCATGGCAAAGGAACATTACTGCACATGTAGATTACTTACATTTCATTGCCTAAAGGGGAACCACAAATACATTTTGTTTATTAATTAGTTGTAGGCTATGCAATGAATGTTCCAAATAGCAAGATGTAGAGAGATTTCTATGGGCACAGTGATGGTTTCCTTTTTTTTTTTTTAATCTAATCTTGAGTTTCCTCCACCTGCTTTTCCTGCTGGAATAAAGGTGCAAACATTTGACTGGTGATCCTGGTTAAAGAATCAGAAAAGGGATCCTGACAAAAGCCACACTTTAACAATGAGTACAATGTCTATGTATCTTCTGTGGAGTTTTCCTAAAAATAATGTCCCTGAGAAAGAGAAAATTTGGCATAATTTACAGAGGCACTGTATGCAATTATTACCCCTCTTGGGAATAATGGCCACACCTACATGAGATACTGACGGTGCAGTTGTTACTGAACAGTCATTTAGTACTTGCATATACAAGTACTAACTGACAGTGCAGTAACTGAAGTTACTGCATAACATCCCCAAATGGCTTCTTGGTGATGCTCTGACTGCACAGCATCTTATTACTACTGTGCACTAGCTCATTACTATGGCACAGTAGCATTGCATCACACTTCATGCAATGTGACACTATTGTGCAGTAGTAACAACCTACTGCACAATTAGCGTCTCATGTAGACACAGCCAATGGGTCTTTTTCTGGATGGAAGTCCATAATAACAATATTGTTTTCAGTTCATATTCCCACATTACATTTAGAGGCAAAGGGCTAGATCTTGCCAGTTTTGCTTGTGACCTCATCATGTATTGTCTACCCCACAAAATCAAGACTCTCTGTTTTCTTGAAACAGTGGTAACAGGGAGTATCTCCTTTGTGCAGGTTCAAATGTCTACCCAGGTTGCAAGGCAGGGAAGCTCAGATCTTGTATCTAATATGTACTAGGTCCAATCCAAAACCCAATAGAAAGACCTACAAGTCCCAATGCTTGTCTCTCTTACATCCCTGTCACACAACTGAAGTCAATAGAATTAGTCCTGATTGCCAGTAATCAGGAAGGAAAGACTGATAGTTTTCTGTTATAGGGCATTTATGTACATGCTCCAGAAGTTGGGGGGGAGAGGAGGCACTTTAATTACAGTGGCTCCGAGAGCTGCTCTAAATAAAGCGCCCTGAGCCTCTCATTCATCAGTGTCCCCCACGCTTCAGAATGGTGATATGGGTGCTTTATCTACAGCCTAAGGAGCTTTAGATAAAGCACCTACACCACCAATTTGAAGCACGGGGATGTGGCTACATGAGACATGGGAGGCTGCTGGAGTGCAGCCACACTCCACTGTGCTGGAATTATAGCATACCAGAGCAGCCTCCCTGCTTATGTATAGACACCCATAGTGTCCATGTACATTTTATAGAGGATCATAGAACAATAGGCCACTAGGTTCTAGTCCAGTCATAGTAGCTATCAATTTACTCATAAGTGTTCGGAAGATCAAGGCAGTAAAGGTCTTTGAGTCCTAGGGAGGCTGTCCTGAACCCCTTGGGCCTGATTCATGACTGCATTGCATGAAAGGACAGCGATGTTTTCAAAGAAAAATAAAATATAGCATGACCGTTCAAGGAAATGATTGATTAACTTGTTAATATACACACTAAACAAGAGACATTAATTTTCTTGGCTTGTATCCAAAGTTTCTGCTTAGTCCTATATGACGGCATGTATCAAGGATAATTCCACTCCAGTCTGGCTCATTGGGGTATGGACCATCTTTTTGTTCCATTTTGTACAGTTTCTGCCTCCACAGGTTCTGACCCAACACGAGTTCCCTGACGTTCCCACAATACACATAATTAAGAATAGTAAATTGGGTGGTGTGAAACCAGTGTAAGAAAACTTGGTGTTTTACTCTAAAATTTACACTTCTAACCTCTTCTCAGGAATGCGTTTTTCACATAACAGCTAGTTTGTGTGCTTAGAGCAAGCACTTTAAACAAAATCCTTTGAATGTTCCATGCTATATAGAAATCCATATGTTGTCCAGAATCTCACTCTGTTCTTCATGCAGAAGGAGAACAGAGGAACAAGCATGTGTTTATTAAAGCCATATTTCTTCAGTCAGCTTACCCACTGCATTATAAATCTCGTGTAACATTGGTGTCATACTTTATCTTATTCCACTACAGCATGCCTTGTTCTGTCCTCTTTAGGAGGACATTATCACTGGCTCATGCTAATCAGCGCATCAGGCAGAAATGGGCATTAAGTAATAGCTTTTCAATGGTATACCTGGTTTTCTACTTTGTTGGGATCCAGAAGTCATGTCAGTCTCCCAAGGGCTTAAAGCTAAGGGAATGTTAGCCAACAGGGAGAATGAGTAACTAAACATAGTGGAGGAAAGGAACTAGAGTCTGGTTCTACATCCTCCATCTGATGCCCCAGGCATTTTATCGAATAAAGCTGAAGGAAACCATTTTAAAAAGAAAAAATTGAGCATGCATGATTTATCATGTGATTGGAAAGAGTATATTGGAAAAGGTGACTGGCCAAGTCCCATGTTGCCTAAGTAGATCACAAATGAGTGCCACAGATATGGCTCAGTTTTAAATGCCTATTTGCTGATCTCATTAATCTGCTAAATTACCCAGCTCAAATTGCTTATGTGTAAGCTTTACATCAAGGTAGACTATTTTGTATTAGCTGCCATATAAAAAGGAAACAGTCGCAGAAGGTAAGGGAAAGTGAGAGTGAGTTATTGACTGTAAAATAATCCAGTAACAAAGTATTTACTACTCAGAGGGAAACAAAAATTGCTAAGAAATATTCACATTGGTACCTAGTAATATCTAATTTGTTCTCATAGTCACACATTGTTGCTTCTGCACACTCAAGGAAGAGACAAAATCAAGAAAAGAGAAACACATACCCATAATTAACACACAAGCAATCATAGAGTCCAATATTATATCTAGAATACAGTGGAGACACCGCATAAGGAATGTTTATTATGAGCATAAATTGAAAAGCTTTGACATTAAGGCTGGCTGATCCACCGTTATGAATAACAATCCCTAAATTATCCATAGCAATCACTTCTTACAAAGGAAATGAATTGTTGCAACACAATACATCCTTGTTGTATCGATATGATTAGCTAGTTATCCATAACGGGTTGTAATTTGTTTTGATTTTTAAGTATTCTTTAGCAGCAATGCCCTAATGAGGCTGCTCTAAATTGATTAGGTACTCTGAGATACAGCATGATTCGCAGATTATTTCAGAAAGCTGTCAAGATCCTGTGACTTTCATTTCATTGGATTTAATGATCGTTGGAAAAGGTGTGCATTACAGCCAGATACAATCACATTTGTCAGCGTGATCCTTTTAAGTGCAATTCAATTAAAGTGTTATTCTCTAATTTTATTATTGCTCAAGCTGAGTGCTAATGCTGGCTACCAATAAAGCTACAGGTAGATAATGGTATACAATTTAATTTAACTAATTGGAGTTTAGTGATCTAACATGTTTTTCATATCTTAATTCCTTGAATAATCTTTGATTTTTGCATCTAGTACAATTCTTTTAATGGAAAAGGGCAACTCAAAACATCAGTTACATTTCAGATTAAATTATCTAGTAACATCTGCTTTTAACAGTGTATCAGTATTCATGAGAATTTTCTTCTCTTACCTACCACTTGTATCCATTTTCCATTGTCAGTATGCTTGACCTTGAAATTAATTTATCTAACTGTGTTTACATTCCTTATTAAGTTAACTGCAGCATTGGAGTGCCAGAAATAGTCTCACAGAGGGGATTTTGGATAGATGACAAATTAAAGGTTCAGGATCAGAAATAAACCAACCCCTCTAACTAGAGAAGACAGGGATTTTTTAATTGCCATTCAAAATAGTTAGTTATAGATAAATGAGTATATAAGAAAGAACACAGATACATGGGGATGTGGTAATTTTGCTATTATTTCCTGTCGCTTTCTTATGCCAACAGTGCAGTTTTCATTAGTAGATATTGGGTGCATCTACACATGCATTTGATCCAAGATCAGTTTGCTTGCAAGTAAACTACTTGTGAGTAAACACTTCCAGGCATGCGTCTACACATGCAGGGATGTGGGAACAGATTTGCTGCTCCTAGCACCAAACTGTTCCCACTTCCTGTGGTCCTGCAGTGGGCCCCTGCCACAACCAGGGGGAGCGTGAAGCTCTGACCACAGCTGCCAGCTGATGGTAGACATCTTGAAAAGGCAGCCCTGTACTCTGCTCCTTGGCCAGCGACTTTCCTAGCCAGGAGCAGCATGCACAGCTCAGGGGCAGCACACAGAAGCTGTCTTGTCATTGCCTCTGCCTCTTGGCATCATGGCTACTACAGCACCTGCCCCTAGCAGTCATGCCAAGCACCCCAGGCTCCTGCTGGCCACTGCACTGACCCTGCTGGCCCACCATACCAATTTTCAGCTGGTCCATGGCCATCTGTACCCTGCCAGCTCCCCCATGTACAGCAACCACTTGCCCAGACACAATATGCCATCTCAGGGCCATTGCCACCACATAGCTGCCACTTGGACCTTGTCCTGCTAACTGGACTGCAGCAGGGACACTGATGAAGGGCTGTCAGATGCCACTGCTGAGACCACCCTCACTCTTCTGGTGGCTGCATGTTGTCCACCATACCTGGGGTGACAAGAAGTGGCTGAACACATTCCCACTGACCTGGGACACCTTTGGGAACCTGCTCTAGCATCTCCTGCCCCATCAGCATGCACCCGACCCTCCCCACCAACACCCACCTGGCCCTTGCCCTGCAGAAGCTAGCCATGCCCACCAGCCTCCACTATGTGGGCCATCATTTTGGTGAGGGCAAGGCCATTGCTAGGGAGGCTGTCCTGGAGGTGTGCAGCACCCTCCAGGATGTGCTGGGGCACAAAGTGCTCCACAAGCATGACCCCCTGGCCCTGGTGGTGGGGTTCTGTCCCCTGGGATTCCCCCAGTGCATCAGGGTCCTGGACAGGGTCTTAGACAGGACCCACACCCCTGTCACCTCCCTGTCCCATGGCAACTGGCTCTACTACAGCTGGAGGGGCTTTCACTCTACTGTATTCCAAGCTGTCATTGACCACCATTGTGCCTTCACCATGTGAGCACTGGCTGGGTGGGCAGTGCCCATGATGCCCTCATGTTTCAAGACTCCATCATTCCAGCCCAGGTGCTGAACAGCTGCTTTGTGCTGGGGATTCCAGACCTGCAGCTGGGCACCATAGTGGTCCTGCCCCTCCTCATGGGGATCCTCACCTACCTTCTCCTGCCCTGGCTCATGTGGCCCTACATCAGTCAGCTAAACCTCCACCAGGCCCACTTTAACAGTGCCTGGACTGAACCCATACACTGGTGGAGTGTGCCTTCAGCTGCCTCAAGGGATTCTGGTGCAACCTCACTGCCCGCCTCAGGTTCACCAAGGACAACATCCCTTAGGTTATTGTCACAGCCTGCTTGCTGCACAACACCTGTGAAGCCTGGGCGGAGCTGTTTCATAAGGCCTGGGTGGAGGAGGCACAGCAGGCAGAGGATGCCTGGCAATGAGAGCACCAGCTGTAGCAGCAATGGAAAAGGTTCCATCCACCCACCCCCACCCCCACCCCTCCTGCTGAGACCCTGGCCAAGCCCACCTGCCACCGAGGGCCAGAGCACCAGGTGCAAGAGGCACTGGCTCCCAGCTAAGTCTCCCATTCCTTCTCAGTCCCCAGGGGCAGCCTGCCTCCCCCACCCCATTCCCAGGCAAGGACAGGCCAGGATCCTGGCAGCATCTGCTGCCATGTCTCCAGACTGCTCTGTCCCCTCCTCTCCTCCTGCAGGCCAACCATAGTGCTGCGCTGCTGCCTGGCTTGGGGGTATGGGGTTCCCAGACTACTAGGACAATGAGCTGCCCATGCCCTGCACTCCCTGCAGGGGGCCTCTCTGGGGAGGCACCCCAGGACATGCACCACTCCCCCTGCACCGTGCTGGCACTATACCCTGAGTGTTCCACTGCTGCATATGTCCCAAGTGCTATGTAAGGAGCTGTTTGCATGGACCGAGGGGTGGCTAACCCACTACATCCTGCTGCTGCTGGTTGCCATGGTGTCCCAGCCACACCTGCACAGCTGGCACAGGCCCTGAGCTGCATGGTGTGAGTGGAAAGCCCAGACTGCTCAGCAACCTCCACCACTGCCTGGAGGGCTAGCTGTGGCTGAGCTACATGTCCCTGCCTCCCCACAGTTGACAAGGACATCACTGCTGGCATTGTGAGAAGCCCATGCCCACCCAGCTGCAGAGGCACAGGCTGCTTAATAAAATTTTGCACTGTCTCCTGCTTCCCTGCATGCTGTGGGGGATAGGGAAACCAGGGGTCAGAGGACTGCAGCTGGCCTGAGCCAGGAGGAGGGGCAAGGGCCAGGACTGAGGGAAGGGGCAGGGGCAGGGGCAGCAGATGGGATGGGATGGGATGGGGTGGGCCCTCCTAACAGTGCAGAGCCTACCATGTGGCTGGGGCTAGCATGGATGGCAGCTCTGGTTAGTCCTGTCTAACAGCAATGGCATGTGGCTCCAGGTGGACTTGTCAGATGATGGGGTGCAGTGTGTGGGTGCTCAGCCAAAGGCCCCACCTGGGTTGAAGCTGGCACTGCTGGCATCCAACAGTGACGTGACCAGCTGCACTTCATGGCTGGGGCTGGGGCTGAGGCTGTGGATCTGATGGGGCAGGAACTGGCCCAGGCTTCCCAAGCTCCTGGTGGAGGCTGGGAGTGGGGAGCTTGGTGGATAGGCTCCGAAGTGGGGAGCACTGTTGGATAGGCTCCAAAGGTTGTGGCTGGAGATGGAAACCCGCTGTGTCCACAAGACCTTAACCTTTATGCAGCACTGCCACACCAACTGGTCATGCCTGCATTCCTACATCCTGCCTGACAGCACCTTGTAGGCATGGGAGTTGGAGCTCCTGATCCATGTGAACTGCCGCCGCACCTCCACCTTGCCCTAGAGCACCATGAGGACACCAGTCTCCTCCTGTGACCAGCTAGGGCCCTGGGTTGTGGGGTGTGGTGTGGACAATGACAAGGCCATTGGGTTACCTGCTTTGGCTCTCCAGGCCTCTGTGCAGGAGTCCCTGCACTGCCAGGTTGGGGCAGCCATCTGCAGTGCCCAGCACTGGAGCATGGCTCAGGACTGGCAGCCATACAGCAAGGCATTGTACCACAGCACCTACAGACTCTGGGCAGTTGACTGGGGGGTGGGCTGCAAGCATCTAGAGCTGGGAAGGGGCCAGGAGCTGCCTGCAGCTGGGCCTGGGTGCTGAGAGGCCTGGCAGGATCCTGGAGCAGCCTGCAAGCCTGGATGGTGTGGGTCTCACAGCCACACAGTACTGCAGTGCCAGACAATAGTGCCAGAGTGCAAGCAGGCTGCTGCAGCTAGCCTGTGGACTGCCCAGGGGGACACAGGGGCCTTGAACGGCCACAGGCTGCCTGCTTGTGTCCTAGGGCTCTGAGTGCCTGTAGGCTTTTAAGGGCCTGAGCCTGAGGCTTGCAGAAAGCCAGGCCAGCCCTAGGGTAGAAAAAGCTCCCAGCCTCAGAGCCCTGGATCTAGCCTCAGGCTGAGTTCCTAGTGGTGGGGCTGACCAGGAGCAAATCTGCTACTGGCTGGCATCTACACGTGTTACTGTGCAGTAGCTACTCACAAGTAAACTTGCTACTTCCATTTGCAGATAGCACATTTACTCTCAAGTATTGATTTTTATTGAGCAGTAAGCATGTGCATGTGTAGACGCACATGCTTATTGCACAGTAAATTATGCTCCTGTACAGAAAAGTGTCTCATGTAGCCATGTCCACTGTCTCCTTTATTGCAAGGAGTGGGTAGTAGTGTTGAAAGAGAGGGAGAATTGTCTGGTAAGTTATGTTCACAGGAAACTTAGAACAAGAATTTCTCTGATTGCAGTGCCTGAAGCTATATTGCAGCAGATTGACTGAACCCTACAAGATTGCACTAAGACACAAGAAAAGGTGAACTGTAAAAGTTGTGATGGTGTTCTCCTTTCTACCAATTTTTACTGTTTTGACTACACCACAAATATACATAATATGTATCTTTTAGTATTTTGAATTAAACAAAATTTACAACTTCCTATTTTCTGGAAGTTATTTTCAGTTCTCTGCAGACCCCTGGTCCCTCAGGGAATGTCAGTGGAGAGCAGGAGTGTTCCTTATTCTTCAACCCTATTGTCATTTTCCCTAAAAAAACTATTGCTACCAATTCATGCTCAGACCACATTACACTCATGAAGAGACAACAGACTCTATACTAAGCTGATGCCAATTGGTGTAGCTGCTTTGCACTGAGTCCACAGGACACTTTGCATTTCTTCTGCTAGTTCGTTTGAGTTCCTATTACCAAAATACAGAAGTGCCTAAGAGGCTTTAATGTGTTTTCCTCATAACACCCCTTTTAATAAAATATTATTATCCCCATTTTGCAGATGAGAACTGAAGCAGAAAGACACTGTTTTGCCTTAGATGGCATGGAAGTCTGGGATAGAACAAGGATTTGAACCCAGGTGCCCCAAGTCTCAGGTTAGTATTCTAATCACTTGATTACAAAAGCTGTCACTAAAATACGAGTGTCTATTTGGCCCCTGTTTACATGGTAGCTTCTTCATGTCTTCAGACACACTGTGCTGTTGGAGGAAGGGGTGATAGCCCCTAAACCCAGCAATGTAGGGATGCAGCCAGGCACTCAAAGCAAAGCAGAAGTGGTGACTTCCAGTTGCTGCCATAATCATGAACATGCAGCTGACAGCAGCAGATGCTTGTTTTGCCACCCATCCCTGCAAGTTAGTACCATGGAGGTTGCCTCTATCACCCCTTTAGTTACACCACTGCCTAAACCAGAAGCAGCGTAGCTGCATCTGCATGGTGCCATGGATAGGCTACCTGCATGAAGACAGGCTAATTGAGGTTGTCATTCAGCAGTGTAATTAGCTGGTCCAAAGATCTAGATGGATGTGGCTGCACTGCTGATTTAAGATGTAGACTGGACAGTGTGTTTGAGGACACTACTTTTGAACATGATAAATTGATCCTGTAGACCTGGTCTCTGTTGCACTCTGCAGTATAATTAACTTAAACATGCTTTTGCGCTGTGGTTATTTTCTTTTTTAAAAAATGAGGCATTTATATGCTGCAGAAGTGAAATCTTCAGAATCCAAAATAAAGTGGTTCTATTGATCAAGATTGTTGTAATCATTTTGCATTTGTTATGTGTTATAACCTTTTGTAATAGATGGCCATGTTCGCATACGCCAACTAGAGGTTTGCATAGTGTTTATGTAACAGGTGCTAAGTGAATAAGAGACTCTAGGGCGGCAGTATAGAAGAAACATGCGGTTGGGATTTTCCACACGGGGTTTCTCAAGGGAAAGTCCAGGGTCTGTCAGTAATGTGACAGTCACCACTCTGAGCCAATGAAGAAGTGCCACATGTGATTAGACCGCCCTGCATCACTGAGGGTATAAAAGACATTGCATTACGAACTTTGGGGTCTTTGCGCGCCCAATGGAACGTACTCATGGATCAGTTCGAACTCAGAACGACCTTCGGCCTGGCCAGCCGGAGGGGAGGACGCCAGACCCGCCTGAACCCGGCGACCAACCCTGGAAACACCTTGCCAGAACACAGCAGTCTCACGTGTCGCTAGGGCAGGTGAGACGTGGTGAGTGTGTGTCCACTGGCGGACACAACACCATTGATTCTGTTTTGTTTAACGTTTCATCAATAAAGTTAAACCTGACCACCTATAACATCACAGAGCATGATCTGCTGTAAGCCCAACTATTGAAAGATCCTGTAACAAAGATGATGTGACCTCAATTTTCTCTAGACTTTCCACTAAAAATGTCCCAAAAATAAACAACATATGGACCTGCTCCTGTTCCCATTGAAGTCAATGACTTTCCCTATATTGGATACTTTATAAGTAGCTATGTATCTGAATAATTGGTACAGTGTATGTTGTATGTCACCTTCTATCAAAATACACCAGCTCATATATTTCCTGAGCATGTCAAAAACAGTGCTGGTACTGGGGACATACATTGTTCAGTGTTCAGCATTGTTCAATGTTCAGAACTGGAGTTGTTAGTCTTTAGACCTTAGTTGTTTGTCTCAAACCATAGTGGTTTCAGATATACCAAATAGGTTAATAATCCTGTGTGTGTCAAGCCCCTGTGTCTGACAAGCTTTTCTTAATATTGGATGAATCAACTCCTGACTACAGGATCCACTTCCAATACAGTGATCTAGACCCCCAAGAGAAGCAGCGCAGTCCATTAGAGCTGAGGGTCCCTCCCCACTTGAATATTCTGGCCTTTATTATACACAAGTGTAGGACTGATGACCAAGGACAGGGAATAAGTGAGAAAGGGAGAAAACCTTAGTACTGTGTGTTCAGTGCAAATCAATTACTCCTTCTGCTACTGTATATTATACTCAACAGCAGTAGGGTGATTTGATATTTGCATACCAGCTACTGAATAAGAGAGTTCATCTGTAGGCTGCTAATTATTCATTTGCACTAGTCAATACATAGTTTCAAATACATTCTGAATCAACAGGATGGCTGTTGATAAAATTCATTCTGTCCCCCACTATTTTTAAAGTCATGACATTGACAGCTGGTATAAAATCACTATGCATAATTATATTACAAGCTGGCTTCATTACAGTAATATCCTATGCTGAGACGCCCTCTCCTCTCACCCCCTCCCCACTTTGGTTGCACAATGTGTTGGTTACACTTCCCAGGACAGCAACAATGGTTGTGTACAAATGTTACATTGTTATAGAATTCTGTTTAGTTTGGTAGAAAAGCTAGGTGTGCAAGTGTGCTTAGTCTGGTCTAAAAAGGGAACACACAGTGCAAATGTAAGCCTTGTCCAGGGGCAGCTCTATTTAGTCTGATAAGGATTAGACCAGTTTAACGAATTGTTGTACAGCTCTCCTGTTGACTTCCAGCATCCCAGAATGCCTTGTTGCTACCATCTTCTCCCCTATAGGAGATGCCCCAGAACTCAGGCTGCACTCCACTACTCCAACTGAGTATGGAACAAACTCTGGCTTGTGGCTGTCTCAAGGCCAGGAAAACCCAGCACGTCTCCCCAGCTCTGCCTTGTGGGGGGACAGACTAAATGTGTCAATTATAATATCTGCCAGGGACCCAAGGATCCAAATTTGAAAAGTGAGTCTGGATAGAATCCACATCACCAGAGTGAGGATCCATAGGAGGATGCTCCAAAGGAGGATGTGGCTCCCAAGTAGGGCTGCCCTGTGCTCTTGGATCTCTGGCAGCCCAGGGCACTTTGAGATATGTGCAGGGGGGGTCTCTGTCTGCAAGCCATCACCATGTAGACTGCCCATACATATCCTCCCCTGAATGCTGAATGCTTGCATGGTGCTCTATTGATACAGGTTTGGATCACTTAAACTAAACAACACAACTTAGACCAGTTGAACACTAGTATGTACACTATGATTATTCTATCAGTCCAGTGCTGTGGATGCTATGCTGACTCATTTTACAAATACAAATCGTTAAGCCACCAGCAAACATTACTTTTGACAAAAGTAATCTGTTTTCATTGTGTCTTAAACAGTAACTCAACTACGTGTTCAGGCAACTAATGGTGCCACAAAAAAGGTAAACCAGTCACATATTACACAAAAATGTGCATTTTTCTGTGGCTGGCTTCCATTGTACCTTAAATTGAATGTGTGGCAGGTTTTGGACCTCATTATAGGGTCCCACCAGCCCCAGTGTGGTCCCCACTTGCTGAGAATCAGCTGATTGTCTGCTGGATCCAGGACTGCACTGATTGCTGATTGCTGGCCAAATCCAGGACTGCACCGGGGCTTCAGCTGGCCCCAGTGTGGTCCCTGATACATGACAATCAGCTGGTTCTAGGACTACATGGGTTCTCAGACATGCCCTGGTCCCTGCCAGCCAACAATCAGCTGATTGTCAAGCACCCAGCATGTTCCTAGGTTCTCCTTGCAAGTACAGCATGATCAGGATCTGATCCTTGAACCCAAAATCACACATCCTACCATGCATATGTGGAATGGCAGGAGGCCCTATTGTTGTAATCAGATCTGATTGTGCCTTTAAATGAAAGTCAGTGGCTTTAGACTCAAAAAAAAAAAACAACCTTGTGGGTTAATTTAGTAGTAACTCATTTTGTCTGGGTTCCTTCCCATGATGGGTTTTAACACTATAAATGTACACTGTAATTCTAGTGAGTCCTTAAAGATTGGTTTTATTATTAAAAATGACTCTATAAAATAATCTTGTTGGACTCCATATTTATAGTCCCTTAAAGGAACTACATCCAGTTTATAAATAAAAAGGGTGCAGTTTTTGTTGTTTCTGTAACTGTGAACTCAGTGTAGGATTGGAAAGTCAGCAAGATTCTTTCTTGCTCATGCCACAACCCTAATAAAGATTCTGCTGTCCAAATTTTGGCCTTGTTAACACCACTGTAATTGCTTTGTTTTCAGAAGCCATGCTGGCATAAACCTGTAAAATTCCATTGTCTAAAGTGGGGCTGTACAGATGTAAGTGCTAGCTGAACTGAATCCTTCAAATGAAAAAGAATTCATCTCCAAATGTCAAATGCCCATTGAACTATTCAGGGTAAAGTTATATTTTCTGAACATCAGTTAATTATGTCCACATAGTCTAAAATTCATCAAATGCAGTAGCACTTCAGCAGGTAATCTTAAAATTACAGGAAAGCAGGGCTGGTCTGCCCCCTGAGCTACCCAGGCTCTGCCCTGAGCGATACAGGCTAATTCTCAATGTACAGCTGCAAGCTTAACTAGTTTTTGCATTAGTTAACCTTTTTTGATTACCTCCATGAAAAGTAGCAGATGCATGTTCAGACATACTCTTGAAGTACAAAGAATGTGTCTTCTGTAAATTAAACAGTGATATATTCAGTCTCACTCAAACAGCTCTATTTAGATTTTCCAACTGGGGTAAATAGAGGAAGTATATTTAGATCTAAGCACTTTGTCATCGTTCATTGAGATGTAGTCTGTACACCAGCCTTAGCAAACTCTTAAATGATGCCATCGTAGAACATGTGCAGTGGTAGCGGAGTTCAAGATGAGAAGGTTATATTTTGTGTCTATTACTTTGTTATTGTTGTTATTGTTTCCCCTCCATACTTTCAGAAATAGTATATGACTTCTATCAATTGCAGAAGTACATAAAATTTTAATGACAATGTAGTAAAAGAAATGACCTCCAAATACTGCTGCCTATCCCTTGATAGCTTTCTGGGCACACTGCAACCTTTGGCTAAGCTAATTAAATAACAGGCAGCATAATTCTGGGAATGCTTATGGGGAAGACTGCTGTGATGCTATATAAATAATAGCTTGCTATTCCTTAAGCTCTTCTTCTAGCAGTTTAACCTGGGATAGGTACAGCTAGTACTAAAACCCACTTTCAGTAATTAGATATCCCAAATGTAAAATATCATGAATAGAAATGAATTTGTAGGCAAGAACTAATCATGAATACAGAAAGATAAAGTGGTAGTAAAGCTGTATACAAATGAATACAAAGACTGGTTCTGATATTTTAACTTTGAAGTCACCATTAAAATTTTTCAGTTCAGTATGTTTTTGTACATTGTGTATTAAACCTGGTGGTTGTAGAAGCTTCTGTTTATCATATCAGTAGTAATCTTAGGCCTCGACAAAATTCTAAAGAAGAGATGCAGACTAGCAGCAAGAACTTTTAAATTCTGGTCCCAGGGGCTTGTAATATAATGGTATTGAGAGACCCAAGCTGAATCTTGGGCCCCAGTGGACTGAGTGTTGCACAAATATGTAGAATAAGACAAGCCCTACTCTGAAAAGCTTAGCCTAAGAGAAACATGACATATCCAGTGGGACAGAGAGCAGAAGCTCAGAGCATTGAAGTGACTGTTCCTTGTCATACCACCATTCAAGCTGAGCTGGGAATGAAACCTAGATCTCCTGATTTCCAGCCCAGAACCTTTTCTCCATGTGGTGACTATGACTTTATCAAGACATTTAACCTCAGGGTTTCCCTGTTAAGAAAACAAAATAGTCTTTACCTACCTCACAAAGCTTTTCTGAGTCTTGTCAAGGTAAGTACCCTGAGGATGAGCAGGGCTTTCTAAATGTACCTAAGGCAAATGTTCAATTTTCCTGAAAATGGAAGGTGTTTCAAATAACAACCTGACAGTATGAATATACTACTGAGCACTTATGAAAGCCTGGGCCCATTGCTCAAACCACTGGAAGCCTTTATGTAATTTAAAACATAAATATAAAATATGTGAAGCATATTGACTACACCTGAGAGCAACAAGCCAAAGCCATTTCTATCATCTACAATGGAGAGGGAAAGCCAAAGCTCCATCCTGTCTAATGCTTCAAACATCCATAGAAGGGGTATATGCTTCTTATGTTTTAGGTGCACTACAGAAAAAAAAACATTTGAACTGAAGGTCAAAGACTCTCACCCTGGAAGATCCAAAAATGGGTGAAGTTCCTTAGATCCAGAATAGTCTGCCTTTATGGCTGATATTTTGAGTTGTTAACAGAAGTCTCTCAACTGATTTCAGCAGTAAAGAGGGTGCTGATCTCAGTGACAGCGGTTGAGTCTAGATGTGCAAATAATTTGGCAGTTTACTCTCAAGTAAACTACTCAAGAGTAAACTCTCCCGAGCACACTTCTACACATGCAGGGATTCAGGAACAAATTTGCTGCTCCTAGCAGCAGTAGGGAGCTCTGAGCCCCCACTCTGTGGTTGCAGGGCCCAGGCTGGGAGATCTCCCCCTTATCTCCCAGCCTAATCCCTGCCATGGCAGGACCCAGGCTGGGAGATCCTTATCTCCCAGTACCAGTTCTGTGGTCACAGTGCCAGCACTAGGAAATCCTTATCTCCCAGCACCAGCTTTGTGCTCATAGGGCCAGTGTTGGAAGATCCTTATCTCCCAGCCCAGGTCTCTCAACCACAGGGCTTGGGCTGGGAGTTAAGGATCTCTGAGCCCGGGCCCCACAATCATGGAGTGGGGCCTGGGAGCTCCCTACTTCCAGGGCAGGGGGACATTGTTTCTGCCCTGACTCCAGTGATGTAGATCACCCCAGTAACAAGCAGTTCCTAGAGGCAGGGAGCAATCTCCTGCCCCTTGCTGCCCAGTTGACCTGGAGCACATTTGCTCCTGGTCAGGCATTTACGCATGCACTTCTAAGCAGTAAGTAATCTCAAGTAATTTTGCTACTTGCATTTACAAGTATCAGATTTACTCATGATTAAAGCCAATTACTGTGCAGTATCTACACATGTAGTCATGGGTGCCTACTACTCATTAATTAGCTCTACTGTACAGTAAAGCATCTCATGTAGATGCACCCAGAGAAGGCCAATGCCGTGCCAAGGAGGACCTGCAGGGCTTTATACATTAAAGACATTACCTTGAATTGTACTATAAAGTAAACAGCAGGTTCATGCATCATGCTGAGCCCAGATGTAATAGAAGACCTTGCACCACTACCTTCTTTAAAGGAATACAGTTGAGAGGACAACAAAGAATACCTGGGATGGGTCCTTGTAGCTATTGCCACTCTAATCAGAACAGCCTCAGGGCTACTTTAAACTGATAAAGAATCTGGCTGTCACAGGTCCCATCAGGATGGGGAACACAGTAGCACTTACATACATCCTTCAGCCCACACTGAGTACTCCTAGAACAGAGATGGGCTTTGCCTTGTTGTCCTCATAAAGACAAAGCATCAATGCAGGACTTGGGTTAATAATTCAGTGAGCATCAATCCCTGTTTTAACCTGCAGTGGAATTAAGTGGCTCCATTTATTGTTTAGAGATGATTTAATATGCCTGCAGCTATCCTCTGCGACAGTCCAGAGAGGGCTACCATAGGAAATACGAAGGAAATCTTTTAGACAAATCTGGAGCTCATTTTAACATTAAATTGTTTTCAATTCAAGACAAAGAGAGATTCAATTATTCTCTGAATGGAGGTGTTGCTGCAGTTGTCAGGGAGTGGTGCTTGATATTTTATTGCACCCAATACAACCTGCTTTCTTCTCTGGCGATTACATGGTTTTGTGATTCTTCCCAGAATCACAGGCCTCTCCTGTCCAAAGCAGTAATTCCTGGAATGATGATGCTTTAGAGTGGTTGCCTGAGGCATCCTAAGGGATGCAGGTATTTTAGGACATTTGTGGGCTGACTCATTTCTAGATTGTGGCGCCATATATTTTTGTTTCTATTTTTAATTCCTGTATTAGTTTGCAGAGAAGTTTTCTATAATGTAAAGGCCACTGCTTACACTGTAGTATGTACATGGGCCATGCTGTATAGATCACTATGCAATGGGGCTAGGTGCTTCTTTAAAAGGCCCCGTGGGGTCTTCCATTCCTGATACACATCTGAAGAAATTAGTAGAAAGCTTGGGTATTTATTGCTGTAGCTGATGTTTTTCATCTAGTGATTCTGTGTTAGGTATCCACTTGGGTGCTCCCAAGGGGACACAGCAGTGGCATTATAGCATTCATCAACCTCTCTGCTCCAGTTCAGAGGGTAGGCTGTGACCTGGTTATTCTCTGGCACTAGCTAGAGCAATCTCAAGGCTGTTCTTCCTTATGCCATCAGTAATAGCTCATAATGGGCTACTTTGTTGGGTTATAATTACTCTGGAAATGGCTGTGATCCTAAGGGCCAGAACTAAATGACACAGAGCTACCTACAATAGTTTTAAGGCCCCTGGAGATTTTCAGCAGAATTCATAGCTTACACTTCTGGGTCAACTTTAAGATCCTCATTGTGTTGCCCAAACAAGTTAAATGGAACTCAATATGGGACAGAATTTTATGCCTAACAACCATTATTCTCCCAACACCACAACTCAAAATAAGGGCCTTATTCTAACTATTAATGAATTTCTAGGCTCCTTTCTCATAATTCCTGAATGTGAGAAGAAAGAAATATGGAAAAAGGTATGTGCTAAATCTTCAAAAGTAAAAGCAATGAAAAAGCTTTAAGGAAACCTAATCTGCACCATTCTAGATAGTTTCTATGATATTCTTCAACCTTACATGTGAATACACAGTAACTTCATTTAAAACATTTTTTAAAGTTTTTTAAATAAAATGTAGACATGTTACACATGATTCCATGTCACACTGCTGGATAAGGGCTGCATGTCTCAGGGTAAAAGAACCTTCCTCCCAAAATTCATGTTTTCAAATAGCAATGGTCAATCAGTACAATGTCTTCGCATTGTAGTACAAGAAATGGTTGGCATACAATGTGAAATGGCAGTGCACAACCTGAGTGCCTGTAGGAGTCCAGTGTGCTCCAAAATTGTCCACTGGTTGGAGAATAACATAACCAGAGTGGCTAGAGGGTGCTTTTCACCCTTGCAGCAACTTCTACAAGATAAGGCTCCAAGGAACTTCCAGTGGATTGTAGAACTTCCCTACTCTGTAAAAATCCTAAAGGGCAAGATGACTTGCCCTCCCTCATAATGTCACTCCTAGTGCAGGAGACAAGCTGATCCATCATAAATCCCATAGAGGTCACATAACTTGCCATCTCAGAGCCAGGATTATGCATTTCAAGAGCTTTGAGTACACTATTGCAATATGCTATTTTATTTTACAAATGGTCCTCTCCTGCTCTTGTTTCTGTACCCTCTTGTTTTGCTGCTCAAAGGGAAGACTTACTAAGAGTTTGCTTTATATAGTAGACTTCCCCAATCAGGTTTCTGGTTTACACCTAATTACTCAAGTCAGTGAAAATAATAACAAGGTTTCACTTAGATGTGCATTCCGAGAAGTCAGTGGTTAAGATCCCTATCAAAAATGAAAAACAATGTGCAGCAAAAATAATTATTTTTGTAAGACTTTCCAGCTTTTACTGATGATGATGAAAACAGCAGGAGTTCACAAAGGAAATATATTTTATTGATAGCAAAGATTTATTGCATCATTGTATTAGAACTTCAGGGGCATGTAAATTCAGGACTGGGGAACAATATTGCTATGGAGAAATGGCACCTTTGAACAGGAGAGAGGCAAGCACTTCAAAGTTATGTTGAAACTGTTTGATTTGAATTTCTGCTGCTATACAAGAGGATACTCAAAAATTCCTTGGACACTTCCTCCACCAATATGGCCCTATATATTTTTCCCTTGTGTTGAAAACAAGCTTCTGTTAAAAATGGTTAAGGATGAGATTTGTTGAGTCACTAGCCTGAATTTGTGGTCTTCAAAATTATTTCGTAAATGAGGAAATTTTGGTCTATTTTTAACATCTGATTTCAATGCTTTAATAAAGCTGAATGAAAAATTTAGGGGATTCTGAGTAAGGCCCCCAAGTAGCAATGAGCTACTGCACTGGGGCTCATTGCTACTGCTCATTAGTGTTGCTGGGCACTAACCATGCAACAATGGTATGGCACAGTAGTAATGAGCTACTGCACATTAGTGCTGGCAAAAAAGTGTGCAGCGACAGTACTGCAAAGTAATGTCAGTTACTGCACAGTCTGCTGTACATGTAGACACAGCCATTGTGATGTGGGCAAAATTGTTGCCTTGCTTTGCAACAGATAGCATAAAAGTCTCATTTGAAAAGATGCTAGAAGCAGCCTTCTAAGAGCTTGTGATTCCTTTCAGATAACAGGTCCGTCACAGAGTGCATACAGAAATCTCTCAACTGTTAGCCCCTAGTTCTTGGCCAGTTTCTAATTTTTTTATTCCATATTCCCTGGGGGGTGTCTACACATGCACGTTAATACACAGTAGACTATTTTACTGCGCATTAAAGCATCATGTAAAAAACCATGACCTTATGCTAATATGCAGTAAAGTAGTCAACTACTCATAAAGCATTACTAAAAAAGCATGCAAATACACTAGTGCACATTAGCACAGCCTAATGTGCATTAATTTAGTATCTCATGTTGGGAGTAATAAATTTAATGTCCATCAGAAAAGGTGCATCAACACACATGTAGACCTGCCCTCTGTATTTGAGAAATGCCACTAACTGTCACTTTCATATACTGATACCTGCTTGTCATCTGTAGGGATGCAAACTAGGTTTTCTCTCCTGAAACAAAATGTAGATGTGAATTTAGTTTGTCCTTTAAAAAAGCCCCACCACTCTTTTGGTCCTGCTAGATTAAGGTATGATTTCTTTGGAAGGGACATTTTTCACAGACATAAACGCTACTGTAGATGGAGTTAAACTGGTATTGTTTATTTAATTTGGACAGACAGCTACACTGGCCAAAGCACTCTGTTACTGCTATAAGCTGCACCCATATGAGAGTTTGCTGACATAGTTATACCACCCAATTTTTCCCAGTGTAGAGTAGGCTTCAGATTCTTCTTTCCATAAGCTTCAATGTCGGGTGCCTTCTAAGGTCCTGATGCTGCAATTGTTGGCAACTGCACTGTCACTGAAAGAATCTAGCACCTCATAGGATCAGCTACTAATGAAATGGCAGATGGCGTGTTCATAGGCCAGCTGTGTACCACTGGTGAACAAGTATATAAGCTGCTAGAAAGTCCAGAGGAGATGCTCTTGAAAACTCTTTGGAAGTGAAGCTGTGGGAGAATTGACAACAAGTGATTTTTAAAGCTGCTACTGTTCAGACTGTAACGCTATTCATCTTTAAACAAAAAATAACGCTACCCCATATTTACATCACTGTGTTCATCACTAAACAATGCAAGGCTCCTTGACCTACTATTCTTAACCTTTACTGACAAAAAGATTGTAATATAAATAGGACATTTATAACCAGCATTGGAAATCTCTTCTGTTGTGCGATTATCTACAAAGTGTTATTACCCCCTTTTTGCACAGGAAAATATGCCTAGATTTTCATTGATCCATCTTGAATCAATGCTTTTAAAAATCTTAGACACATTTTACTTAAGAGCAAAAGCATGCATTTTATGTTTTGACATGGTATTATTGATTGGAAAGGAGAGAGCAGTGCTCTCCACCTGACTGTCTCTTCAACTTCCTAGTCTGGCAGTGTCTAGTAGCACGACGTCCTTAATGGCTTGGCTTCTGTTTTCTCTGCTTGTTGCCTCTCTTCTTTATCCTCCCAGTCCTCAGCACGGTGCCTTTCTCAGTTTTTTAAAGTAATCAATATTGTGCTGAAACCTCCTGCTGTTTGCTGTCACTCATATTTGGCACAGTTATAAATTATGTATGGGTCTCTCTCAGCCCATATACAATTTCTATTGCATTTGTCAATTGCTAATCAATAGTTCACTTTTCTTATCCTCAAAGACACACTCGTTCTGAACTTTTAATGCAAACATTTTATTTTCTCCTCAAAGGTAATAGAATGGAATAGATTCGTATAGGAAGCCAGAAGCTGCAAAGGACAATTTTAGAGATCTGGTGTCATATTAGAAAGGATATAAATATGAATATTGTAGCTAAAGATACAGCATTCAGCTTCCGTCCCTATATTCAACTCTGTAGTTACCTCCTACATATGTATTCCCAGCAATGTTTTTATCATGGCTGTGCCTACCTGTGACCCTTTCAACCTTCACTGCACAAGATGCTCACAGTGGTAGACTGAACTTCCAGAATTAATGGCATCTGACATTTAAGTCAACCTTAAAGAAATCTCAGCAAACCCAGTCACTTAAAATAATATGGCCAGTGTCTCTTTAAGGAGGCATATTGACATTCTTTGTAAAATGTCATGTTATGTTGATATCTCAATCAAAATGCATAGCTCTCTCTCCTTTTGGCTAGCTTTGAAATTAGGTTGTAAAACAAAAATGAATAGATAGTTCTTTTTTAGGTAAAAAGTCCAAATTTAAAACAAGAAGTTAGCTTGCTGACTATTTGAAATAAGTCATTGAGCCCTGTAGCATCTACTTCTGCTGCAACATCTTTAATACACGTATGAATGGTGTTAGCTGAGGCAAGGAAAAAGTACCAGTGGAGTGAGACTGCTTGAAACCATTTTTTGCTTTAGGCAAAACAGAGTGCTAAAAGAGTTGAAAACAAGAAAAGCTGCCTATTGCTATCCCTGCAACATTAAACATCAAAACTCAAGCCATTTGCTGCTGTAGCTTGGTGGCTTGGATAAATGTTTGCCTTTGGAGAAACTGCTAGTCACAGCAGGAAGAGGAGAAAATTTATTCCTCCAAAATACTAATACCTCTAGTCACTTCAAAAGACCAATGAACTCACTGTTACAGGTCTTCAGACTATGCCTTATATCCACCACTGTGTTCTCAGGATAGGACCCTTTGCTCTACAATTCCTTTTGCTTCTAGGTGTGAAAGAATGAGAGTGTAACTTCCAGGGTGTGCCTTGTCCCTTGGGGCTTGATCATACCACCTGCCCTCCTGTTGTATAGTACTTAAGTCTCCTAAATAAGTCAAATGATGAGAACACAGTTCTACACTGTGAGGATCCTACAGCCAAAACAGGCCAGGCAAAGGACAGTGGATGGATGAGGCTCCAAGCAGAGCTGATTTGTATTGCACAGAATGTACTGAAGTGAACTGAGCATGAATCCCAGTTGTGGATCCAGGAATAGGGCCAGGGGGCGCACCGCCTCCCCCGCGCACACACACACACACATTGGAGGTTCCTGCCCGAGTGCTGTCTTAGCAGTGAGCTTTGAGCTCACCAGCTGATTGGGGCAGGGTTTGCCTGGAGCCCCTGTTTTCACACAGCTCTGAAGCCCACAGGGTGAATGCTGCTTCTCTTTGCCCTTCTCCTTCCCTCCTCCCCTCTGAATTCAGCTGCAGAAAAAAGGAGGGGTGAGTGGCAGCAGCAGTGCTCACTCCCTGGGATCCAGAGCCACACAAAACCAGGATCCCACACCAAGAGCTTTTGGGCAGCATAGCCAAAAAGGATATGACCGTGTCACCACACCCCCTCCCAGATCCAACCCTGGAGAGCCCAGCTTTAGTTGAAGAGGTTTGTTAAGTAAAGCATAGAAGGAGAGGGTCTTTAACAAGGGAACAGCTCCTTTGATATTGCTAAGTGCTCAAATATGGCCTAGGTCTTTTGCAGAATCAAGGCCCTTACCTGACAGGTACATCATGTCTGAGTTACACTGTGAAGATCATAGAAATAAACCAGGTGGGGCAAAGGGGAGGGATGAGGTTCCAAGTAGAGCTGAGTTTGTACTGAAGGTACTAAAGTTTTATTGTAAGTGCATCTGCAATGTAAATGCAAAAGTAGTATATTCAGTATGCTGTATATTACAGTGAAGTATTAGAAAGAGACACAAGATAATGATTCAGAAGAAACCAGTTCACTGGCATTGATTCATTCTTCCCCCAGAGATTGCTTGAATCTCCTGGGAATGTTGTTACATATAAACAATGGCAACCATCTGCTGGGCAGTGAAGATGTACCCACAGCGAGCTGGAATAACCTTATTGGCTTCAGGCTTACATGGGTGTAATTGAGAACATCATTTAATGTACATTTCTGTTCAGCAGTTCTAGAGACAGAGGCCCACCATGAAGAAATGAGCCCAGGGCAGTCCTCTCTCAGCCTTCCCCCAGCTCTCCTCCTCTCATACCTTCTGGCTTGCAAGGCTCAGGGACATCAGCGAGTAACAGCTGGGCGGTGCCATATGGTGCAAGGTGTTCTCAAAACTGTAGGTCTCTAAAGTAGCAATACAGTTTGCAGTACTTGGCATACATGACCCACTCACCCACCCCATGTTACACTACTGCCTAGTGCACGGTGCTGCCACATTCCCTGGCCTGGCTAATCCAAATGTGATGATGTAATGATAAATGTTCAAGTCCTGCACATGCGCAGTAAGTCAAGGTTCTGCAGTGAACTCTCCACCTCTGAGGAGGGGCTGACTTAAATATATACATTAGCATGCACTGTAAAGACTCAGCAACAGGGATTTTGGTGCCAAAAGTGGTGAACAATATTCCCTGAGGTAGAGTAGATGATGATGGGTCAGAAATGTGAAAAGTAATAAGTTTGTTTCAACATGATATTTAATGGAAGCACCAATTGGATGAGTGTTCGAGAGACAGATACCTTAGAGATGAGATTGGATTGTGAATATGGGGCAATTTTGATGTTTAAAAAGGGAGCTGAGCTCTGCTCTGTGTGTGTATATGAGTCTGATGTGTCCCTGAGGAGAGATACTTGTGAGTTTGAGTCCTTGTGTCTGAAGAGAGACTGCTCAGGTCTGGTGAGTCTGAGACTGGAAGAGATTAAGGGTGTTTGGAGACCGTCTAGTGTCTAATGTTTGTGGAGTGATTGCCTGTGCGTGTGTATCCCAGGCAGAGCAAGACTCCCTGATGATTCCTCTGGGATTAGAGACAGAAGTTACACATAAACCAATTTAAGTGATCAGAACTGGTTTAAACCTGTAATTAGAACAGACGTTCAGTGCACATAAACCAGTTTCAAAATGGCTGAAACTGGTTTAAGGTAAACTTGGTTGAATGTAGTATCAGACTTAACTGATTTGGGCCAAACCACTTTATAAAACTTCTGTCCCAGAACCCTTCCTGGTTCAGAGTCCCCCAGCATCCCAGCATGCTTTCCAGCCCTGGGCTGGTCTGTGCTATCTTCTCTAGAGCAGCAGGGCTGACCCTGATCCCTCTGCTCCCTAGCTGGAGCAGTAAGAGCTGACTGACAGGAGTGGGGGGCAAGCCCAGCTGGGGATGCAGCCCAGTGTATGGGGGGGGCTTACTGCCCCCATCCAGGCAAATCTTGGTTGAGGTCTGGGGCCAGCGGTGGAGGTTAAACACCCCTTCCCCCCTCAAACTTACTGCTGGTGTGACTGTGGACTATAAATCCCAGAGGCACCTAGGAGCAGGAAGAAGAAGTAATGAGCAACCCTTCAGAGTCTTGCTGCTGTGATTCTGGACTGCAAATCCCAGAGACCTCGGGGGCAGCAGAAAAAAGAAGTGAACACAGAGCCAGAGAGCTGTGCCCTAGCACCCTCCCCCTTCCCCACCCAGAGACCTCGGGGGCAGCAGAAAAAAGA
>NW_017728915.1:11181352-11188046 GCF_001723895.1 Crocodylus porosus
AAGAAGTGAACACAGAGCCAGAGAGCTGTGCCCTAGCACCCTCCCCCTTCCCCACCCAGAGACCTCGGGGGCAGCAGAAAAAAGAAGTGAACACATAGCCAGAGAGCTGTGCTCTAACACCCTCCCCCTTCTCCACCCCCACCTTCTGGCCTGATCCACTACAGGCATGTAGCTGCATTACCTGAATCAAAGGTAAATGTCTGATCACTTGTTTCAGTTTAATCTGTGCATCTTAAAACTACCCTGCAAAGACTGAACCGATTTACCCTTGGGCTTTTTGACTGTCTGTACCTAGCCTAGGAGCACAACCATAGATCAGGACCAGTGCTGGTGGGCCAACACTCTTGTGGTAACATATCACCCATTCCCTGGACTGAAGGAGAGAGAGTACCCAAGAGAGGAGAAAATCTCCTGGGAAGGTGGGGAATCTGTATAGCTCTCATTGTAAGCACAGGACCTGAGAGCCTGCAACAGCTGGGCTCTCTGTGTCTATGCTACTGTAACTTGCAGCATTGTTTGCAGCTCTCAGACTGAGGATCTGTAGTCTGTTCTGTTGTGTTCTGTGCTCTCTCTATCACTGTTTTCTTACTTATCATTGTAAATAATCTTGTAATTGTTGTAAGTATTGTTGTTGTCTGTTATCATTAATACAGTCCTGTGGTTTCCAGGTTAATTGAAGAGTCTGCTCATTTATTTTTGTGGTGGGGTAGCACTGGGCTGCAGACGAATATCCTGCTTAGAGTTGTCTGCCACCTTAAAAATCCTTTCACTGGGCTGCGGTCTGAGAGGAGGAATACTCTTATTTGCTTAATTAAGAGTCCAGCATTTAACACTAGAGGACCAGCTGAGACTGGACATAGTTATACCATCAACAGTCATTGCTAGGGAGTGCCTATGTGAAGTGCAACGTGCCAGTGCTAGACCCCAAAACCAGTACAGCGTAACTGTGTTTATAGAACCCAAGGCATCTGCCAGTAAAACACAAGACAGCTACATATATCTGTTCTGAGGTGTATTCTACTCTGAGGGGTGACATGTTGTTTCCCTTTAGAGCTCCCTAACATGGTCTTTTGACAGTGTGGACAAGCTTAGTAAGCCCCATTGAATCAAGTATTGTATAAACACAGGAAGAGTCACTGCCCTGAAGAGCTTATAATGTAAATAGATAAGGCGAAGGTCAAAAGGTTAAATGGCAGCAGAGAGGAAGAGTGAGTTGCCCAGTACCATGCAGGAGGCCAGTAGTGATTCTCCAAGTCACAAGTTTGTTGTTTCATCTTCAGTTCATGCTGAGTGCTTCAGTACTATTGTTCTTGAGCTTGTTGCATATCCCAACATTTCACATGTCCATTGTGTTCCATACAAACTTTCTCTTGCACTGACCTTCAGTCACAGTCTTGTAGTCAACAATGGACGTGTCTACATGTGCTTTTATGCATACCTAAACTTAATGTGCATTTGTCAAATGCACATTAAGGCAATTTTAGGTGGATAACTACAAGTGCACACACTAAGGTGCACTCTTAAAATGTTTTGGGGTGAGGGTGAATGAACTCCCTTCATTTGTTTTTAAATTTATGTTGAAATCAGGAGCCTTTGTTTTACCTAAATCTTACTTCATGCTCTGACCACCTCCTTGAGACTTTTCCTGCTGGAGAGAGATGCTTGAAAACCAGCTTGTTTTAAAGGCACTCATTAATATAATTGTGACTCAGCTTCTTAAAAATGTTACTTGTTCCCTTAGACCTCTATTTCTATTCCTACCTACCAACTTTCAAATATTTTCTATGCCCACAAAAGAGAAATTGTTATCTTGCCCCTTACTGGTTATCTTCCATCCCTTTACTGGGATTGATTAAAGCCACTTTATGCCTACACAGACCTCCACTGAAACCAAAAGAAAATTCACAGGGACTCAGGAATCTGTCCACACAGATCAGATTGCAGAAACAAGGGATTTTTTTAACTCTAAAATATTTGAGAAGGTGTTTTGGGGTTCTGTTACTAGTTTTTTTTTATTTTCACTGTCCTGTTGTTAGAGATTTATTTTAAAAACATTTGGCAGAATGAAAACCCAGTTTAATTTCCTCTGACCCAGAGAATCAGCTGAGTGTCTGTCTACTAACAGCATTTGGCATGTACTGTTTTGATACAACTTGCAACATCACCGACTTGTAAAATAGACTTAGGCTTTATCAGTCTCTATTACTGCTACCTAGATGTAGGGCAAACATCTCAGTGTTTCTGATTTCAAATAGATTCATCATGAAATATTTTGTTGCTGGGATTTTTTGCTTATTCCACTGATAAATGCTTCATGTTTTTTTTATGTTTGGCCTTGTATCCCAATATTGAGCCTTATTTTAGAATGAACCTTTAATAATCCTTATGTTAAAAGAGATAATTTCAAATGTAACTTCTAAATAGCATCTCTAGGAAGACTTTCTTTTTCCTCTGGGGCCCAGAAAAATCCTGTATTGGAACAACCATCTTACCTACCTACACTGTGGCCATGTCTACACAAGCAGTGGACTGTGCAGTTTTTACTGCACAGTCATTTAGTACCTACATAAACTTGTAGTCATTTAGTATTTGCAGTAACTGGCATTACTGGGGAGTAGCATCCCCACATGGGAGCTGCTATACAGTAGCTTGTTACTACTGCACAGTAGCAACATCTCACAGTTAGTGCCCACCAACATTACTGCACAGTAGCAACAAGCTACTACACAGCAGCATCTCATGTAGATGTGCCCATAGAGCCTATCAACACTATTCCTGAAAAAAACAGATTCTTTGTTGTTGACTGCAAAATATTTCCTCACCCTTAAAAGGAAGAACCTCCAGCTAGTGGTCATCCGTGTAGTTCCACTTAAGTCCAGATCCTGATCTGGTATAAATCAAGGTAAACAAAAGAGCTACATTAATTTACCCTAGATGACTATTAGATGTGAGGTCACCTCCATTGCAATCAAAATCATTTTGACTGGACAAGTAAGATGGCTTGGCCAATTGTATTGGCTACAGTTCGACTCTTTGTTCTATTTTTGTACAGTGAATTTTTTCGTTAGTAATTCCTATGAATCTATAACACATTGTGACTATATGTCCCCTAATCATAAATATCTGAATACCTTGAAAAAATGCAACAATGATTTAACACTAGATCATTGCAGGCCCAATTCAAAAAAGGCTACACTTTTTTTTCTATATGGGAAAAGGGAACTTCCATGTATTGGGTTTGGAATTCACTGAATCTGAATCTTCTTTCTTATGCATAAAAGTTGCCAAATGCTCATTACTCACTGAAGGGATCCATAACTCAAACGAGGTCATGAGCAAAAGAAAAATGATTGTGCCCTACTTAAGTAGAATTCAAGTATTTAAAAAAAGGAAAAAACCTGGCAGGAGTAAAGGGTAAGTAAATCAACTCCTTTAAAAATATTTCTTCAATAATTGCATGAGTACAAAATTCAAGGCTAATAACTCTCCAACTCGTATGCATACCACCTTACTTTTTCCGGCTCTTAAAAAGCAACAGACATTAGGAGGTTTCCTTTAACAATGACAGATCTATTTTTTCTTAAATTTTATCCATCAAACAAAAATGTAATATTATTTATTAGGGAATGGTTATTAACAAGAAGAGGTGGTCTTCCATTTAAACTGAACCTAGAAGAGAAGATACAGCTAAAACATATGAAGCAGCACTTCACATTTTCCTTTTCTTTAACCCAATCCAATCTCTTACCCCAAGGGACAACATTTTTTGATCATTCCAGATTCATACTGACATGTCCCATATCATACTTCGCTCTCTAAACTTTCAGCGCTGTGCACATTGAACACATTGCAATACATACGTTCATTACCTCAGTGAACAGGAAACCACACGTATTGTACCAGAGACCACAACTAGACAGAAGACATTGGTCAGAGATCACTTAAGTTTCCTTTCTGCTGCTTCTGTCTTCTCTAGAGGAGACTCTGATTTGTCGAGAGACTTGAGTTGTAATTCCTTCAATGCACTTTGCTTTCTTATAGTTTGGTGGGGACATGTAAATAGAGAGATGAGAAACCACTCTGTGTGTGTGCGCGCGCGTGTGTATGTGCAGCCATGTGACCTTGTGTGTTTCGTCCTCTCATGCCCTGCTACTCTGCCTCTGTTCACCTCCCTCAGTTGTGAGACAAACTGGAAGTGGCAGCATGGAGTGGAATATATTTCATGCCTTAGAGTACAAAAGCTTTTAGAACATAGTAAGTCCAGTTTGTGCAGTGTGTAATGGCCAGAATCTGCATATCAAATAGCAAAATAATATTGACTTGGCATTCCACTGCAATGTGTCAGTGTTGCTTTAGGGAACCAGTTGGTGGGAAATAATATTTCAAATACAGGGGGAGGAAACCAAGGACAACTTTCAGAGTGCATGCAAGCTTTGAAACTTTGATAGAGTTAAAAGCATTAAGCAGGTACCTTGGGCCTTGATAGCAGTACTCTGAAATGCATCACCAATTGCATCACCCAGTCTGACACCTCCAGAGGAACCTCCAACTTCTCCTTGATGGTTAAACTTATATCAGACCATGTAATCACAGTTGATTTATATGATCTGACACTTGTAACCCTTGGTACACAGTACTAACCATGGCGTGTCCAGTTGTTTGGGACCTGGGGTGCCAGGTAGCTCTACCCCTTGTCCAGCTCACCTAAGCGTGGCCAGAGGCTCCCTGAGAGGAGAGGCTCCCTTTACAAGACCTTGCAGACTCATAAATAACTATTTTAAAATGTAATTATATACAGGAGGTAATTGCTACATGCCAATGAACATTAAATAATATCAACAGTTTGGAACACTCTATTTACAATACAGAAGGTTGAGTCTGTACAAGAATAACAGTTGATAACTATTTACGCTAAAAGGATAAACTTAATGAATACATAGCTAATATCTTAGGCACCATGTTAGATACTCATTGTATGAATACCCTAATTAACTATTCACAAGCAACAACCAATGTCTCCAATTTATGCCCAGCCAATGCAGGGAGGAGCAGTCCCTCACTCCTCACATCACACGCTAGTGGGTTCCAGCTGCCTCGGGATATCCATGCAGGCCAAGGGGTCTCACAGACTGCAGAAACTGTTTCCACTCAGACTCCTGTAAAACACAAATTCTCTTCCACACACCTCCATACACTCTTCTGTGCCCGGGCACAGCCTCTCCAAGCCCGCAGAGCTATTTACAGTTAAACACAGAGAGGGTGAGCAAGCTGCCACCAGCAGACCAGGCAGCATCTCTGGGCTCACTTTCCCTTAAGGCACTCAGGCAGACTGAGGCTTCCCCTCAGGTCGTGCCTCCCTGGGTCTCAACCCACACAGGCATCCTGGGGACTTTGCCTAGCTGGCATCTCTTTCCACAAAGCCGCCCAGTCCTGCCACAGTCCTTTCCCCAACCACTCACAAAGTGGGCTTTGTCACACCCTTACCAACCGCCAAGTCTCCAAACCCAGAGGGTAATTGCTGTCCCACTCTCTAGGAGCTTCCCAGCGCTGTGTCCCCACCCTAAGAAATTTGTTCAGCTCATTCATGAACTTCACTTGCTCGTTGTAGGGGTCTGCTCTCTTGTGCTTGGCCCTTCAGGTGCTTTGCTGACCCCTGGCCCACCCACAAGGGGTCCAGCAGGCAACCACGGGGTGGGGCCACGCTGCAGACTTGTCTCAGCCCTTCTCACCTCATGCACCTCTCACAGCATGCACCTCTCCCTCTCCACCCCCGGGGCAGGGAGGTGCTCTGGTTTTAAGGGGAGCTGCCCAGCCAATTCCTGAGCTGGAATTTTCCTGGGCTCCCTAACTGTTTTTTGAATCCTGCATCCCCTTGCTGGGGTTAATCTGAACTGCAACTATGGTGTCTCTGTTGAGATAATCTCCCTCAAGTGTTCAGGCAGAGCCCGATGTAAAACACTTGGAAGGTAAGTGCCCCTTAGCCTGCCTGTTACACACTTTCTTGCTTGTTTGCTTGCCTTAAAGGAACAGCAACTGGGAACTAAATTTGGTGTTACAATCTTTGGATTCCCTGGCACATAGGATATGGAGCAGTGGTTAAATTTAAATTAAAGAATAGAGGGTTTTAAGTGAATTATACAAAAAAGCAACACTGCCATCAGTATTACAGTACCCCAGTGGCTCATCATTGCTTTTCACGCCCTGCTCCCTGCCCAAAGTAGATCCAGAAGGAACCCATCAAGAACCACTACAACATTAAAAAATCCCATAACAACAGATCAATATCTGACATAAAGAAAATACTTTTCTGACTGATGCTGGGTTTTTGGGTGTAGCCATGTTGGTCTAAGGACATAGGCAGGCAAGTTTCTTTGAGTAGATGTGATACCTTTTATTAGACCAACTGAGTGCTCAGTTAGTCTAATAAAAGATATCATATCTAGTCAAAGAACCTTACCTGCTTTCTAACTGATGGTAATTTCTGCATGTTTAAACCTAATCCTGATTCCACAGAACACAGTAGAAACTTTACTTCATGTAACTGTCTTATAGTTTTTAGCAAAGACTTTATATTATTTTCTCTTTTTTTTGTGTAACTGCCGCGCGGCACTCTCACATTTATGTAACCTTGAAGTAGACTGTTAATCAAAATGAACGCTTTGTACTTCTCTCCACTGGCATTAAGCTACACATG
>NW_017728915.1:11188726-11208809 GCF_001723895.1 Crocodylus porosus
TCTAAGTCGTCTACTTGTGCCAACTCGGCGAACCTCGAGGGCGGCTAAGAGCTACCTCAATTCCGCCCCACAAGCCGCGCGCTCGCACAACTCCGCAAAGCCCGCGGCTCCCCTAAGCGGTGCCGGAGCCGCTAGCCCGGCATTTCGCCGCACTTCAGTGGGAACAGAATTTAGCCCTAAGTAAGATCTCTGTGGATTACATAGAATCACATGGGTTTGACAACATAAGCAGCTCCTTAATGTGTTCATTTTCAGGTCTCAGAAACTGTTTGCTCTGTCCTGCTTTCATATCCTGTATGCTGAATACAAAAGTCAGGGGGAGGGTTTGGTCTACCAGATGAGATTCAAGAGTCAGACTGAAGTAGCTGATAATTGCAGGCATAGCCTGCTGTTATGATATAGCACATAGGTTAAGGCATTGAAGGCCTTAACAAAACCACTAGCCAGCTGAACACACGTCAGATATTAGGATAACTCGATGGAAAAGCACTTTGCTTTGGCAGAAGGCATCAAGCTGTGATTTCCTCTAATACTGCTCTTTTGCAATAATAGGTCAATCAGCTCAGTACCCTGACTTAATTCCAATCTGGGCAACTACATTCTGCCATACTAACATTTTCCCCTGCATTTTCAAATGGGTTGTCCTTCACTGGTATTGTCAGTATTGTTTAGAGCTGCTGCAAGCTGTTAAAGAACTGCTGAGTTGCACTCCAGAACTGGCTGTGTTTCAGTGATGCCTAAAGCCCTCTATATGTAAAATTTTGTTAAAAAGTCATTGGGAGTAAAAAATGTTATATGAAAATAAAATATATATCTGATCTAGATCTCATTTATGCAGCTGTTACATTTAAGTGAATCCATAAACGTCTGTGGAGTTACTGCAATTTAGATTCAGTGTCTATAATTATATATCACAACCCCCAACTGCTATAAATTGGCATAGTTCCAGTGAAGTCAAACTACATCCCTCTAAGGATCTGATTAATTTATTATGATTATATTGTATAATGGATTGATTCTATTAAGTATAGTGTATATGTAGGTACAAGTATTTTTGTGCGAGCACATATTCTTCTAGATGCAAGGTTTTGCATTATTATGCTTAATATACTACTAGTGGATAAGAATGAAAATAGTTCGTGAAAGAGCCTGGGGAGATGAGAACTAGCATTCCAGAGACTTGATTTTGTGGCTTGGTATTTGCTGGGAACTAAAGGTGTCACATTGTCTACATTTTTATAGTTCTAACCTATCAACGCATGTCAGAGGCAGATTTATAGCTGGATATCCACTGGATGAAGTTTGACTCATTTTAACATCCAGTTTAGATTATTTTTTTACCTAATGAATTGAACTGAAACTGTGAGGAGTTTAGGCTTTTAGTTAATGGATAGGTAGGGGAATGAGCTGAATATATTAGATGCTTTGTTCTAAAAGAGTACAAGGGACTGACCACAGATTACAGCTATTAGTTTCAGTCATTCTTTGAGTCTAAAAATATCTACCCCATATGAATCATGCATTACATTTCTTGAGCTTTCAGGCTATTGAACTCTTTTGTAAGATCCTGAAGACTGATCTAAAGGCAGTGATCATCTCATAACATTTCAAACAGATCTGAGAACTTTGCTACATACAAATAAGCAATATCACTAGTTTGCTTGATGCCTGGTAGCAAATTTCAGTGGCTATTAATTTAGCAGCTAGCAAGCCATTAAGCTGAGGACCACTCCCCAGGATGGGTGTCTTGGAGATGCCCCTGTAAGACCTAGGATGGCTATGTTTGGTATTTTTATTAATTATTCTAGGAAGGAAAAGTACCATATGGCATATCTGAATTTTCAGTGAGGGTGGACAATGAAAGTATTGGTTTATTGAAGATCAAGTTACCTTTTTCACTTTGTGCGCTACTGCACTCAGAGGCTATGACCAGATTAGCTTCCTTGTAATTTATTTGCTGCTTGAATATATTTATTTTAGTTATACGGCTAGATGAGTAATAGTTTTGTGTATGTTTGATACTCCTTTTGCTTTAAAAACCAGGGTAGTATAATTGGCTAGCGAAGTCACGTGGTCTTCCTTCTGTTTCCTTACTGAATGAATGCACATGTTTTCCCAATGTATTGCCCATGCATGTTGGATAACTTGGATAGTATTATTAGTGAAACAGATCTTGAGTGTTTTTTTCCAAGTATGAAATATGAATTGCGTGGATGGTGATGGAAAGTGAATATGCAGTGGGTATAACTTTAGCCATACCTACCTTAACAAATTAACAAACTAACAGCAGAAATAATTTACAGAAGTTGTCGAACTAAGGGGTAGTCAGAAGGAAGAAAATGTTGTAGTCAACCAGTAGGTGGAGTCTGGAGACAGTCCAGTGTGTGTATAAGCTGTGCAGTAGTATAAAACATATGAATGCACTTGATATATAAATAATATTAATCAGTAATCCACTATTTTAATAGAGTTCTCTATGGAGTTCTGAAGCATGTCATGCTTTTGCTTAGCCTGTGATCAGTGTTCCATCTCCGGTAGTCCCTTCACAACAAATGGTGAACTAAGCCCTCTGCTTATGAAAATGTATGCTTATACATCTCTGATTTAGTCAGTCTGTAAGGTACAAATCAACCCTGTCTTCTACCATCTCCAGTAGTCATCCTATTCTATCAAGACAGTAAAGGCATATGATATACTTCACTGGTTGTGGACTGGAGAGATAAGTGACTGAATGCTTTACCTTTATCAGCCTGGTTGCACCATAGCAGTTATTGACTGTAGAAGTGGGTCATCCACCACTGGAACCTTTTCTCTTTTTATTAGATGCTTCTTTTCAAAGACAAAAACTGTAAAGCAGAGGTGAGGAAGGCTGGTCTTCTTTGCACCTTTTTTGCACCTTTTTCTCAGGTCAGTTCATGGAGGCTGTAAAGTCAAGAGATGTGGTTGTCATGGGTGACATAAACTACCCAGATATCTGGTGGGAGGAGCAGTCAGCCAGGTCCAACCACTCACCTAGGTTCCTAGCCGGGATACAGGACCTCCATCTAACCCAGGAGGTGCATCGTCCCACTAAGGGAAATGCCTTGCTGGACTTTCCTTGCCACAGGCGACAACCTGATGAGGGGTCTGCAGGTACTCGACCACCTGGGCGACAGTGATCATCGCCTACTAGAATTTACTATCCAGCACAGGATGGTGAAAACAAGCAGCAAGGCAGAGGTCCTCAACTTCAGGAGGTCTAACTTCTGTAAGCTAAGAAGGTTAGTAGGAGAGGCATTGGGGTCTCGGAGCTTCAATGAGATGGGAGTCTTAAGACCGGTGGTTGTTCCTCAAGGAGGTAATCCTCCGAGCTCAAAGAGAGTCAGTCCCAATGCACACCAAGGGGGTCAGAAGTGCTAAGAAGCCCCCATGGTTCAGGAAAGGCATCCAGGGATGCCTGAGGGCAAAAAAGGAGGCGTACAAACAGTAGAATCAAGGGGCGATCACCAAAGAGGATTACACCTCCATTGCTCAGGATTGCAGGGAGGCTGTTAGGAAGGCCAAGGGAGAGATGGAACTAGGGCTAGCAACCAGAATTAAGGATAATAAAAAGTCCTTTTTCAAATACATAGGAAGTAAGAAGAAGGCACTGGGTAACATGGGGCCCCTATAAGATAGGCTTGGCAATCTGGTGACTGCGGCAAAAGAAAAAGCTGACCTCTTTACAAGTTCTTTGCCTCCACATTCCTGAACAGGGACTGGAACATCTCCCCCACTAGAATTGCAGATGACCCCAGGGGAGACACCACCAAGGATGACCTAGTTAGGGAACTTTTGGAGGGGCTGGATGTGTTTAAATCAGTAGGTCCAGATGCTCCTCACCTGAGGGTGCTGAGGGAATTGGCAGGGGTCATAGCTGGGCCCCTGTCACGGCTCTATGAGTGCTCATGGGGCACTGGCCAGGTACCAGAGGATTGGAAAAGGGCATTGTGGTCCCCATTTACAAGAAGGAGAGAAAAGAGGACCCTGGCAGTTATAGGTCAGTCAGTCTTACCTCAGTCCTTGGGAAGACCTTTGAGAAAATTATCAAGGAGCACATTTCCAAGCGCCCAGCAGGGGCAAACAACACGGGTTCATTGAGGGCAGGTCCTGCCTAACTGCCTAACTAACCTGGTTTATTTTTATGATCAAGTCACGAAGTCCCTGGATGAGGGTGTTGGGGTAGATGTCATCTTCCTGGACTTTAAAAAGGCCTTTGACATGGTTTCCCACCACATTCTCTTTAAAAAACTAGGATGCAACATTGATGCCTACATAGTCAGATGCGTGGCAAATTAGCTAGATGATTGCACCCAGAGAGTGGTGGTGGATGGGTCATTTTCGACCTGGAGGGATGTGGGCAGTGAGTCCCCCAGGGCTTGGTCCTGGGGCCTGTACTGTTCAACATCTTTATCAGTGATCTGGATGAGGGTGTAGAATGCACACTGTCCAAATTCACTGACAACACTGGAGGGGAGGGACAGAATCCAGGTAAACAGGTTACAGAGGTGGGCGGATGAGAATAGGATGGAATTCAACACAGACAAGTGCAAGGTACTGCTTCTAGGGAGAAGGAACCAGCAACACACCTATAGCCTGGGAAACACCCTTCTTGTTAGCACAGTGGCACAAAGGGATCTTGAAGTCATTGTTGACTCCAGGATGAACATGAGATGCCAATGCAAGGAAGCAGTCAGTAAAGCTAACCGCACCTTGTTGTGCATCTACAGATGCATCACAAGCAGGTCCAGGGAGGTGATCCTTCCCCTCTATGCGGCATTGGTCAGGACCCAAGTTGCAGTACTGCATCCAGTCCTGGGTGCCACACTTCAAGAGGTATGTGGCTAGCATTGAGAGGGTCCAGAGGAGGGCCACTCACATGGTCAAGGGGCACCAGGGCAGGGCCTACAAAGAGAGGCCAAGGGGCCTGAACCTATTCAGCCTCCACAAGAGAAGGCTAAGAGGGGATCTGGTGGCCATTTACAAACTCACCGGGGGGACCAGCGGGAATTGGGGGAGGCTCCGTTCCCCTGGGCACCACCCAGACTTACTAGAAATAATGGCCACAAATTGTTAGAGAGAAGGTTCAGACTGGACATCAGGAGACATTACTTTACAGTTAGGGCTGCCAGACTCTGGAATGGGCTCCCAAGTGAGATGGTACTCACTTGAAATGGGCTCCTAAGTAAGGTGGTAGGAATCTTAGGGGTCTTCAAGAGGAGACTGGACAGATATTTGGATGGGGTGATATGATCCCGGCATCCGTTCCTGCCTGGGACAGGGGTTGGACCTCATGATCTGTTTAGGTCCCTTCTGACCCTAAGTACTATGATACTATGATAAACAACATGAATGCAACAGCAGATCCAAAAAATGAAGTTAGCCTTCCCATGTCCTATCAGCCCTATTGTCTGTATAACTTCATGCAATTATCCTAACTCTGTGCAGCATGACTAATGCATTAAAGAAGTGGTTCTCAATGTTTTTAGACTCAAGGCACCCCTTGTAAGACTCAAGGTACCCCTCTCAAAAGGCCAAGTCTTAACTTTCACTCTGTTTTTTTACTACAAAAAATAATAGAGCAAATTTTCTGTTGCAAAGAATGCAGAAAGAGCACAACAGGTCAGAATGGTTTTAACACTATTAATTTCTATTTAAAAATTCAAATTATTTGAATTATTTCTTTTGTAAATCACATTTACTCTACCACTGTGTGAAATGGCACCATTCCGTTTCGACTTGTGTTTCAATGGAACAGCATTTCATTTTGAATTTTGTTTTGATTTGAAACCCCTGGTCTGTTTTGTTTCATCAAAACTGTTTCGATGTTTTGCCCATAGGGTATTACGGGGAAGCTCGAAACAGCCTATAACGTTGTTATTTCTCGCCTGATTTGAATGAAACTTACAGAAGTAGTAGCCCCTTCTGAGGGCATGAAGCCTGCCAAGTTTCAAGGAGATTGAGGTGCAGTTTCCCTGAAACACCTGCACCTAAGTCTTGAAAGCAAAGAACTCACATCGTGTGTACGTGTTAAGCCACAGGAGGATCAAAACTGCAGACATGGTAGCCTCTGCTGAGGCCATGAAGCCTGCCAGCTTTCAAGGAGATAGGTATAGGGGATTCTGGGTTCTAGGGCCCTGCACCTCTGGCTGCTGACAGGCAAAACTCATGACATGGGTGTCTGTCTTGGGTCACAGGAGGGTGAAACTGTAGGCCTGATAGGCCCTGCTGTGGCCATGAATCCTGACAGCTTTGAAGGAGGTAGGTGCAGGGAGAGTCTGGGTTCTGGGGCCCTGCACCTCTAGCTGCTGAGAGGTAAAAACTTATGACATGGGTGGGTGACACAGTGTGTGTGTTAAGGTGCACCCTCACTCAACTGACACCAAAGCAGAAAGCAGCCAGTTCAAACAATTCTGCCTTTTATGCAGTTTTTCCATCCCTCCCCCAGAGCTCTGGGATTGGAGGAGACCTCAGGAAAATATGACAGTCACTGGCCAGCTACACAGTCAATAATAAGCACACTCCTTCCCCCTCCCACTCCTTACTTTAGTTTCTGTTTCCCTACAGGCAAGCCCACTTGAGCTTTGAAGCTTGAAACATTTTGAAAATTTTGAAATGTTTCAACTTGCCTCATTTTGTTTTGAGGCTGTTTCAAAGCTCTCTCTTTCATTTCAATTTTTCTTTTTCGAGCTCGAAACAAGTCAAAACAGCGTTGAAACGAAACTGCCAGTGAAATTTTGCACAGCCCTAATTTGCATCCCTAACAGTGCTAACTTTGTATGGCAACCTGCAGCACCCTTGAAAGAAATTTAAGGCCCAGGGTGTCATGGCACTACATTATAGAGATGGCTTTTTCAGCTCAGATGCATTTGACAGGTGAACGGATGATAAAGTGACTAAAGATAAAATGATGGGAAAGTAGGCTGTTAATTAATCCATCAATGAAAATCTACAGCACATTTCAAAGGGCCAAATCCTGCAGTTTTTCCTCATGACAAACTACCTTTCATTTTAACAAGTTAATGGGAGTTTTATGTCATCTGAGTAAGGATTGCTACTGGGATAGTTAAGTCAGAGAAGCAGAAGAGAGGGACATGGAGAGCTGCGGAGAGTGGAGCGCAGGGAGCAGGGATCTGCATCCCAATACCAGAGAGACCAGGCGGGACATCCCCAGCAGGGGGGAGCCAGTGGACAGCTGGCTGCAGAGTTCTGAAGAGCTTGATTAGGCCAGGAGATGCCAGCAAGAAAGATGCTGGAGAGCAGACTGGTGCAAGCAGTGAGGAAACTGAGTTGCAAAAGGGCCAGCTGGAAGAAAAGCATCTGAGCCCTATTCCAAGGGCATTGACTTTTAAGTTACTTTCTTCTTCCGTTTTGTTTGTGTAATCTGTCATGCTCTCTCTCACCTCAACAGGCCAGCAGAGTGTTTGTGAGATGTCTAGCTGAAGTTTGCAAGCCAAGTAGCTTTGGAGTCTTTGAATATAACACAAGTGATTATGAGAATTTTGGGGGTATGCTCAAACTCTGAACAAATTTCCCTTTTTTTTGTTTTTGGTACTTGAACATCTGTCATAATGATATCCAAGCAGGTATAATGGGGCATGTGATGGTGCAGGTCAAGTTTTGCCAAAGGCATTCACTTCAAAATACTGTGAGAATGCATTTGAAGGCATTAGTTTCAAATGCAAAAAGTGATCCATATTATACCTGTACTAATATTTCAAAATAAATCTTACTTAATTCAATGTGTGATATTTGTTGGTGAGGCATTAAAGATACTATACTGTAATGAATGGTTACTTTACTTTGTAATAGCAAGAACAGGTTTTGGAGGGAGAGGTGTTGTATAAGACATTGTCTTGAACTGACAAATATGTAACATGTTTCAGCCAAGAAGAAAAGCAAGTGTATGATGGTGTCAGTGGGATTATTTTGGAAACAGCAATGAATTGTGTAATTGTGGGTTGGTATTTTATATAATCTGGGAAAACTAATGTAAACTGCTAACCCTCTCTAAAATGTGTCCTGCCTGTACTTAAATTAACTTGTTACTCCTGTTCTTCTAGCTAAAACTCAATATGAAAAGACGATGTCTTACAAGACACCCAATCAAGGATTTGTAGACTAATAATCTGAAATAACATTCTCAAACTATGGTCTGGGTCTTTAGTGACCTGCATGACACAAAGTACTGATAAACAGGTAGCTGACTTCTCACATTTATTTTGCCTTTCCTTTTTTCCAGCTCTAAATTGCATTGGAAGATGTAGGGGGCACAATATGTTATATGATTGTTTAAGGACATTACCTCTCTTTCTCTTGCTTAACAGCAAATGTTGTCCATGCTATTTAAACCCCTGGGGACCCTTACTGAAAACAAAAGTTCTGGGGAGAAAATATGATCTTGTATTCAGTAAGGGAGCTGAAGATTTTATGTAAGTGCCCAATTCCTCTAATGAGTCACTGTAACCTTCACCATGTCACTTAGACTCTACCTTTCCATTTTCTCATTGGTGAAATGGATTATAAATACAAAGTATTAGCAGTAGTACTTCCATCTTCCTCTCCCCATTGGATTCCTTTCTTTTGTATTAGTTATGGAGATCCTTTATTTTATCCCTACTGTGTTATTCCAGGCACATTTGGTAGTAGAAGGTAGAAAGTTTCTACTTGTTCTTGAGTTTTCAAACAAGTTAAATATTTAGGCCTGGTTATTAACAGCTAGAATCAGGAGGAAAAAAGTGTTTACCATGTGGTGTTTAAGTAACTGAACACTGTAAATTCCAGGAGCTGCACATAAAGGCAATTTGGATTCTATATATATTTTTGGCATTAATGATATGTGTCAGTGTGAAAGTATTGCTTCTAACTCTGAATTTAGGTACAGAAAAAATGTGCTTTTATTTTCCAGTGCCTTTAAAATAGAAATATGGTGTTTCCCCCTCTCCCTTTAATCTTATACTTGCAAAATGGTTTATGACCTAAAAAGTCTTAAGTTCATTATTGTATGGATCTTCTTATTGTTTCACAACATTTTCATGAAGACCATTTAAGAGGAATGAGTGACAGTAACCAAACCTGCTCTATAAATGTTGCTCTTGAATCCTCGGTTCAGAATACCTGGTATTTCCATGCCAATGGGTATACCTTTATCTGTTTTTCAGACAAGTTGCAACACCTCTCTTCTCTCCCAATTCACACTTTAGATGAGAGTTGTCCAATCTGCAGCACAGGTGGCACAAGCAGCCTTTGTGCATGACATGCAGCAGACTGGGAAAGATGCAGGCAACGCAGTAGCAGGTAAGGCAGGAAGCAGAAAGCAGAGCCGAAGATTAGATAGGAAGAATAGGGCAGGAAGCACAGAGTTGGGAGCAGAAACCAGAACAGAAAATCAGGCAGGAAGAATAGGGCAGGAGACAGAAAGTAGAGGAGGAGATTGGGGGTGGAGAGTTTCAGATTGGGCAGAGGAAGCGGAACAGAGTGGCACTTCATGAGGGTATGGACTAACTTCTAGCACACCTGCCAAAAGGCTGGCCCCACTGTTTTAGACTGCATTTCTGTGCTTACTGCTGTAGAAAGTTTTAAAGAAAATCCTAATATGTGAGTTTATACACAATGCCATATTTTAAGAGAATCCTGATGCGCATCTATTATTAATTGCCCTTTCTGGATGTGTCTGTTAGTAGAACAGCCAAAACTACAGATCACTCTAAATGTTAATCTTCTTATACTGGGCAGGAGGTAATTGGCTTCAAATGAAGTCCACAAGGTGCTTGTCCAGCCTCCAAGGATGGCAACTGCACCACCTCTGCTGGGAATGTGTTCCAGATTCTAGTTACTGTTATGGAAAAGAAGTTTTTCCTTATGTCTAGCCTAAATTTTTCCTTGACTAGCTCGTGCCAATTGGACTTTGTCCTCCCAAGGGGTGCCTTTCTGAAGAGCTTCTCCCCTAGATCTTGATGTTCACCCCTGACCTACTTGTAGGCCGCTATCAAGTCACCTCTCAGTCTTCTCTTACTCAGACTGAACAGGCCAAGTTCCCAGAGTCTCTCCTCATGGGGCCTATCCCCCAGGCCCCTGATCATACGGGTGGCCCTTCTCTGTACTCTTTCAAGCTTATCCACATCCTTTTGGAAGTGTGGTGCCCAGGACTGGACACAGTACTCCAGCTGTGGCCTCACCAATGCCGAATACAGGGGGAGGAACACCTCCCTGGATGTATTGGCAACACTTTGGCTGCTACACGCCAGAGTTCTGTTTGCCCTTTTGGTTCTCTGGTCAACTATCACCCCCAGGTCCCTTTCAGATGCAGCGCCAGCCAGAGGACCACTATCTATCATATAGTTATGGTGAAGGTTCTTCCTAGCCAGATGAAGGACCTGGCACTTGTCCCTATTGAACTTCATCTATTTGCATTCTGCCCATAGCACCAACCTGTCAAGATCATCCTGGATACTTACCCTGCCCTCAGAAGTACCCGCATTTCCCCACAGCTTCTTGTCATTCACAAACTTAATCAATGTGCTTTCCAATCCCTCACCCAGGTCATTGATGTTAAAGACTACAGGCCCAAACAATGATCCCTGGGGGACACCACTGGAAACGACCCTCTAGGATGAGGCCACCCTATCAGTTACAACCCGCTGGGATCAGCCGCTGAGCCAGTTGCCAATCCATCTCACTGTAGCCTGATCTAGGCCAGTACCCTCCAGCTTAACTGAGAGAATCTCATGGGAACCAGTATCAAAAGCCTTGCTGAAGTCTAGGTAAATGATGTCCACCTCCTGTCCCATGTCTTGTTCATTGGTTACCTGGTCATGAAAGGACACCAGGTTTGTTAGGCATGACCTCCCCTCAACAAAGCCATGCTAGTTGTTTCTCAGTACCCCACCAGTTATGAGCTTTTCTATGATATTACCAAACATGTTGATGCCTATCTTGGCTGAGTACTCAATCCAGGCATAATTATCTTTAACAATGTTTTGTCTATGTATTGGTTATTGAAATATGTAACTTTTTCTGCAGTCTAATAAACTCAGGCCTGTGACTGTCTTGTTCCATATTTAATACACTTGAATCTCTAAACAGAAAACTATGGCTCTGATTCTACAAGCACTTATGCATCTTAACTTTATGCCGTATAGTTCCCACAGCAGTTAAGTACATACATAATAACTTGCAGGACTGCAGACACCCCTCTAAGTTCACCTTGTATCACCGTCTTGAAAGATTTTTTTCCATTGTCCTTATATATAAAGTCAGTTTTCCATTCACAAAGGGCCTGATCCTACCAAACTTTGCTCACATGAGAAGTCTCCTTAATTTGATAGGGAAATTAATGTAAGATTTTGTCAAATCATTAACTTAGCTGGAACCACCCATGGGAGTAAGGGTTTCCAGGAAAAAACCCCAAATGGTTAAGAAAATCACATCAACCAAATTTGATTGAACTAAACACTAAACCATTCAATATATTCCTTAAGCTTTTAAACTTGGGGCCTAATCCTCACCTGATGCAAATTGGCATAGCTCTATAACTTCTGTGGAGCTATAGCAATTAACACCAACTGATCGTCTGATCCCCAGTGTAGCTTATTTTCTATACAGTGACGTTTTATTTTCATCATGATTCGTTAACTTGACCACATCTTTTCCATGAACCTGATCTAAAACCTGTATCTCAATTACTTGATCATTCTTAAGACTTGCTAATTAACAACCAGATGTTTAAAAAGATCTATTTTGATGTTTTCCATTTGGCAAAGTATGTTATGAATAATATACTATGCACTTCAAGATCTTGTTCATTTTGATGTGATAATGAATGGGTATTCCTAGTGGAGTTCTTAGTCCAGAAATATGAATGGTATTAGCTCAACAGTTATATGATTAAGCAATAAGACCTGCTGAGGCAGGCAGTACTTGGGGATGATTGACTGCTGTAATTGATTGACATCCAGAGGTAAAGCCAAGGGCACCAATTTACAGATTGGGTCAATTATCTTGCGGTAATGCCCACTTGGTATATGTCTTATTGCTATGCTAATATTAACTGTTATTAAAATATTTTAATGAGTTTTTAATTTAAAAGTGGTAAATTTAAAAGGGGTGAACATTAAATTATTCAACTTGAAATAACAGGAATTGAAACATTGCTATTCTCAAATGGCGATCTAAACATTTTGTTTTGCATATCAATACTTCTAGAAATCACTTTAGTTCATGCCTGGTGGAAAGTGAATTCTGTTTGGCATTCCAAGAACCCACAGTGTGCCTGCATGAAATACCCAGAAATTACCTGAACAACCCACAAGACCTGGAAAATGAATGGGTACCGCCACATCTTAATGTCATTCCTGGAAAAGCCGCCTCAGGGAAGAAGCACTTCCAATAATGAAGTTGGAGCCTACTAAGGAGGTGCTAGATTGCATCTCTAAATAGACCCTCATCAACAGGAAACTAATTGAAAACTGGAGTGTGCAAGTTTCTTATATTGATGGACTGGCTTTCAAACACAAATGAACCTGCGTGGAGCTAGGTATCAACTTTCCAGGGCACCATCTGGCCACACAGAGAGGAGTGAGGGGCAGAGGACATCACCCAGCCCTGTAGGAGGGAGGTGGTGGAGGGATGGGACTCATCCAAGGAGGTGAAAGGGGCATGGCTTGGCCTCACAGGTGGAGGAGGAGAATGGCACACCCCAACCTAGCCCCATGAATTGGAAGGGGACTTGACCAGTCCCTGACCTGTCCCCATGAGGGAATAGGGGGCATGGTCTGGCTACAACATGGCCCCATGGGGGGAGAATGGGGCACTGCTACAGGGAGAAGAGGGTCCATTGCTTGGCCTACTGCTAACCCAGCCCCATGGGAGGAAGTGAATCCAGCCTGTCTCCAACCAGACATGTGGGCTTAGGACTTGGGAATTTGGCAGGGAGAATGGCCCTTAAAAGCCTCCAACGATGGAGATTCCACCACCTCTCTAGGTAACTTGTTCCAGTGCTTCACACACTCCTACTGAGAGAGTTTCTAATATCCAGCTTAAACTTCCTTTGCTGCAACTTCAGACCATTGTTCCTTGTTCTGTCATCTTCTACCGCTGACAACAGTCTAGCTCTATCCTCTTTGTAACCACCCTTCAAGTAGTTAAAGGCTACTATCAAACATGGTATGACTGTATCTTAAGAATGTCATAAGAACAAGGTATCAGTGAGGTGGGTGATGAACATACAAAATAAAAGATTGCAAGAAAACATGCATTGGGTCAACCTAGCTTGCTCTCTTCTGTCTGCAGTATCCTGGTGGAACCCATTGTGAATAGCATTTGAAAAGGCATTGGTTTTCTTCTATACTCCTTAGGTTTTGATCCAACTATCACAGATAGTCTATGAAGAATTATTTTTGGAAACCTAGACCAAGAGTTGGTAAATCCCAATTTCTCTTCCTGGCTTTATTGCTGACTCATTGCTAACATTACTTCATCATTCTGGTTATCAGGTATCCCACAGATAAAATGGGAATAAAAGAGTGCTATATCCCCTTCCTGTTGGAATTCAATGAATTAAAAATGCAAAAATATTAAGCCACATGGAGCTAAAACTGATCATATAAATTTTCCCCAAAACTCTTTTTTTTTAAATCTGTGAATCCACTATAAAGATACTAAGTTACAAAATGCCTAAATTATGTCACTAGAATTGCTCCAGGCATGAAGAAAAGCTTTTCATACTGTATAAATTCATTACATACGTTTTCAAAATACCTTTTAATACTCTTGAATTTGGGATAACATTATGGGCAAGGAATCAAAAGTGATGTGAAGATGAATTTCATGCCACTCTTGACCCTTGCCATGATGTTATTCAAAACTCAATGAAAGATCAGTTCCAGCTCAGCCCACACTGATGTCCTAATCTCTGGGCTGTCATCAAGCAATAGTGAGTTTTGGAATGTGCCAGATAGGGACCTGGCAGATGTTGCACATCATGTTTCTTCCCTTCTGTTGCCTGGTTTGTCTTGCTCACATATCTTTTTGCGGTGTAGAGGAATAGGATCAGATTAATAACTTTGGGAGTTGCTTCATTTTGGCCTACCATAAAATAAGGAAATACCATAGGCATTCTCTCCACATTAGCAGTTGTGAGGAAGTGGACTTTGTGCCCAAAAGCTTGTCTGTATCCCTACAAAGTGCACAGTTGGTACAATAAATGGTATCACCCACTAAAATCCTTGCCCCTTGGATTTTTCCTGGACCACCATAGCTATAACATCATCCCAACTCTACCTTATTACATTTTGTTATCCAGAGACATAGAAATTATTTCACTTTCTTTTTGGATGCCATTCCTAAAAACAAGCTCTGCAATCCCCAGTGGCTAAGGGACACTTAATAGTGTCCATACTGCCAGAAAATGTTGGGATTTTTCCCTGTACTACAAATTTAATAGGAATTGTTGGACTTCATGCCAGGTTATAAATTATCAGTTTAGTATATTCAATAAGAATTGGCCATTGTTTTCTCATTGTTTATATCATTACTGATACTACCCTGTCCCAACCTCTTGGTAGACAGGTAAATCCATTTCTAACTGAGCAGCTCATTCAGAGTCCCACTGGCTATATAGGTTGCAGTTTCTTTTCTGGTTTCAGTATCTCTGTTTTCTGTTTCATGGTATTTCTGGATTAAAATCCCATCCTCACAGCCAGTTACTGTTTTTACTCTTTGCTACAATTGCAATGAGCCACTTGAGCAATGTGTGTTCCAAATGCTCAATAAACTTTGGGCTCCTATACACATGCAGCGGGGCTGCTCTGAGTTCTGTAATTACAGCGTGTCAGAGCAGACTTGATTAACTGAGTCTGCTGGAGCGTGGTAATTTAATTACCACGCTGGAGCAGACTCCAGTGTCACTTGTATCAGTGTCCCCATGCTGAAAAATGGTGGCAAGGCACTTTAAACTAAAGCTCATTCAATGAGCTTTAGTTCAAAGTGCCCCACCACCATTCTTTGGCATGGGGACACTGATACATGTGATGCTCTGGGTGTTTTAATTAGCAAGGCTCTCAGAGCTCTACTAATTAAAGCACCACTCCCCCTCCCCCACCTCCCAGATCACATCTATAAATGCCCTTCATGAAGAGTGCCTATAGCCAACTGCCAAATGCCACCAAAGCCATAAGTCCACAGACTGTATCCAGTGGTTCCCCAGGCCATAGATGGTTGCCTGTTTTGAGGCTTCTAAAAAAAAAAAACCACTTTGGAAATGGCTAAAGTACTGTTGTGAGCTCCAGACAATTGCCTGTCTGAGTCCCACGCAGGATTCTAAGTGGGTCTGTCTGCATAGTCATACCAAGGCCCAATATGTTAATGCAGTCCATGTGATGTCAGTCATAGCAGCATCCATCAGTGAACAATGTTACATTCCACTGAAGTTCTTATTTCCCCATGTGTGTATGTGAATGCACTTTCATCTTCAGTACATATTTATTATCAGTTATGGCAATGTCCTAGAGGTAATAGGTAACCAGTATAATATATGCTGTCCTTCCACATTCAGCAGGCAATAATACGCAAGTGCAGCTGTTTTGTACCTAACCCTTCATATTATTTTAATTCACTGCTTTACGTCATACTGCATAATTACTGACAACCTTGACATTCTCCTTTTTCTTGCAGCTCCAGTGATTTGAAAGTGTACACACAGGATTCATGCCAAACTATTCGTAAGTAATAGAGATTGTCAGCAAACAGAGCCATTTGCTATGTACTGATATCTGCAGATACTGTAGCATATTTGTTACAACTCTCTGCAATTCACCCTTGTTCTCTCCCTTTCATCACATTAGATTATGTAGAGGAACTTCAAGGTAAATTTTTAAAATACTGTGTGGGAGATACATGCAGGAAAAAACTAAGAAGCAAATACCTGGAATGTTTTTAGCACTCAACTCCATCTGCCAGTTATTTTGACAGTTCACCTGTTCGTGTCATCTTGGTCTCACACTGTCATGTTGAGTCATATTGTGTTATCTCAGAATAAGATATTTTGGAGCCAGTAGCTCCTAAAAAAATCCACATACTTAGTCACTGCAAGCAAGATAGACTTGTCTGCATAAAGAATATATGGGTCGGTTTATTTCTGTTCTACTTTATGGCCCTCCTATTTGTATAGCATTATATTCTAATGAATCCACTCAGTGACACTGCACACTTAAGGGAAGCTCAAGGTCAAGAGATTCATTTGCATCAGGAATACAGCACCTCCAGCTGAAGCATTATTTTGCATTCTCCACTGATGTATCTTATTGCAAAACTACTTCTTCCAGATTGTGCAAGATAACAAGGCAGCTAAGAATAGTAAGAGATGACAGTGGTATAAAATATTAATATTGCCTTATATAAAGCAATCTATAGACTCTTACAGAAGATGCTACTGTGTTTCACAAAGGGACAATTCAACTTGCAGTCTAGTCCATTTCAAAAGACTACTACCACCTCCACCCTTAAGTCCCTCTGCTAATTTTTGCTTTTAAGTCTTCATCTTTTCTGGAGAAAAACATGCAGACCAAAGAGAAAACAGGCTGAAAACAAAAGAACAACAATGGAAATGGTGATATACTAAATCCACAGAATATACAAATGGATGAATAAACAGTACGAAATCCTTTCTTGTTCTCTCCCTCTTCAGTTTCTCCTATGTTGTGTTGCAAGTAGCACATTAAGTTAAATACTATTTATTAACAAGTGCAGTAAATAAATGTGACCTTTTAAAATAGATGAATGAAATGATAGTCTGACTGGTTTTTGTAACCTTCTATTATCTCAAGAAGACATGGCAGACATTGTGCTGTTCTAATTGCTGTTTCTTGATACTTTGAAAACACAGCAATTTATTAGGGCAAATTGGGCATAATTAGTTTCAGTTATTTGAAGATACTTGGTTGGTGGCCTCTATAAGGACAAGTGTCAAAATACAAGAAAAAAATATAAATGATACAATGCAGTGCTCACATGTGAATGGCTACCCTAATACTTGCTCCAAACTTCTGCATGTGTCTATGTGTGAACAGAGTCTGATCCAAAAGCTACTGTAGACAAAGAAAGGACTCCCATTGCTTTGAGTCAAATCCCAAATGTGTCTGAAAGCTGGAAGAGATATGCAATTCTCTTCACTTTTCAAACAACTTGAAAGCTGAGGGCTTACTAAACATTAGAACGCAACACAGGCACAGATGGTGGTTACCTTGCTGGAACTGCAGTTATCAACCATTCCAACATTACAGTGTTTTGAAGCCATTCAGAAATAAAGTATAGCTATTATTAAACAGTGTTGGAAAGCAAAGTATTTTGACTCCAAGTCACACAAGGACAATCGTCATCTTAAATTACACTATTTCCCTGCAGATTAACAGTCAACCAATGAAGACAACATCAGAGCTGCTCTCACTAAGTTCACAGCCTGAGCATACAAGGAGAGAGGAGGGCTCAAAGGACCATCAGTCTCTTCAGCACCTCTGAAACTGCTCCCTTCCTTGCCTTCCCAAGGCACAAGTCAGCCCAAAGTAGGCTGGGAAAGGTAAGGGCTATGATTCAGTTCCACACTAACTCACTCAAATAGACTTAAGCTATTGTGTGAAACCCAAAGGCATCACACAATGTGAGCTGACTAGTGATTTAGAAGAGGGACTGCAAACAAGTATAATGCTTACTTGTCTGGCATAATTCTGAGAAAATTAACTAGAATTAGTCCAAACTTTTGACAAAGCAAGATATAAATATTAAGTCATACCTATAATCTCTGGGATGTCAGTAGCTAGTATCCACCTTCTTGATCTTAAATAAACACAAGCTAAATAAAAATAAGTAAAACGGCTGTAGTTTATTATTCTTTCCTGCAAAATTAATGTATGCAAACTGTCTGTTTTAAATGGCTTGTTTTAAACTGTCTGTGTATTTCAGTAAGATTTCTTGGGTGGATTCCATTGTGTTGCTACAAAGGATATTTTTCTGTACTAAGGCTTACCTTAAGCTGTGTAACTGTACATGCTATGTGAAGCATTCTCCTGAATTGAAGAGAAGGGCATCAGATGTGTGATATGACATGGCTCTCTGAATAATAAGCTAAGGAGACAATTATCTAGCCTGAATGGTACATCTGATTTCATTTAGGAGTTTCCTTCACTTCACAGTGAGAACTGAAGCCCCAGTACAGGAGATGCAAAAGCAATTTTACATGCGGCTTGCATCCAATTTCTCTAGTATTTTCCCGTTTTGTGTAAGACAATACTGACAACATATGTGGAATTGTGGCTAGTAATAAGAAAGTTCACTGGACTGAGCAGTTGGAACAGCACTCATGTAGCTTAGTAGCAGATCATTGGCCTTGGAACCTGGAGACCCAGCTCTAATCCCACCAATGGCTCTTTTATGTAAGAACCCTGTATTTATTACTATGTATTTCTATTTACTCACAGAAATATATAAAGCAGTTAGGCTTTGGAAAGAGCAATGTCTGTTATACTTAGACAGGAAGACTTACATTAATATTTTCCCCTCTTATTATTAATGTCTCAAATGTTCTCTCCAGGAAAACTATGCTGGATCAGATCTAATGGCTTCTTCCTGGGGTTTCATATGCTTTCCAAAATCTAAGTTCTTATTTTAATTCCAAAGCCCATGGGATTTTGCTTATCTCACTGATTGCTTGCTCCACACATGAGTTCTTGTGGTTCTGATTTTAGAAATGAAACACTGCCTTCAGGTGGTATCTATAAGAAAAGTCCCACAAAAAAAAATAAAAATAGGACAGCTCAAGACAAGCATGAAGTTCAGGAATACTGCCATTTCCGTTCCAAGGTTCAAACTGCACTAGATCACAACACTGTGAATGCACACTGCTAAAGGAAAGCAGCACCAAGAGCTAGATGCTTAGTAGCTGAAAATAAGCATAATCCCATTGAATTAAAGCCACTGTATCACTTTGACTTCAGTGAAACCACACCAGTTCACACCATTTAAATATCTCTTCTGTTGTCCTCTTCATCCTTAACCAGTGCCATGACAACCTTCCATCCCCAGGTGAGGAAACTCTCTTATCCTCTGTTAATCTCTTGTTTGCTGGCAAGACTCAGAGGCTTCAATGGTGGAAGCTGTCAAAAGTTTATCTTAGGATCAAAAAGCAGGTGTTATAAAGGGTATTAATGTTTTCCAAGTAAAACTTTGTTTGCTTGTCAGAGCCTCTGCCAAGTTTCCCTGAGGTATGGTCATCATAAAATGTTCTGGATACCTCATATAAAAATTAGGTAACAGAGTTCCAGAAAAAATTGTCACAGATGAGTAATATTTCAGAAGAGAGCAATTTATTAACTGGAAGCTTTTCAAGATAGCCAATTCAACACGTGTATCCAAAAGTAAAATACATAGATCACGTTTTAGCAGATATACAGATTTAGGGCAGTTGAGTTCATTATAAGACACCCCATCTGTTAGTTTTACTTACAAGATCTTTCCCTTCTAAATTAGCAAATATTACTTTTCTGATACAGTGATTGTATTGCATACATCATGCTCTCCCTATGCTATTCTAGCAAAATGTAATTCCATAGTCATACTATATTAGAAATGCAGGGAAGGATACAGAAAATCATCACCATACTCAGAAGGTATGTCAGAAGATGTTGCTCTGAAGACAGTCAAATGTGGACCAAAAGCAGTTTAGTGACAGTACTATTGATACAAAGTATTTTCACTTTGAAAAACAGTAGGTAGTCAAGGATGTTATATTTTTTCAATAGTGTTCTATGCTAAAAATCATAAATATTGGCACGTATGGACAGTAATGTCCACATATTTCCCCATTTAATTGGTACAGGAAGTTGTGTGTACAAATCTGTTTTGTGATAGCAAGACACACGTTTATGTTTACATGCAGCCCTATATTAAATTATAGATTTCATAGACATTAGGGCTGGAAGGGACCTTGGGAGATCATCGAGTCCAGCCCCCTGCCCAAAGGGCAGGAAGTCCGCTGGGGTCATAGGATCCCAGCAAGATAAGCATCCAATTTACT
>NW_017728915.1:11209224-11238315 GCF_001723895.1 Crocodylus porosus
CACCAAGGCCGAGTACAAGGGGAGAATGACGTCCCGGGATTTGCTCGAGAAGCATCTATGGATGCACGCCAGCATTTTGGTCGCTTTACTAAATTAATTTCTGAAAATCAAGCCCTTGGTTTAGTTGTTACAGTGAAATGTTTGTTGTTGACTTTTTTTACCTCTCATAAATCTAGCCAAATTGTTCCAGTGCTTTTCTCTAAATTTCATGGGAAATGAGATGTCTAGAACTCAACACAATAATTTAGGAGCAGTTACTTCTGAAAAACAGAGAGGCATTTTTACTACTTTGGTTACTAATATGAATTGTCTGAAGTTAGAGTCCAAAAGTACATTGCTCTGTGATGTAATAGCAAATAAGTCCAATTTATTTTCTGAGTCATGGTCCACTGAAGGTTTTCATAGTCTATTGATTAACCATCGCTGTTCCCTCTCCCCTATCCATGGAATGCAAGGATTATGACCAAGAACAGTAATAACTAGAGGCAATCTTTTGCACAAGTTACTGTACAAAAACTTTCTTGCAAATGTAGGGGACTGTCCACAGAGTATGTTATTAGCGACCATGTGGAATCCAACTCCAAGCAACAAGACCAAATCCTCAGCAGGTAGCATTGAAGCCAGTTGATTTAGTCCTTATTTACATGACAAAATGCTGAATTTAGATCAGTAGTTACAATGGAAATCTCACAGAATGTGGATGAGTTTGTTTTATTTTTTAAAAACAGCTTGTGTGATATTTGATTTCCACATTATTGGGATAATTTTATCAGATTTTTGGATGTTTTAACATTCTAGGAAATGAAACATTTCTTATACATGTATACTGGTGATACAGCTACAATTGTGTAGGGAAATTCAGAACAAAGGAGTCTAGAAAGCATATTTAGCAGCATTTATTTCCTGTGGATCTTAGTATAGAGCTGTATCCTTCCTAAACTTTTTTGTAAGCATTCAAGCCAGGTATAATTTGGATAGGTTAAGTATAGAGATGTGAGACATTATTTCAGTTACATGAAAGAGGGTTATATTGTCATTTCAGGAAGGGAAAATAGAACACACACAAAAATATGTCATGTAATTTAAAGAGTAGTGCTAAAGACTATGTGTATTGATTACAAGCCATCTATTCCCATTCTGCTCTTGTTCTCAAAACATTGGTTGGTGTACAATGCCTAGGAAGTAGCTTCAACAAACATAACTTCTCTCTTATAAAATATTTTAAAATGAAGTGAAATAAAGGGTGTTTTTATGTACATAATAATGTCTTTTAGACCCCCTCTGTAACAGCTTCTGTTTTAACTTTTCAAGCTCATACTGATCTTTCTTGACCAGGGTAAGATTTAAATACCAAAGGCATCTTTGACCAGAGTGAACATTTTTGTCCTAAAATGACTGCATTAAATTCTATCAATCAGACTGAGAACAGCTCTAGAGAGGGGAAGTCTGGTAGAGTCGCAGACCTTGGGACATCCTGAAAATTTGCTTGTGCTTATTTCATAGTGCCCAGTAGTCCCAAATGGCAACCAGGAAGTAGCAGGAAAGTAGAAGTATTCATTTCAGGAGCACATATACAGTAGAGGAAAATGTACCTTATATTTTATAGACTCTTGTTCACTAGGTGAATTTTGCCTGGAGGTAATCACCTGATATGCAGTACGGTTAATTAAACCAAATTTTGCTGTGCTACAGTAAGTGAAGCTATAAGAAGACTGAAAATATCATCTATTTGGAGATCCTGTTTTAAATTGTCTGTGATTTCTACGTAAAGTTTTCTTACAGGAAAAGGAATTTTTACAGGAAGTTCTCCTACATGTCTTGATATAAATTTGATGCTTCCTAAACCTTTTTTGCTATTCCTTTGCTTAGTGTATTGTGGTACCACTTCTCTGATGTTCTGAAATTGGCATAGTTTTGTTTTGTTTCATAGCCCTCATGTAGCTAACCTCTGAAGAAAATCCTTCAGCAGCTTGTGCTCTTAGGGCAGGAGATTTGAATTAGGTGTGTGACTACTATTAAATATGGTGCAATGGCTATCTTGAAGTTGTCATTGTCAGCAACAGCTTAATTAATATTTTACTATTTGAGAAATATTATGTGATCATATACTATGATTGTGGTCCAAATTTTGACAATTGCTTTACTAAAACAATGTAGATTGGCCAAGTTACACCACCTGAGGATACTGGTACATATGGGCGTTGGGACATTAAAGTTGTTTTGTCTCATATATAGTTGAAACCAAAATATTAATGTTATCAGTAGTATTACAAGGGGTGGGCAACTGGGGCTATAACTGTGGCCAGCCAGTTAAAGGGAGCATAAGAATGGCAGTCACCACCGCTGCCAGCACCCTCCCCACCCACCTCCAGTGCCACAGCAGTAGTTAGATCTCTGAATGTCATGCAGACTGTCTTCAATACAATATAACTAGGCCTAACTGGTTGTAAAAGCTTAGGAATTAACTGTTTTGAAAAATCAAACTATGCCTATGAACTCTACAGTGATTTTCCCATCTAAATCGGTAGGGGTGTGCAAAATGGGCCCTATTCAATTTGGATTCAGCCCAAATCAGGCAGTGATTCAGATCACTGTCGCTGATTTTATTTGGCCAAATCTGAAGATTCAATGCTGATTCGGGGATCAGTGATTCAGCCATAGACACAGCTTTAAATGTTTTTTCTACATACCTTGAGGTACCAGGTGCAGGTCATGAACACTGTGATGCTGAAGTGGATGAAGCATCCCACGGGAACGCCGGGGGGTGGGGCCTGCATGCTTGGTGGCGAACCCAGAAGTAAACCAGAAGTACTTCTGGTCCACTTCCCAGTTCACTGGGGAGTGTACTGGGGGGGCCCCCATGCCCTCCAGCTCAGTGATCATCTGTGGGGGGGACCCCAGCTGCCTCCCCAGACCCAGGAGGTACCAGGCACTGGGCCAGGGGGGCACGGTGTGCCCTCCCCCCCACGCGCTCCCTGGTGGACCTGGAAGTGGACCTGAAGTGCTTCTAGTCCACTTCCGCATCTGCTACCAAGCGCACTGGGGAGCCCCCCATGCTCCTGTGGGATGCTCCATGCACCCCAGCATCACAGCATTCATGAGCCGCCTGGTACCTTGAGGTATGTAGAAAAAACATTTAAAGGTGTGTCTGTGTCCGAATCATTGAATCTTTCCAAATCTCTCCAAATCAATTCAGAGGGTTCTGATTCAATTTGCAGAGATTAAAGGGTCTCCTGATTCAATTCAGATTTGGAGATTCAGCCACTGAGTCTGGCTGAATCTCCGCTGAATTGAATCAGGGACTGAAGCTTCGCACAGCCCTACCAATTAGTTATGAGGTAATTCATGCAACAGTGCTGAAGATCTGAGGGTCAGGAGAAGCCTTGATGTGTGATTGCTGGTAGAGGGGTATAAAAAGTAGAGCTGCCAATTCATTAGATCTTCCATGAGTGCAAGTTTTATAAAAAGAAACAATTAAATACAGATAAACAAAATATCAATGAGAAAAAAGAATCCTCACCTGCCACTCAAAGTAGAAAATCCTCATTTACTGGTTTGAACTGGCATTCCTCACCATCTTCTTAGTCCTGAAGGAATTACATCTGTAATGTGGTAGAAATATGAAAATCTTGGGGGAATTGTGAATGTTTAGAACAGACCCACCAGCATCCCAAAATAGAAAAAGCCCAATGCTTGAATCTGAGGAAGAAGAAAAGTTGGTTCTATTACATTATTTAAGTTGAAAGGAGAACCCATGCAATACAGCATGGTTCTTTGTCACTCTCTAGTGGCTACACTTTAGATGAAATTTTAAAGTTATCCATTGGCTCCACTTTAATGGCTCTGGTGTTTTCGCTGGAACACTAGACTCATACTTTTAGATTTGAGTTGCGCCACTCTGTAGTCCAAGGAAACATGAGCATTTTTAAGCAGGGACTGTCTTTTCTCATTTGTGTCTGATGTCTAGCAAAACAGGGGCCTGGTCACTGACTGGAGCTTCTAGGCACCGCACTAGCAAGAAAATTAATTTCTCATTTCTCAACCAATTTGAAATATATTAAATCTGGAGTTTAAAAGTGCCCCTATCCTGCCATGTGAGCCCTGCGGAAAATTCCAAGGCTGCAGGAGAAAAAATTCATCAGAAGTTCCACATCCCATATAGTGCAACACAGTAGTAATTATTCAGATATGCATTATTTTGCACTAGTGTCCTAGCAACAATGTCAAACATAACACAAAGCACAAGAACAAACAGTGCAAGTTTGAACTACCCTGGAGCGGTTCTGAATTATACACCCTAATTTTTGGAAAAAAGTCAAGGTTTTTTCCTTGGTATTTCATTGTATATAATTGGAGGGGAGTGGGTTGGATGATTTAGTCCCAATTACATTGGCTTGCCTGCCAATAAACAGCAGTTCTGAGAAAATTGGCATATTTTTATATTTTAGTAGTTATTCTCTTCCCTGGACTGAAACTTGAATTTAAAATAAAAATTACAATGACATAGTCAAACATTCCCTAGTTAATATGTGTTCATCACTGAAGGAAAGAGTTTCTTAGAAACTTTAATTGAATCTGTATAATAAATCATACTTAGCATGTGTACTGTACATATCAAAACATTGCACAACCATTAACAAATTAATCTTCAAAACTCTCCTGTAAGGCAGGTAAGTTTATTATCTGGCTAATTGACGCTCAGGGAAGCTAAGTTTACCACAAGCCACAGAGGAAGTGAATGATGGAATCAGGATTAAAGCTCAGAGATTTCTGGCTCTATCATACAGTCAGACAGACATAGCAGAACCCTCTCTCTTTGGGCTTATAGACAGTGTGCATTTTAGATGCATGTATGAGTGAAAGAGACCAAAATGTAATGAGTGATGATCTAATGTGGTATAAAGTCTGTGAAAGCCACATTACATAACTGGAGAAACCACAACAATTGTGGAAGACTTTCTTATAGGAGTAAAAATAAAATCTATACCCTATGCCATCGCATGTTCTTCAGGTGCCTCTCATGTTACAGAAAGCTACATGAAATATATTTTAGGATGTGTAGCAGGTCTGTTACACAGAGTCTTTTATTTACCCTTTCACATGTAAAACTAAATGTCATGAAAGATCTTCATTATCCAGAACCTGATTGCAGAGGGTTCAGAGAGAGACAATGATTAAATAAACAATTTTTAAATGGACACTAAAGAGTCTTTACATATGCTCTGAGGTGAGGTGGGCACTTTAATTAAAGAGGCTCTTTGGAGCCACTCTAATTAAAGCGCCGCAGCATCTTGTGTATTCAGCATCCCACACTTCAAAATGGTGGCAGGGGCACTTTAAATAAAACCTGTTCAATGATCTTTAGTTAAAGTGCTCCCACCACCATTTTGAATGCGGGGACACTGAACACGTGATGCCAAAGCTGCAGGAGTGTGCTAATTAAGTTGATTAATCGAGTCTGTTCCGACACATTCCAATTAAAATGTGTCAGAGCAGGTGTCAGGCATGCGTATAGGTGCCCTAACATTTTTGTGGGTAAATATGCTATGACTGTACTGTTTTCCCATATGGAAACACCAAGTCCTTCCATAAGGGTTGCTTTAATGAGAACTACAGCTCCCCAGGGTTGCCTTGTGCAGACTTTGGGGCAGGATAAGAACAGAGGTCAAAGCATTCACCCCTACCTTAATCCAACAACTATTTCATTGTACATATTAGGTATCAGGAAGGCTCATCAAACTCTACTGATCTGTTGCAAGGATTTCTCCCCATAAAACCTCATTGGAGCCTAACTCCATTTACATGCAGTGGTTACATAGACAGGATTGTGTCCCATAGTGTATATGTGAAAGAGGCAGTCTGTCCAGCCTATTATGAAACTGGTACGATCTGTCAAATTAATAGGCCGTAAATGAAAAAGATTTACGTGTTAGCTTTAAATTGGATCAAGTCAGGTTTAGCCATTAACAATATTAGGTGAATATTAGACATTCACCAAACTGGCGTGCCTGCCAACTGTGTACTTTCCCCCAAACAAAAGAGGCACAATCTATGTTCACTTTACTCCATTATATGAAAAAAGTTCAAGCTTAAAACACATGCTACACATACCAGATACTGAGGGAAACTACACATGTGCTTTGCTGCAGAGTTGACTAATTAGTTCCATGGTGAGTACATCTACATGAGACGCTGACTGAGTAGTATCTGAAAAATATTGCGCAGTAGCGCTTCACAGCATGGATAATGTTAATACATTACTGTGTAGTATTATTAGGCTACTGTGCAGTAGCATCCCCTAAAAGAAGTTTGTTTGTGCTTTTTAGTATTTACTAATACAAATACTAAATAAATGTGCAGTAATGACTACACAGCATCTTTTGTAGATGTGCCCAGGTAAACTTCACTGTCTACACATGCAGTGCTATTAGGCCACATTTAACTCCACTTAAAGATAGTACTATCCTATGGCAAAGTTTTTTTTTCTGCCACAAGGCATGTGCACATGGTGACCACGACTGGCTGGGGCATGAGGTGCTATGGTGCAGGGGCTGCCTGCCGACTAGCAATGTAGCACCCTCATGCCCCAAGCACCCTCTCCACAGCATGTTGAGCTGTGGCAGAGCAACTCTGGGTTGGCAGGCTGACTGCCCAGGTCCCTGGACAGCCAGGGCTACATCACCGTGACTCAATGTGCTGTGGTCCCAGGTGCACATGTAAATACTGCACCTGGAAGCAATAAATTCTGGTGCAAACTGTGCTGGAGTTTATTCAGGCACACTAATTTCACTTGCAGATGTGCCCACTAGCTACTACAATGCCTCTCCTTTGAAAAATGCTAATAAGGACCTAGTCATATGGGACTCCTATAGATGAGTGGAGAGCCTGCTCCAACACTGGAAATCGAATCTGCTGGAGCACAAAAGTTGATGCACTCTGGCAGCCTTCCACATCACGTGTTTCAGCATTCCCATGTACCCCTGCGCTGAAACACCCCGGCAGTAGGGTGCTTTGAAATAAAACACATTCTATAAGCTTTAGTTCAAAGTGCCCTGCCACCATTTTTTCAGTGCAGGAATGCTGATATACATGATGTGCAGACGCTTTTAATTAGCACGGCTTGCTAATTAAAGCACCCAGCACCACATCCCAAAGCGCATGTAAAAATGCCCATGGTTAGCTGAAAGAACAGATCAATTATTTCAGCAATTTAATTCTTGTTGGTGAATTATACATTTATGTATTAGCATTTAATAATTTATTTAATGGTTGATTAAAATACATATTTAATAGAAAAAATAAATGAAAATTGCAAATGTTAATCATCACTAAATTGGTCTTGCTTAGTTACTATTGCTGTATGAAAAGTTACACTGGGACAAATCTAGATCAATATAGTAGTAAATCAAGTCTATTATCACACCCCAAAGTCATGGCAACAACAAAAGTCAACCAGATTTGAGATACAGAATTCACAGTCACTATTGTTTCATATTCCTTTCCTAAAATGTTATTAGTTTGTCACAATCCTCCCACTGTTTAACCAGCATGTTTGCATTTAATATTACCTTCACCAATTCCTCAATTCTCATTAATAATAATTCTTGCTGCCATAGTGATAAGTGATGTAGTAGTGATTGTGTTGATGGTACTGTAGAATAATTGTGCTTTAGTCACTGGTGTGATCAATTGACATTGCATAACAAAAAGCATACATTTTGGGGCATGCCCTATGACATTTTTCTGCACTAAAATAGAAGTTGCAAGTGAACTTCAGCATCAAATATGGTTGGTGTAATTAAAAGGGGAAATTCAAAACTGATTAAAGGAAATATTTTTTCTACTGTGGACTCTGGTACAGGAAGTTGTTGAGGTCAAGGATTTAAATAGATTCAAAAAGGTATTAGCTATTTATATGGATATTCAAGAATTTAGGTTGGTCATCAGGAAAAACTTTCTGACTGTAACAATAATTTAACAGTAGAATAGGTTAGCCAGAGAGGTAATCCCTAGGTAATTGCCATCATTAGAGGTTTTCAGGAGTGGGTTAGACAAATATCTGTCAAGAATTGTTAGATACAGTTGATTCCGCCTTGGGACAAGAGAATGGATTAGATGATGTCTCAAGGTCCCTTCTAGCTGTGCATTTTATGGTTCTCTATAAAGATGAAAAATAACTGATGACAACGATTTTAGAAGGATACGTAACCTTATGTTTCAGCCAGTTTCTAGTGGACAGAGACCAAGATGAGATGTATGTGGGGCATGGGCAGTGCAGATTATCCACATCTACCTACTAAGTAGTTCTTACCCTTCCTCTGAGATCACCATCAGAGACAAGCTACTGGACTAGATGGACTTTTAATCTAATATGCTATGGCAATTTCTAATTAGCTCACCTAGGAAATATTGTATTTAGAATGTGGTAGCACTTAATTATTTTAATTAGAATAAGGACTGTTGTGTAAAAACTGAGATGTTCAGCCCTTTCCCTATAGACCCTTTTTAATTTAGCTGACTAAAATCATAGGTAAGAACTAGGTATTATCATTGTATAATATCTTTTGTCTGCACACAAAGATTGTGTTGATGAATGTGGTTCACATACGCTGCTTAGATACGAGCTGTATCCCAACTTCTTTTATGGGGAAGTGGTGGCCTGATACGGTAAGATCTGTATCCTTCTTCTGTCTACATATGCTTAGCAAGCCCTTGAATTTTTTACCCTTACTCTAGTAATAACTACTAAAGACACAATGCTCTATTTTGTAGGTATGTCATTGTGTGAAAGACGACGGTGGCTGTTGATTTTTGTGCCAACAAGTCTCTCTCTTCTTCCCACATACCCTAACATCTTACTTTGTCCCCTAACTTATCTGACAGAAGCACTGTCAGATATTTATGGTACAGCAGCTGTGCCTCAGCATCACGTGTTCATTTTCTGAATACATTAGCAGAATTAATGTTAGATGATTAACAGAATCCAAGAACCTAATGGTTTCCTTTAAGTAGTAAAGCTGTGAAAAGACAAATTTTGAATCTGGCCCTTGAAGCCACTGCATCCAGCTAGCAGGGCTTTTGGCCAGCTAGGGAATGTAGGGATGTGGATAGCAGAAAGCGAGGCCAGTCATAAAATCTGGGTATGGCTGCCAGTAGTAGGGAATGAATGAGGGCTGTGCTGACAAAACCCCACTTGCCCCATGGTCACTTAGCCCTCTGCCATTCACATTGCCTCTGCCTCCATTACTCCTGATGCTTGCTCACTGCTACAGCTGCTGGCCTCACCACCTCTACCACTTGCTTCATCTGGATCCAGCCTGGGGCATAAGTTAAATTTGAACCCTGTTTTAAGCTTGGAAAATTTCACGATTTGGAATTCTTCCCATACTGAAACAATACAAACAACACAAAATCAAACGTGCTGTGAAACAGGATTCTACTTGGGTCAACTGAAATACTTCATTTCAATAAAATAAAAATAAATCATTCTAATTCTGATCTCTTAACCTTTATATACAAAAGCCAATGAATTCCCTCTAAAAGCTTGTTTTAAAAATGTCCCATTCTGAAAATAGTGGCATTATTAAAACATTATATTTTGTTTTTAAAAAAATAAATGTTTGAAATTCACAAATTCTGAAAAAATATTTTCATTTGGAGAAATAGAACAAGCCAAAAACCTTGTGACTAGTTCTATTAAATATTTGCTTGTCTGGTTAATTTCTTATTCGCTATTGTCCGAAAGTTTTAGGCCTTTAATCTTAGTTTGCTTGTTTTTTCAAGGTCCCTTAATTACAGTTATGCCTGGGATCTTTGCTCATTGCCATCTACCAGGTAAATCTGGAAATAAATAAGTATCATACCTGATTTTTTTTACTGTTTCCAAGGCATAATAATAAATATTCTGCAGTAGGAAAATCAAGCCCAAAGTACAAGTTATTCCTATTGGCTCCAGTTGCACTTACTTATATCTTATGCTTATCAGAATATGGTGTGCCCCTTGCCATGTTACTCACCACCGTGGTCTCTATGCACCCACCCCCATGTAGCTGATTATTTGGGCTGTGTTGCCCTCCTTTGTACAGAAGCTAACCAACAAGAGTACAATTTAAAGCCAGGCCCAACACTGTCAAAACCGACAGTCATCCCATATTGTAAATGACATAAGAGAGCAGGCACTGAAGTTCACAGGAGAGAGGCATCATAGATTTCTGAAACATTTTTGAAAGAAGTTATGAAGCATAAAAAGTATATTCCAAAGTGGGACAAGAGTAACATAATCATTTACAATGCAATAGTACTGTACAACACATACAGTAGAGGGATAGAAGCTGAAAATACAGATAAAATTGGGAACATTTCATAACAATAACGCTAGGACTGGAGTCAAAAGAGACAGCAGTGGTTATACAGTTAGTATGAGTTGTGGGGTGGAGGTGGGGGTGGGGAGAGGGATCTGTCCTATAGCTGCTGCTGAAAGACATTCTAGCCTACACCAGGTTTAAGATGGATGAGAAGTTGGCTGTCAAACAGGCCAGGCTTAAAAGGAGTAGAGGAATTGAAGGTTTGATCTTTAACACCAGATGGAAAAGAGAAAGATGAAAGAAAAGTTAATCAGAGACTTTTCCTAAGCTCTACTGATTACTGGAAAGCTTTTGACATGGTCTGCAGTATGCAGAAGTGAGTGGTGACCCTTGATATTAACCAGCTCACCTAACAGTTTTTTCAGAATTTAACAACTCAGTCAGTAGATTGCTGGCAAGTTACATTTTCATCCACAGAACTGACAAGGTTTTTTCTCCCTGAACCCAAAAAATGGCAAAAGCAGGTGAGACCTTTAAAAGTAGTTCCTATGAACATCCAAAATTTACTATTGACTTCATTTAATGTTTTCCTTAAGTATATAAAATGGTCCATTAGCAGGTAAATTAGTTGAGTTACTTAAGGAATGATTACTAGCCCATAGAAAGGGTTGGTTGATGATGACTTGCTCAACCATAATATCCCTGCTGAAGATTGAGTGATATTAGTTCATTCTGGAAAGGCATAGCTCATATTTCTTCAGATTGCATATGACACCATCATTATTTACTTGATTAGAGAGGAGGAAAGAGTTCTAAGATTTTACTACATCCCTGCATCCTGTGAACTCTGTTCATATACCAGCCTTGTAGGTATCTACATAAACCTTCACTCTGTTTTGGAAATTCCCACCTAAAAATGCTACACTCATTTGCATTGGAGCATTTATGTAGAAGCTGCAAAGAAAAAAGCTTAGTTCCACCTGCACTGTTATTTAACTGGAACTGACCTGAAAACACTAAATGTTTGAATGCAGCCTCTTAAGTGACCATTGTTGCCAGCCTACTCTGGGTTTGAACAGGTAATCTAACAGAGCTTTTAATTCAATCAATCGCTTGCATGCAATTTTTGTAACATTCCTGTTAAGCAGAGATTGGGGAGCAACATCATCCCAAATTTACAGTTAAAAAACCTGACACAGAGATTGTTATTTGCTTCAGTAGCATATGTAGTTTTTGGCAAAATTAATGACTGAACTCAGATCTCTCAAATCTCTGTGCCAGGCTTTAAGTACAAGAACCTCCTTTCTCATTTCTAAGGTCTAAAATTCTATCACACCCTTAGGGTTTCAGCTATTCTATTGGCTCCCGCGCTTGAAGGAGTTTTCTGCTCTTCAATTACTCAGCAAATCTGTAGCATGGCTTTTTTTGACTTGTCCATTGAAAGCATATGGGCTTTTGCAAGCAAACAAGTGAGTCTACAAGCTTGGAAAGGCATGTGAACCAGAGTTTGAATCTCAGCCAAACAATTTGTTCTGGCTTTAATCAAGATGTCTTCTTTTAACTTCAAATATCACATTTTTTAAATCCCATATCAAAACTTTTAGCATCGTACTATGAAATGAATAAATGCTACCAGTCATTTAACTTTCAGAAACACTTCAAAGCAACTGATGTGAGTAATAGCCATTATTTTATTTTTAAAAATATTCATCAAAGATATGTAGTTAATAAGCTGGCAAAACAAAATTAATAGCAACAAAGCAATGTGTGAATTATGTTTTGAACTTGGAAAACTGACATAAATACAGCTTGGTTTATTCAATTTATTGCTGTTTTGGCAAATGAAATTTCTCTCTCAGCTTCTCTCCACCTCTCCCATTACCATTTTTCCTATTAGCTCTCATCCTAATTTGAACCCACTCATTAATCCAGTATAAACCATGATGATTATACAGTTAGTCACTGCACTCAACAGGTATTTCTGAGAAAAGCCCTTGGTTCTACCTGAAAAAAATAATAGCATCTGACTGGGCCAGATCTTCATACCTTTACTCATTTTGATCTTGATTAAGGAAAACATCTTAATTCAAGAATTTATTTCAAGTATGTGTTTCAAGCCTCAATTAATTCAGCAGGGTCCATGAATTCAGATGAAGTTAATCACATGATTGATCACTTCCCTGATTGTGGGGGGTCATAGAATGGTACCTGATTCCATGAACTGCCCAACAGAAATCAGTAAGACTACTCAAGAAGTAAACATCTACTAAGTATAAATAAGTATATGGAAATCTGGTCCCAGGTAATGTAACAATGCTAATCTTATTTCATTTTGTTTTATTCCACCGATGTTAGCATTCAAGTTTGGAGACAAGGAGGAGTGGGGCAGATCTTGAATGGCAGAGATTTGGGCAAGAGGTTGTATACACTAGAACAGCTGAGAAGTTATATCCTAGAACAAAATATCGTAGAACAGCTGAGAAACAGAAAATTACATTCAAGCTAAATATATGTTAAAACAATTGCATTGAATTTCTTCCTAGATGCAGCTGGTAAAAGTGTGTTTATTCTTTAGCTTTAAAATAATAAGCACTTCCTGTTATGATTATCTCAAAATCTAAGTTGCTTCTGCTTACTTAAAATTCAGCAAAGAACCAGCAGGCCCATGGTAACACATAATTATACTAAGTAGCCAACAGAACAAAAAGAAACCAAATTTTGTATATTTCTTTAAACATCATCCCAACGATATTTCGGTCACCTCCTAAGATATGGTTTGCTACATGTCTTGAAGGTCAGCGCGTTCAGTCTACTTTGAGCCAGCCACAGGGGCATTTTCCCAGTTTCCAAATAATACCCGTGCTCAATCCCTTATGTATAATTTTTTACGGAGGGGTGTCTAGTTTGAACACCTCTTCAGATCTCAGTAATACAACAGTTATAACATTTAGACAAAATCTATTTACAATTTATGTTTTGAGGCTAGGTAGGACTAGCTCTGCTATAGAGTAGCAAATGTATTGGAAGAATTAAAAGAATGATCAAGATTACACATTAATAATCAGATTATCACTGGAGAAACAAACAGAAAAAGATAGGAGCAGTTGAGTGCAAAGGAGTTTTACCTTCCCTGTATTTACCATTGTATCTCTTACACAGGTCCATGCAACATCTGGCTCTAGTGAAAGTTGATGGTAATCATATGGAACCCCAATACACAGATCAGAAGATGAGCATGCTGCAGGCCAACAGCTCTTGCTAATTTACACTGTGAATTTCCAAGGTCCCACAACATCTAGGTAAATTCCATGGCACAAAACTTCTGTGTTGCAAGGCACAAACACCCTGTTACATCACTGTACTCAACAGCAGTTTCAACTTCCAATCCCTAGTTACTTCAATGGACTTTTGACTGCTCATCACCTCTGAAAATGGTGTAAAACCCTGTAACATATAATCCACACAAAACATGGATTTAGAAGCCTAATTTTAGGCACTTGAATTTGCAGGAATGCAAGCCTTTAATTAAGTGAAAAACAACAGCAGCTGCATACAATTCTGTTTCTCCACAAAAGGTATCAGGGATCCATTAACAGGATCCTCAAGGTAAAGGAACAGGAGTTCCATCTTGCAGCCCAGTCTTGGCCTTATCATTGTCTCATTCATTTCTTCCTTGCCACTTGTCTGAACAAGGAAACAGAACTCCAATAAATGGAATGTATGAAACTTAGGCCATTATGTTCTTCATCGTCTACCCGCTCCCATGCTGAGTAGCCTCGCAGAATCATTGCACTAGTTCATTATTACATATGTCAGTGTCAGCATAGTGAAAGCTATTAACTATCTGCTGTATGCATGAATTACCTGTATTCCCCTTTTTCTTTACTGAATAAATAGAGCTGGTCTAATGTTGGACCATCTAACAGAACAGAAATTCAGACATTTTGAAATTTGTTTACGTAAAATTGGAACAAAATTAAATGTTGAGATCTCCTTCTAAACAAAAACTTTGGGGGAAAAACTGGGGAATAATTGAAATGCCCCCTGTAATTAAAACCCAAGTCTTTTATTCCAGAGTTGACTTCTGGAATAAAAATAAATAAATAACATTTCTGTTCTAATATATTTTACAATATAATATAAAAATCAACCTTTTATAAGAAAATGTGTTTGAAACAAAAATATGTGTTCCTTTCTGAGGGTAAAACTTTTCATAAGATGAGCACATTTCAATTTGAATAAAATAATTTCATTTTTTTCCTCCAAAATGAAATTTTCATTAAAATTGGCTCATTCTCATAGAAAAACATTCCATAACTGACATTGTAACCAGCAATGAGTAGGCTATTATTCGGTAATCTTGGGAAACTGATTGGCTAGTTCTTCCAAAATGCTTTTTTTAATTCTCTCTATAACATGCACAGTTTTTTATGTACAACCTTGCAAAGAACTAAAAATGCTATGCTAACTTCAGGTCTGGGTTAGTAGTTACTCCCATTCTAGTGGGAATTATTCTACCCTATAGACTGCCTCCAAACTCACACAGGACAACTTCTGGGCCTACTTGGATAGTGTCTCTTGTTCTTCCTGTAAGAGTGGGACATTCCAGTGCCTAACCAAAAAGACTATATGGAGGATGAAACAGTGTACTCTGCCAATCCCCACCTTGCTTATAGTCCATTGAGAGTAGCAGCCAAATGGTGTAAAGTAGAGCAGTAGATGTTGGCATACAAAAGAATCTGTGCCTTAGATTCTTTAAAAATCTCCCATGAGGACCTTTGTCAAAGACATTTGAAATTGTCAGCTACTTCTCCTTTGTCTACCATTAAATTGACACCTTGTAAGAATTCCAGTGGATCAGAGGCAAGGTTTTCCTTAACAGAAGCTGTGTTAATTGGTCACTTTCAAATGAGTTTTCATATAAGCATTTTGAGTTCATATTTGAATGTTCTGCTTTGGCTCATGAGTCTGCCATTCCAAAGATCATTCCTGGTACTGTGTGCATGTGTATATGCACCACATCCCATCCTACTCTCCTAACCTTACATTTAATAATTAAATTTATTAAGAAGACACATTTTTTATAGCAAGTCTTGTTAATTGGCTGCTTCCATGTATTCCTGGATAACTGCACTAAGGCTTTCTGAGTAATTTAATCTCTGTGTTGGAATTGTATATTTGTACTACTTATGCCTATATGCACTACAGTATAATCACTACATGTGAAAAATAGTATCATTACTAAGATATGTACTGCCTAGAGTTTGGGTAGCCATTAAGTTTCCCACGCTGTTTTGTAACTGGAGGTTTGTAACTCTGGCATGGAAGGTGAACTCCATTGCATGGCATATTCTCATTCTGATCTACAAGAGAATTACATGCATTACAAAAATCTAGTTACAAAGTAACTGACAGACTCCCAGATGGTTTTTTGTGTGTGAGATTTCACACTGCCGCCTTGAAAGACTCCCAATGGGAGATTTTTTTTTTGTAGGTCTTATTTAAAAAGTAAAAACCTTCAAAATATGAAGGTTTCTCTATAGGGACTAGACCATGAATTTTCACAATTTAGTTTCTAGCTGTGACTTTTTTCTCAGAGTGGTTCCAGTCAACTTTATGGTGTGAAAATCATCATCCTTTTGCCTTTGCCTCCCACCCTGAAGCCATATCCGGGAGAGGCTCTTCCAACTAAGGAAATGGTTTTGGAGATGTAAACCACTGGGATACATGAGTGCTTCCAAAGGGTCTTTTCTTGAATTTGTTGCCACATGTGTTTTGCTGAGATATTAGCTTGGTGAACGCTTCCCACTGAACTAGACCTACTTTTGCATAGTACTTCATTCAGTGGCAAAGCTCCATGGCACCTTTGGTATGAAGTTGTTTTCTTGTTTTATATGCAAAACAACATGTCTTGGTACAAGCTCATGCAGTATACCAAACGGGGCTATTCTGTACTTGATGATGCAAATCAGAAGGAGCTCTCGAAGAGTGTAGGAAGCAATGAGATTCATATATTATAGCTCTTAACAGTGGCAAACTGTTCTGTTTCCCCAGCTCTTCCTCTGCATGTTTTTCTTACAACAGCTCTGAGAAAGCACCGATTTCATACCGTCAGGAACTACTAAACTTGGATTCTCAGTGGTTTGGTTTAGAAGTGTAAATGGATGCAGTTCATTTGAGATTCCCCCCCAGTGTAAGGCAGAATTATGTTTCCAATGTCATGTTTCCACTGTTGGCGTCAAAGATACAACTGATGGGCTCCGCCCTTCAAAGGTAAGGGCAGTATAGTGGCTGAAGCATTATGAAGACTGATTTTCACTGAAAAAGAAAAATACTTTTTTTCCCGTTCTGTGCACCATTACCCCTCACCTCTGAACTGAGAGAGACTTTAGGTAGTGTCACAATTTAGCAAATTACTTCCTCAAAGGAAGGTCAAACATTTTACCATTGGATCAATAGGAAGCGACTTACAAATCATGTGTATTGATCATTGAATCATTCAGAGGAATGTAGGGCAGACACTAAAATCACATGCACTTAGTCTTAATTGCCCACATTAAAGCAATTATGCCCCAAAACTGTCATTGTCTAATGCTATGCACACTCCCCAGCTTGGTAACTTTTAGCAATACATATTTAATCATAAATCAGCCTTTTAGGTCTGTTGCATTAAAGACCTACAGTATTGCTCTAATTATGCAAATATAGCTACGTCTTTTTTCATCTGCATGGAAGATCATGTTGCTTTTGGAAGAGAGGCTGGGGGGATAAGGGGGAAATAAACCACTCTGGTAATGCAGCTGGTATTGAATACCTTGATTTTACAGCCGCACTGGGCGCTAGTGACACAGGCACTGAGAGTGACCTGAAACTGCTAATGAACAGAGAGCATTTGTAAAAGCAGTCACAGGTCAAGGACTGGTAGATAAAACTTGTTGAGCTATGTGTTGATAGTGGGTTTGTGTCAGGAGCATGCTATTTATTGGGAAGTGTATATACACATCATTTTCCTGGGCACCCTTGTAGCTAAAAATGTGAGGAGCTCCAGTTTGCTAGCTTTCAAATGCACGTCTTCTGCGCCTTCAAACACCTGGGTCGTTGTGTACGGAAGCCCGCCTGCACGGTCCCAGAAACGCCGGCTTTGCTTTGTGTCCGCACATCCCTCCCTGCAGACAGTGGTTGGGAGTGTCTCGCAGCTCTCAAGCGCGCAGACTGAGCGCCTAGGGGCTTGCGCAGGAGAAGGGCATGGGCACGTTGCACTCCCCCCGACCCGGACCCCTTGTAGCCGGCGGACGGCTTTCCCCTGGCTCCAGGGACCACAAAATGGGTGCAGCGCGCTGGCAGGCCGACGGGCATGACCCGAGGAGCCAGGGCTCTCCCGACATCTCCTGCGGGCAGCGCGGCTCAGAGGCGAGAAGTCAGGCGGGAGGCGGAGCAATCTGATCCCCACCGCCTCGTCCTGGAGGGGCGAAATACGGGCTCCATCCTCCTCCTCCCGTCTGCCCCAAAGCAACGGGCTCCTCGGAGCAGCCAAGAGCGGCTTCAGCCTGGGTGGGTGAGATGTCGTAGGGCCGGGGCCGAGCTGCGGGAGGCAGCCGCACTCGGGCTCGCACTCCCGGACACACTCCTTTTAACCCCGAGTCGCGGAGACGCCCCCGGAAGGCGGCTTCGTGCTGTGGCGGGAAGCAAACGTTGCAAGAAAGGAAAAGGGATTGCGGTGAATTGGGTCAAACCAGCGCAGGGCAGTCGGCCCTGCCCCTGCCACTGCCACCTGGGGGGAATCCCGTGTGTCCTTCTGCTCTTCCTTCCCAGCAGCAACAAAGCTGTTTGGCTGGATCCTTTCTGAAAGTTAAAATTGGTTTGTCATTTTTTTTTGCCGCTTCTCACACCTTATCTAGTTTCTACATTCTTCCCACTTCAGTAGTCAAAGTGATTGAAGGCCGAAAACTGAGCAGATCTATCCCTGCAGCAACTTTCCTCACATTTCTCATTTAGCATTTTCTCAAACAGGCCCTTTGTCTGCGCAGTCCCCTGGTGTTGCCTCTGTTACACGGAGATATTCTTCAGGTCATGTGGGTTAAAAGGGGGCTAAAAAGGAGATCATATTGGACTTGCTTTACACAGACATGTAGCATTAGACCCAACGCCCAATAGAGGAAAGATATACTACTCCTATTTGATGAGCAGCAGGCCAATAAATTCATTAATCATCATTTTATGCCTCATCAAACACTTCCCAAGTTCCTCCATGGGAGTTATACAAATTAGCCACTGAAAAGGCAGTAATTTTAGTTTAGCTAGGTAAGTGCTTTTTGATTGCCTTCCTGAACAATGCTTCCCTTGACAAGCTAATAAATCAGCCCTTTCTGAATCAGAAGTGCAGCAAGTGCGAACAATAACTCCACATAGTTTCTCCGCTGATATCAGCTGGAAAGGCCTAAGAGGATGATCTAGGATCAAAGTCTCTTACTTTATTGCAGAGCAAAAGCTTTCTTTATGAAGAAGCGCTGAAGAGAAGGAAGGGGGACGCTTTTTTCTCTTTTTGAAAAATCAATTAATGAGCATAAAAAATATCTCAGGAAAGCGGAGAGGAGGGAGAGGGTCGGATTGCAATGATGTCATGTGACCTCTCAGGTGGAGGGGCTGCAATCTCAATCTCATCACGCCGGTGCGGCGGAGAGAGGAACCAGGAGCAATATCGGCCCTGTGTGCCTTCTGGAGCCTTTTGAAATATCCTCCCTCTTAGCCGTGTGGACAGGTGAGGGGTGGTTACATAAATCTAGAGGCTGCTATTGTCAGGAGTAACAGATTACCAGGCCAAGTCGTAATAGAGACTGTATTTAATCTGCGACCAATTGATTCCTTGAGTGTTTCAGGTATTTGGAGTGTAGGTTTAGATTTGTTGGTGGCTTTGCAGTGAGAAGCCTGGAGGATGTGCTGGCTTATCTTTTTTTCAAATTGCTGCCTTTGACAGTATCATCTCTTTAAAAAAAAAAAAAAACTTGGCCGTAAATCATTTCACTAATCAGCTGTCACCAGCCAACATGCATACATTGGCATTCAGCCGGAGAAGCTGTTTTGGAAAGCCTTTAGCAACAAAAACTATGTTTGTATCAATAACCGTCTGTTAATGTCTCATGCATAAGGATGTAGAACACAGAGAAGAACAAGGAAAGACAGCAATAAAGAAGGACTATTTTGGGGAGTATTAATTGCCTGGTAAAGCAAATCCTTTCCTCTGCTCTAGTGGAAGGTAAACTAATTACCTGGAGCAATGACTCTCTATAAAATAAAAACCAGCACTCCGCCGAGCTTAGCCTGGCGCTGGCAGCGCAGGTCCAGCTGCGGGAAGGGGAAGGGGAAGGGGAAAGTACGACTGCCCGGGGTGAGGTGCCAAGTTGGACTAAGAGCGCTCCCCAGCCCTCTCCTCCAAACGGCACTTGTGCTAATGAGCGCCCAGTAATGACTCTAACCGCATTTGAGCAAAGTCGAGGCTTCCTCTCCACTAGTCTAGACCCAAGGTATTTTAAGTAGTGTGTCTCTTCTCCTCTTCATTAACTTTCCTTCCACACATCGCTGCATACCTCTGAAAATAACTTGGCAAACCGGGAGCCGTTTATCTCTTTTATCTTGGGACGTGATCCAATTAAATAAGTGCACATTTACATTTGCATCCATCAGGCAGGAGTGCGGAGAGTTCTGTGGTTTGCTTTAAGCAAATAAGAGTCGATTTCGCTGGAGAAGAGGGATCTAGACAAAACCGAGCAGATTACGTTCCGTAAAGGGTGATCCGAAGAGCCCCTGCAGTGGACCTGGGAGGCAGAAGCCATGGAAGGAAGACCCGGGAACAGGTGAAGGGAGAGCGAGCAAAAGGTGTCTGCTAAGATGCTTGTTAACCAAAGCACCTCTTCATGAGTCCACAGGGGCTGCACATAAAACAGCACAAAGGAAGAGGAGATAATTATTACACAACAGCCTGCCTGCATCGACCAAACAGGCCGGTTCTCAGAACACTCCTTGCAAGTTTACACAGGCTCTAATTATAACAGATGAGTAACAGTGTGGTGAGGACATTTATTTTCTGGTATTTGGGGGCGAACAGCTTTGTGAAGCTTTTACAAGTAGGCTATCAAACCCTGGCACGAGGCTCCCTGTCAGTCAGGAGACACCGAAAGCTTTCCAAATAGAAGGCACGCATTTATTTTAAATCAGTGAAGTCAACCTATAGGACATGGAGACTAGCTCCTGGCTTTTCCTCCTCGCTTCTTTAGATAGTTTTTAGCACTGGAGGAAAAAAAAAGAGAGAGAAAATAAAAAAAAAACCAAACCTGTTCTTGAGTGAAAGAAAGGGGGAGAAGAGGTAGGCAGCAGAAAGCAGCGACGGTAGGTCCTTTTACAGCAGTGATCGCGAGGGGCCGGCCAACCTGAGCCCCCCGCAAGCAGCTCGGTTGACTCTGCATGTGTCCCCAGTTCGACGGGGGCGGGGGGGGTGCCATGCGGGGCTTGAACTCACGGCCTCGGGAGGACGCCGCTTAGAACCAAGGGCTCCCTTTCCCCAGCCCTGCTGAGGACTGCAAGGTCCAAAGTACTGCCCCACGTGCAAAATGCATGTGTAAGGATTGGGGGGCGGGGGATAAGAGCAGGGGGAGAAACTGCCTGAATCAAAGAGCTGTTGAATGCTAGGTGCGGTTTGGAAATCCACCTGTCCAAGGGTCCGAGGCTTATGTGCCCCTTAAAGAGAGACAGAGTTCTGAGCACCTTGGGCCAAGCAGCCTCAAGTGAAGGCCACTAAGCTTCCAGCACCGAGCAGGCTCTGGCGGGCAGGGCAGGCTGCCAGGACGGCGGGTTCAGGTGCCCCGAGCCACCCTGGGGCTCCGGCTCGCCCCGCTCCCCGGCAGCCGGGACTGCACCTTCGCGAGCAGGGAGGTGACCAAGGGTTTCTGCGCTGCAACTGCGGAAGGCGAGCAGGCGCCCCAGCTCCTTTTCGCCTTCCGCGACAGGGTGGAAATCAACCCTTGCTTCTCCGCTGGCTCTAGTTTCTCCTGTGATGGGAGCGGGGATTTGCCACTGCGCTGAGTGTCAGGTGCTAGAAGCTTTTCCCTCGCCGCGTGGCGCTGCTGGGAGCCAGCCCTGGAGACGCCGCTTGTCCGACGGGGACAGGCGGGGACCTGCGCCCTGCCGGCCCCGGCCCCGGCCCCGGCGCGAGCAGCGCGGCGCGGGCTGGTCCTTGCGCCAGGAGCCAGCGAGCAGCTGCAGGCTGCGGCCCAGGGCACCCGCGGGCGCCGGGATGCGCGGCTCGTTTCTGCTGCTCCGGTCTGTGCCGCTGGCTGCTCCGGGCAGCGAGGCTGGGCTGTGCCTGGCGCTCCCCGCCTAGAGCCCTATTGCTGCACCGGTGTCTGGAAAGCGGGATCTGGTTGTCTTTTTAGAGGGAGGGGGCCTGGGGCGGGGGCAACAAAACAAACCGCCTGACTCGTTAGTTGTGGAGCCCTCTCTGGGCTCCATTATTGGGAAGGGGACACGGTCCCCCCGCCTAGGTGGCGGCTGAAGGAATGCAGCGGCCAGCGCAGAGCCGCCATCTGGCCCCTCCGGCTTCGTTTTGCGGGAGAAGTAGCGCGGAGGGGACTGACTGCCTGGTGCTGAATGTGCTTTAGAAGATCTCAGCGTAGACTTTGTCTGCGTCTGTCAGAGCCAAGTCAAAAGAAACAGCTGGCCTGCATTTTTAGCACCCATAATTAATTAAGAGCTTCATTCCTGGGATTTGATGATTCAATAAAGCAAGACCCTTATTCCCCTATGTGATTTCAGTGAATATCTACTCCACTCCAATTCTTTTGGGTCCCCAGATAGAGCAGATTAACGCTCTTTTTCTGTGGGAGAGAGGGGAAAAAATGCCTCGAGATTGCATCTGAGGCGCACACAAAAGGTAAATTCAAAACTGCCACTTGTTCTCTGCAAAGACTCCTTATTCTCCGCTATTGATGTATTTGTGCCAGGTTTTAAAGAAACCAGAGGGGGGATGAGGAATTAACATATTGCTCATTTGGAAAAACAGCCGGTTCTGTTTTTGGTAACACTTGTTCCACTGCCAGCCACAGATGTCCTTACTAATAATCTAAGCAGGTCATATAAAAAGGGGAAAGGGAGGGGGTGGAGATCTCTTTACACTTTCTGTGCTGAATTCGATTCTGCGCTGGAGACCAGGCAGGCTCGAGTCTGTTTCTCTGGTGGTTTGTTAATGCAAAGCCGGACGTAAGAAACCTGACTTCTACAGCTGCGTAATAACAATAATTAACAACGCGGCGCTCTGTTTGTCAACACAACTGAGCTGTATGATTAAATACCCAAGCTGTCCGCAATCAGCTGATTGAGTTATGGTGTTGGGTGTCTGGCTGCCATTTACAGCGTCTCGTTAGAGAGATACTCTAGCTTTCTGACCTATGTAAAGTCCTGTTTAACAGCCGATCTGCTATCGAGACCCTTCTTTGGGGGCTTCGGGAGTTTTCTTTTATATTTCTACCGATCAGATTTTGGGGGGCTCCGTTTCAAACAATGGCTCCTTTGGCTTCTGAAATAAAGGCTGAAATGGCTCGATTGCCTCTTAAGCAAGCTGATCGAGTGGTTTCTTTTGGCTCCTTTTGTGAGGTGAGGGGGGGGTGAAGTAGTTTCTAGGCATTGCAAGAAAATATTCTGTTTCGATCATCGTAATATGCTTCCCCTGGAAGCGCAACTCCTACCAGAAGCGATTGCTGTAGTTTTTAGTTTGCGCGATGCCAGGGAGTGTAATAGGTTAATTGGGACAACTGGAAAAGCGGCAATTCCAGGCAGAGCAGCGGGGTGCGTGTAAACACAGTACAGTACGGCGTGGATCAAAATTAGGATTCGCTTTATTTTTTAAGCGTGAAAGAGGAACCAGCAGCCTGTAGCCTAATCGGATTCACGCAGTGGCTCTCCCTGAAAAGCTGAACTTCTTTTCTGATGACTGAAAAGTGGCATTTTAATTCCAAATGGCTCTCTAGTGAGGTAGCCTTGGATCTTTTCCATCCAAGTTCTCTCATCAACAAAAGATGCATCACCCAGTCCCAGCGCTGCCTTTTTATTGTTAATTTTCCTAATGGACTAAAAAAAAAGGAGCCTTTATTTGCCATGGAAATGTGCATATACGTGTGTGTGTGTGTATATATATATATATATATATATACACATGACGGTTGGGGATCCATCATTATTTAGTGTTACCTTACGCTTATTTGCTAGTCCTTTCATCAGAAGTACATCTACATGCCATCGTTACCCAACCCCTTCCTGATTGTGTTTCAGATACTGTGCTAAATGAAAGCGAATTCGAGGCTTGTTTGCTGGACAATTAGATCCCACGGTGCGAAGCATAGTCCATTAACAGGGAGTGCGAGCCTCGGGGTTAACTGGGGGGGGGGGGCGGTCCTCTGCTTTGGGAACAGCGGTTCAGCCAGAGGATTCGGGCCTGGTGGGGGGAGGGACATCACCCCCTCCCCCCCCCCCGCGACCGCTCCTTAGGGGTCAAGGCTGAGCTGCGTTTCCTGCACTTCCCAGGCTTGGGGAAAATTAAAATTAAAAGCCAACCCTGGCAGATCGGATGGATTTCAGGGGGAGAGGGCAGTTGTGGAGTTAAAGCCAGTCACTGCTTGGGAGCGCTCGTGTTGTATTTCCAAGGAAGGAATTTCTTTTTCCTTATTAAATCATGGTAATGAAGCGTATTGTCACGATGGAAGAGACACGAGTTTACCAGGGCTTTTAATGCTCCTAACCTGGGCAGGGCAGGGCAGGGCAGGGGTGTCGGTTTTCACCTGCATCTCAATGTCTGAGGCTTTTCAAGGGGGCTCTATCAAGACCAGGTCCTCGCTGCTCGTTCTCCGGAGAGCGCTGCTTTCTGTGCCGGCAGCTCAGGACGGCTCGGCTGGCCGGCCCGCACAGTCTGCGGGCGTGTGCCCCTCCCGCCGCGGGCTTGTCCGGCCCCAGCTCTCGGTCCTGCCCTGCTGGGACGTGGGCATTGAAGGCAGGGGTCGGACTCGGGCTCAGCGAGCAGAGCAGTGGCTGCGGGGGCGGCCCTTCCGGCCTGGGGCATAGGCGCCCTCCCGAGCCCCCGGGAGAGTCGGGCTCCCTGCAGCCGAAGCCCCTCCCCGGGGAGGCCGAAGCCGGCTCCTTGCTTCATGCCCGTCGAGGTCTCACCAGCCCTCGAAGCGCCTCTGCCTGCGGCCGGCCCGGGCCGGGAGAAGCCGGCCCGGGGGCAGGCGGCTAGAGCCGGATCCGAGCGGCGCGGGGCAGGCGGGCGCCGGGCTGCCGCGGGGGGGCCAGGGCCCCGGGAGCACACGGGCACTCGTGGGAGGCGAGCGGCGTGTCCGCCCACGCTCTCCCCCCTCGCAGCCCCGCTGAGCGCTCCAGCGCGGGCCCTTCCGACGGCGCCTCCCCTCCAAGCTCTGGCGCGGCCCGGCGGGGTTGCGAGAGGAGCTCGACAGGCTCCATTCACCTGCCCGCAGTGTGGTGGCAAAGAGAGCCCGCTCCGTAGTGCCCGGGCGCCACAGGCCCGAGCCGGGGATCGCCGTCCCCTGCGCGCTGCTGTCCCCATCGCACGTGGGCACGGACCGCCCCGGCTCCGGCGGCCTCCCTCCAGACCCCCACCCCGCAGCCCGGGCTCGGGAGTTCCTGCCCTCTGCCAGCGCCGAGGCGGCCTGAGGCAGGCAGGTGGGGAAAACTGACACGTTTTTTCATCAAAGAAATCCACCCACACGCGCCCCCCTCAAGAAGTCGGTCAGGGAAACCCCATAAAGATAGAGTGATCTGCCTTATATTGACTATAGGCAAATATGCGTGTGGATTTTTTTAACTACTCTCTCCCTGTAACCAGATCTGAGAGAGTCCTCTGCCATTCCAAGTTTCTCATCTGCTCTGCATTTAAAGCATCAACCAAATCCTGTGCAGCAAGGAAAGAAACCCTCCTGTGTCCCAAATCTCTACAGTGAATAGCTCAAATTAATTTAAATGTTTATCATAACAAAATACCGTCAAACTCCTCTGTTTAGGATAGGTGCACACAGCATGCATGTATACACACGAGCAGCTAACTGTGGCTGTTAGCCCTGTGGTCATCCCAAATCCTGCTGTATTAGCATGGCGATGTTTAGAAGCACAGCAGCATTTCAAAAGTCACTGGTGAATTTTCAGGCTGAGCCTATTTCGACTTCAGTTTCCATAAAGATAATACTTTATTGCAGAATTTGGCTTTTTCTCCTTATACCAAAGCTAGGAAGGCTGTTTCCCTGTATTATTATTGGGGAGGGTCCGTATTCTTTTTTTTTTTTTAATAACACTATGGTTATTTTAAGACCAGAATTATACCGCAGATGTCTTTTATGGAGAGGGAAAGAGGGACATTACTTTATTAAAAATGACGATTTAATACAACCGTAGTTCAGGCTTATCTAGGTAAAAATAGACAGTAAGTTGAATAGGTGCAACCTAGAGGAAATGGATTAATTCCCTCAGGAATTTATACATCAAACGAAAAACCTATTGAGACTGCTGATAGACTGTTCAAAATACCCCTTATTATAAGGAATTGGGTTTTTGAATAAATGAGGCTGGTAAACTTATTCCCAAAGTAGAGTGTTGTTATTTCTGTTTCGAGAGGTGGGAAGCTCATCTAGGGAAGACATAGCGACAATTAAAAATATATAGCTAAAGGACTCATCAAACCCCAATTAATAGTACAAAGGGTTGTATAACTGCATAACCTGTTGTCTGTGAAACACCCCTGGAATAGTGGAAGTTTTAATCTAGAGTTCAGCGGAAATATTAATGTCCATCTTTCCCTAAATGTCCACCTGGGAAGAACTAGATTTTATAAAATGCTAAGTGGTTTACTTTAAGAGTAACATAGTTACCCGAATTAATGTCACGGTTTTGCCCCTCATCTAAAAGTAGATAAACTTTCTGCTGTTTTAAACCAGGCAGGTGAGTTGAATGAGTCTGATTTATTCTCAAGAAAAAACAAACAAACAAATCAACCAAAAACCCTCAGTGTGTTTTTTTTCCCCGAGAGTAAATAAATGATCCGATTGTGGAATTCAGTTGTTTTTAAAAAATCATTTATAATTTATAAAGTGACAAAATAACATACTATTATCCCATGAATATTTGATTATTTACACTTTGAGATCGAAACAATTTTGACTTTGAACCAGATGATCTACAAAGATCGTATAGCAAGTGAACATTTAATATCTTTAAAACATAATATACAAACTACTATTTAAAATCCTGTAAAATGTAAATGTTCGTGAATAAACCTGTTACAACTAATAAATAGCTCCGACAAAGTTGAAGATATTATAAAATAATGATCTGTCCTGTAAAAACAAACCGGGAGTGGGGGTGGAGGGGGAGGATTTTTTCAGTACCATCACCTTGGTGTGGTACCAGATATATCCCAATCAAATTAATGTCATTGAGATGCTCCCATACAAGTGAGTCCCACAAAATCCGATTTGAACAGAACAAATTTGTTCCCAGCGCTTTGTGCTGCACCACTTTGGGAAATGTTGGAAATTCGCTCTCCAGTGAAGCACACTGCTTAGTTAATTGAAGCGGCGGGGGGGGGTGGGAAGACGCACAAAAAAACCCCAAACCAATCCCCTCCCCAAACAACAACAAAAAACCAACACCCAGGGAGGAGAGGCAAGATTTGAGAACCGAATGAGCGTTTGCAGAATATCAGACTTGGTTATAGTTTTGCTTTTCTTTTGACTTTGAGTTTAGAGCGAAGCAAATGCTCAGGCATTTTTTTTAATGAGGTTTTTTTTGGCCGTTTCCTTGGAAAAGAGAGCTGCGAGCACTTCTGAATTGGTTCTACCCAGGCATGAACTTTCCTAGCCCAATTTGTACGTGGTAAAGCCGAAATCCAACTTCCTTTGTTTTCCTGGCTGCCTGTGGGATTGTCTGCTAGAAGGGCGCATCGACTACGCTCTTTCTATTCTCTGTCTCGCTCTTTTTTAGCACCAGCTTCAAAGTGGGTAGGATGGAAATCCAGGACAAGTGTGACACCTACCTGTGAATGTGGGGAAACATTCCAATCCCGTCCGACCCTTAAACTCCGTTTATATATGGTAATCTCCGGACAGACAGATTTACAAGTCATATCAATGCCTGCAATATGCAGCGGTGACGGAGCACTAATTTAATCAAATTAACCAAATATATCAATGCTAAATTCTGGGAAAAATGAATTGGGGAAAAGTCTTTCCCCATGTGTATATTTTAATGTGTATTCCCCGGCTCTCTCCTTAATAACTCTGCAGCACCTTTGAAATAGTAATAAGGACTAAATCTGGCATAAAATCGAACTCATTAGCAAAGTTCACCAGCTGATTACTTTGCATAAAACACGACACTGATTGGAAGTAATTAGGTTAAAGGATAGTACTGTACTTCCATTTGGTGGTTCTGTCAAATACTTGTGTATATTTCCTTATTTTGTCCCCAGATCCATAATTTCTTCAGCGTCTGCTGTACCAGCTTTCCTGCGATTGATTACATTTACCTCCTCCCCCCCCATCCAAATTAGCCTAAACTACCGCAACCATCAGGTGCTCAAAGCTCCCAACAGTTAGAAATTATCTGTCACTCTGGAAATCATTTGCAGTGATTATTTTTAGTGTGTTTAAAATTAACCCCCCCAACACACTTGCTTTTTTAAACGTATTTTAAACACTTTTTCTTAATGTTTCTTCTGTTACCAGCTATATATTGATTTTTATCGTGTTAAAAAAAAAAGAGTGGCTTTGCTTCTGTTTAAAAAATCTCTTTTAATTAAATATTTGCATTGTACAAAGGCAACTGCGGGGGGGAGGGCTTGTGTCTAATAAGTATAACCTATTTCTTTCCCCCCTCCCCATTATATTTTAGTTTCCAACCAAGGGTGAAAAAATCAATAGGCATAAAAAAATTAAATTAAACTTGTATATATATATTTATTTATATTTATATATTTAAAACTATGAAACAATTTGGAAAAAAGACACAGAATGTATTATAGAATTATATTACCAAAAAAACCCAACATGAATGCCTGTACAGGTGTCTGGATTTCATAATTTACTTCAAAAGATCTCGTCTGAGCCATTTAAATACAAAAGAGCTACATTAAATATACAGAATCCGATTCAGTACAAATCTTTCCTCCTGCCTGCGTGCGTGCGTGTGTGGGGGATTTGCTGCTGCTCTTAAGACATGAGTGAGTCTTTTCTACTCCGCCACTTCCAAGAAGCTAAGAAAAAACTTTTGAATGGGGTGGGGGGGGGATTATTTGTGCCGCTGCTGTTGGTTGTTTGCTCGGTTGCGTTGTCTCTCTCGGTAGTGGAAAAATAACTGCCAAAGCAATTTATTTTTTTAAATAAATTAAAAAAAAAACCCAACGCGAGTTCCCTCAAGGGAGAACAAGGCGGTATTAAATGTTGGACATACCTTTCTTCAGCTCATAGGGCGAGTCTTTGCAAAGATCTACTTGGGACTGGCTCCTGAGCATTTTAGTTTCTTTAGCCAAGGTCTCTGCTCGGTTTAAGACAGTCTGGTTTAATCCATTGAAATGCGTGCCGGGGGCCGCCGCCGCGTTGCTCCCGGGGTGGCTGTGGAGGGCCCCGAAAGTGCCGTAGTTCGTGTAGCCCGGGTAGAAGGGGGCCGTGTAGTACAGGGGCCGCGAGAGCACGGCGCTGCTGGGGAAGGGGCACTGCGCGGGCGGCGAGCGCGCGGGGGACCG